>NW_028263392.1:21782515-22102515 GCF_051168715.1 Poecilia mexicana
TATGATCACAAATGTCTCATAAATTAGTCTGCAGAGGTCAGAGGTCATGAAACTGCATTAATATGATGCCGTTTACTGTGGGGGAAGGAAGGGTCCTTATAGTTCTGCTGAAGTGGTGAAGAGGTCAAGTTGGTCCAGAAGGCTGCAGAGGTTCTGTTCTGGTCAGCGGTTCCGACTCAGGATGTTTTCCTCCTTCAGTCTGGTCGACCCGGTTCTACTAGAATCTACTAGAGTTGGTCTAACACAGGCTGAACTGGGCTGGTGAGAATGTAACTTTAGCGTTGGTCAGAGATGTGAAGAAGCGAAAGAACAACTTCAATCACTGTTGCAAAGATTTCATTCAGTTCTTTTCTTTCTTCCCCTCATCTTCCTCACCTGACGACATTAAGAGGTTTTAACCTGATTGGCTTGTTTTACATGAAGCTCTGTGGTGATTGGACAGCTGGAGAACCCAGAGAGAACTGCAACGCCATGCAGGCTTCCTGTTGGACGAAGGAATCAAACCGTGAAGGCAACAAACTCCAGCAAAACCAACTGAAATATTCAGGCCGTCGCCTCTGTACTGGAACCAGAATCTCCGGTACCAGCAGTCTGGCACCAGAGGGTCTGAGATGGATCTGATTATTTAAGGTTTCATATGTGAGAATATGAGATTATAATCTGGATTAACAAGAAGCTGATGAAGAGCTAAAGAAGTCTGATCTGGGCTTTTAGTTTCCATCAGAGCATATTTTGGATCAACTGCATCAGAACAGATTCCTCACTGAGGAGCCAAGTGACCTCTGACCTCTCCATGTCAAAAGTGAACGTCGTTAGACCCAGAGCTCAGCACTGAGCCTTAGCTCCGCCCACTTTGGCTCAGCTCAGCAGTGATTGGCTGAGCCCTTCAGACTGTTTACATCCAGCACTGTTACCACGGCAACCACTGCTAGAGATTACATCGACATGTGCCTGAGAAAGCACAAATCCTCACACTCCCTCACACACACATGCACACACACACACACACACACACACACACACACACACACACACACACACAGACAGACACACAAGTTTGAAAACTAAGAGTTAAAGTATAAAAGTCATCCAAAGGAACAGTAAACTGGTAAACTGTTGATAAACTGGTAGTAAACTGTTGATAAACTGGTAGTAAACTGTTGATAAACTGGTAGTAAACTGATGATAAACTGGTAGTAAACTGGTGATAAACTGGTAGTAAACTGGTGATAAACTGGTAGTAAACTGGTGATAAACTGGTAGTAAACTGGTGATAAACTGGTAGTAAACTGTTGATAAACTGGTAGTAAACTGGTCATAAACAGGCAGTAAACTGGTGATAAACTGGTAGTAAACTGGTGATAAACTGGCAGTAAACTGGTGATAAACTGGTAGTAAACTGGTGATAAACTGGTAGTAAACTGGTGATAAACAGGCAGTAAACTGTTGATAAACTGGTAGTAAATTGGTAATAAACTGGTAGTAAATCGGTAATAAACTGGTAGTAAACTGGTAATAAACTGGTAGTAAATTGGTAATAGACTGGTAGTAAACTGGTAATAAACTGGTAGTAAACTGGTGATAAACAGGCAGTAAACTGGTGATAAACAGGCAGTAAACTGGTGATAAACAGGCAGTAAACTGGTGATAAACAGGCAGTAAACTGGTGATAAACAGGCAGTAAACTGGTGATAAACTGGTAGTAAACTGGTGATAAACTGGCAGTAAACTGGTGATAAACTGGTAGTAAACTGGTGATAAACTGGCAGTAAACTGGTGATAAACTGGTAGTAAACTGGTGATAAACTGGTAGTAAACTGGTGATAAACTGGTAGTAAACTGGTGATAAACAGGCAGTAAACTGGTGATAAACTGGTAGTAAACTGGTGATAAACTGGCAGTAAACTGGTGATAAACTGGCAGTAAACTGGTGATAAACTGGTAGTAAACTGGTGATAAACAGGCAGTAAACTGTTGATAAACTGGTAGTAAATTGGTAATAAACTGGTAGTAAATCGGTAATAAACTGGTAGTAAACTGGTAATAAACTGGTAGTAAATTGGTAATAGACTGGTAGTAAACTGGTAATAAACTGGTAGTAAACTGGTGATAAACAGGCAGTAAACTGGTGATAAACAGGCAGTAAACTGGTGATAAACAGGCAGTAAACTGGTGATAAACAGGCAGTAAACTGGTGATAAACTGGTAGTAAACTGGTGATAAACTGGCAGTAAACTGGTGATAAACTGGTAGTAAACTGGTGATAAACTGGTAGTAAACTGGTGATAAACAGGCAGTAAACTGGTGATAAACTGGTAGTAAACTGGTGATAAACTGGTAGTAAACTGGTGATAAACAGGCAGTAAACTGGTGATAAACTGGTAGTAAACTGGTGATAAACTGGCAGTAAACTGGTGATAAACTGGTAGTAAACTGGTGATAAACTGGTAGTAAACTGGTGATAAACAGGCAGTAAACTGGTGATAAACTGGTAGTAAACTGGTGATAAACAGGCAGTAAACTGGTGATAAACTGGTGATAAACAGGCAGTAAACTGTTGATAAACTGGCAGTAAACTGGTGATAAACTGGTAGTAAACTGGTGATAAACTGGTAGTAAACTGGTGATAAACAGGCAGTAAACTGGTGATAAACTGGTAGTAAATAGGTAATAAACTGGTAGTAAACTGGTGATAAACAGGCAGTAAACTGGTGATAAACTGGTGATAAACAGGCAGTAAACTGTTGATAAACTGGCAGTAAACTGGTGATAAACTGGTAGTAAACTGGTGATAAACTGGTAGTAAACTGGTGATAAACAGGCAGTAAACTGGTGATAAACTGGTAGTAAATAGGTAATAAACTGGTAGTAAACTGGTGATGAACTGGTAGTAAACTGGTGATAAACTGGTAGTAAACTGGTGATAAACTGGTAGTAAACTGGTGATAAACTGGCAGTAAACTGGTGATAAACTGGTAGTAAATTGGTAATAAACTGGTAGTAAATTAGTAATAAACTGGTAGTAAACAGGTGATAAACTGGCAGTAAACTGGTGATAAACTGGTAGTAAACTGTTGATAAACTGGTAGTAAACTGGTGATAAACTGGTAGTAAACTGGTCATAAACAGGCAGTAAACTGGTGATAAACTGGTAGTAAACTGGTGATAAACTGGCAGTAAACTGGTGATAAACTGGTAGTAAACTGGTGATAAACTGGTAGTAAACTGGTGATAAACAGGCAGTAAACTGTTGATAAACTGGTAGTAAATTGGTAATAAACTGGTAGTAAATCGGTAATAAACTGGTAGTAAACTGGTAATAAACTGGTAGTAAACTGGTAATAGACTGGTAGTAAACTGGTGATAAACAGGCAGTAAACTGGTGATAAACAGGCAGTAAACTGGTGATAAACAGGCAGTAAACTGGTGATAAACAGGCAGTAAACTGGTGATAAACTGGTAGTAAACTGTTGATAAACTGGTAGTAAACTGGTCATAAACAGGCAGTAAACTGGTGATAAACTGGTAGTAAACTGGTGATAAACTGGCAGTAAACTGGTGATAAACTGGTAGTAAACTGGTGATAAACTGGTAGTAAACTGGTGATAAACAGGCAGTAAACTGTTGATAAACTGGTAGTAAATTGGTAATAAACTGGTAGTAAATCGGTAATAAACTGGTAGTAAACTGGTAATAAACTGGTAGTAAATTGGTAATAGACTGGTAGTAAACTGGTAATAAACTGGTAGTAAACTGGTGATAAACAGGCAGTAAACTGGTGATAAACAGGCAGTAAACTGGTGATAAACAGGCAGTAAACTGGTGATAAACAGGCAGTAAACTGGTGATAAACAGGCAGTAAACTGGTGATAAACTGGTAGTAAACTGGTGATAAACTGGCAGTAAACTGGTGATAAACTGGTAGTAAACTGGTGATAAACTGGCAGTAAACTGGTGATAAACTGGTAGTAAACTGGTGATAAACTGGTAGTAAACTGGTGATAAACTGGTAGTAAACTGGTGATAAACAGGCAGTAAACTGGTGATAAACTGGTAGTAAACTGGTGATAAACTGGCAGTAAACTGGTGATAAACTGGCAGTAAACTGGTGATAAACTGGTAGTAAACTGGTGATAAACAGGCAGTAAACTGTTGATAAACTGGTAGTAAATTGGTAATAAACTGGTAGTAAATCGGTAATAAACTGGTAGTAAACTGGTAATAAACTGGTAGTAAATTGGTAATAGACTGGTAGTAAACTGGTGATAAACAGGCAGTAAACTGGTGATAAACTGGTAGTAAACTGGTGATAAACTGGCAGTAAACTGGTGATAAACTGGCAGTAAACTGGTGATAAACTGGTAGTAAACTGGTGATAAACAGGCAGTAAACTGTTGATAAACTGGTAGTAAATTGGTAATAAACTGGTAGTAAATCGGTAATAAACTGGTAGTAAACTGGTAATAAACTGGTAGTAAATTGGTAATAGACTGGTAGTAAACTGGTAATAAACTGGTAGTAAACTGGTGATAAACAGGCAGTAAACTGGTGATAAACAGGCAGTAAACTGGTGATAAACAGGCAGTAAACTGGTGATAAACAGGCAGTAAACTGGTGATAAACTGGTAGTAAACTGGTGATAAACTGGCAGTAAACTGGTGATAAACTGGTAGTAAACTGGTGATAAACTGGTAGTAAACTGGTGATAAACAGGCAGTAAACTGGTGATAAACTGGTAGTAAACTGGTGATAAACTGGTAGTAAACTGGTGATAAACAGGCAGTAAACTGGTGATAAACTGGTAGTAAACTGGTGATAAACTGGCAGTAAACTGGTGATAAACTGGTAGTAAACTGGTGATAAACTGGTAGTAAACTGGTGATAAACAGGCAGTAAACTGGTGATAAACTGGTAGTAAACTGGTGATAAACAGGCAGTAAACTGGTGATAAACTGGTGATAAACAGGCAGTAAACTGTTGATAAACTGGCAGTAAACTGGTGATAAACTGGTAGTAAACTGGTGATAAACTGGTAGTAAACTGGTGATAAACAGGCAGTAAACTGGTGATAAACTGGTAGTAAATAGGTAATAAACTGGTAGTAAACTGGTGATAAACAGGCAGTAAACTGGTGATAAACTGGTGATAAACAGGCAGTAAACTGTTGATAAACTGGCAGTAAACTGGTGATAAACTGGTAGTAAACTGGTGATAAACTGGTAGTAAACTGGTGATAAACAGGCAGTAAACTGGTGATAAACTGGTAGTAAATAGGTAATAAACTGGTAGTAAACTGGTGATGAACTGGTAGTAAACTGGTGATAAACTGGTAGTCAACTGGTGATAAACTGGTAGTAAACTGGTGATAAACTGGCAGTAAACTGGTGATAAACTGGTAGTAAATTGGTAATAAACTGGTAGTAAATTAGTAATAAACTGGTAGTAAACAGGTGATAAACTGGCAGTAAACTGGTGATAAACTGGTAGTAAACTGTTGATAAACTGGTAGTAAACTGGTGATAAACTGGTAGTAAACTGGTCATAAACAGGCAGTAAACTGGTGATAAACTGGTAGTAAACTGGTGATAAACTGGCAGTAAACTGGTGATAAACTGGTAGTAAACTGGTGATAAACTGGTAGTAAACTGGTGATAAACAGGCAGTAAACTGTTGATAAACTGGTAGTAAATTGGTAATAAACTGGTAGTAAATCGGTAATAAACTGGTAGTAAACTGGTAATAAACTGGTAGTAAACTGGTAATAGACTGGTAGTAAACTGGTGATAAACAGGCAGTAAACTGGTGATAAACAGGCAGTAAACTGGTGATAAACAGGCAGTAAACTGGTGATAAACAGGCAGTAAACTGGTGATAAACAGGCAGTAAACTGGTGATAAACTGGTAGTAAACTGGTGATAAACTGGCAGTAAACTGGTGATAAACTGGTAGTAAACTGGTGATAAACTGGTAGTAAACTGGTGATAAACAGGCAGTAAACTGGTGATAAACTGGTAGTAAACTGGTGATAAACTGGTAGTAAACTGGTGATAAACAGGCAGTAAACTGGTGATAAACTGGTAGTAAACTGGTGATAAACTGGCAGTAAACTGGTGATAAACTGGCAGTAAACTGGTGATAAACTGGTAGTAAACTGGTGATAAACAGGCAGTAAACTGTTGATAAACTGGTAGTAAATTTGTAATAAACTGGTAGTAAATCGGTAATAAACTGGTAGTAAACTGGTAATAAACTGGTAGTAAATTGGTAATAGACTGGTAGTAAACTGGTAATAAACTGGTAGTAAACTGGTGATAAACAGGCAGTAAACTGGTGATAAACAGGCAGTAAACTGGTGATAAACAGGCAGTAAACTGGTGATAAACAGGCAGTAAACTGGTGATAAACTGGTAGTAAACTGGTGATAAACTGGCAGTAAACTGGTGATAAACTGGTAGTAAACTGGTGATAAACTGGTAGTAAACTGGTGATAAACAGGCAGTAAACTGGTGATAAACTGGTAGTAAACTGGTGATAAACTGGTAGTAAACTGGTGATAAACAGGCAGTAAACTGGTGATAAACTGGTAGTAAACTGGTGATAAACTGGCAGTAAACTGGTGATAAACTGGTAGTAAACTGGTGATAAACTGGTAGTAAACTGGTGATAAACAGGCAGTAAACTGGTGATAAACTGGTAGTAAACTGGTGATAAACAGGCAGTAAACTGGTGATAAACTGGTGATAAACAGGCAGTAAACTGTTGATAAACTGGCAGTAAACTGGTGATAAACTGGTAGTAAACTGGTGATAAACTGGTAGTAAACTGGTGATAAACAGGCAGTAAACTGGTGATAAACTGGTAGTAAATAGGTAATAAACTGGTAGTAAACTGGTGATAAACAGGCAGTAAACTGGTGATAAACTGGTGATAAACAGGCAGTAAACTGTTGATAAACTGGCAGTAAACTGGTGATAAACTGGTAGTAAACTGGTGATAAACTGGTAGTAAACTGGTGATAAACAGGCAGTAAACTGGTGATAAACTGGTAGTAAATAGGTAATAAACTGGTAGTAAACTGGTGATGAACTGGTAGTAAACTGGTGATAAACTGGTAGTAAACTGGTGATAAACTGGTAGTAAACTGGTGATAAACTGGCAGTAAACTGGTGATAAACTGGTAGTAAATTGGTAATAAACTGGTAGTAAATTAGTAATAAACTGGTAGTAAACAGGTGATAAACTGGCAGTAAACTGGTGATAAACTGGTAGTAAACTGTTGATAAACTGGTAGTAAACTGGTGATAAACTGGTAGTAAACTGGTCATAAACAGGCAGTAAACTGGTGATAAACTGGTAGTAAACTGGTGATAAACTGGCAGTAAACTGGTGATAAACTGGTAGTAAACTGGTGATAAACTGGTAGTAAACTGGTGATAAACAGGCAGTAAACTGTTGATAAACTGGTAGTAAATTGGTAATAAACTGGTAGTAAATCGGTAATAAACTGGTAGTAAACTGGTAATAAACTGGTAGTAAACTGGTAATAGACTGGTAGTAAACTGGTAATAAACTGGTAGTAAACTGGTGATAAACAGGCAGTAAACTGGTGATAAACAGGCAGTAAACTGGTGATAAACAGGCAGTAAACTGGTGATAAACAGGCAGTAAACTGGTGATAAACTGGTAGTAAACTGGTGATAAACTGGCAGTAAACTGGTGATAAACTGGTAGTAAACTGGTGATAAACTGGTAGTAAACTGGTGATAAACAGGCAGTAAACTGGTGATAAACTGGTAGTAAACTGGTGATAAACTGGTAGTAAACTGGTGATAAACAGGCAGTAAACTGGTGATAAACTGGTAGTAAACTGGTGATAAACTGGCAGTAAACTGGCAGTAAACTGGTGATAAACTGGTAGTAAACTGGTGATAAACAGGCAGTAAACTGTTGATAAACTGGTAGTAAATTGGTAATAAACTGGTAGTAAATCGGTAATAAACTGGTAGTAAACTGGTAATAAACTGGTAGTAAATTGGTAATAGACTGGTAGTAAACTGGTAATAAACTGGTAGTAAACTGGTGATAAACAGGCAGTAAACTGGTGATAAACAGGCAGTAAACTGGTGATAAACAGGCAGTAAACTGGTGATAAACAGGCAGTAAACTGGTGATAAACTGGTAGTAAACTGGTGATAAACTGGCAGTAAACTGGTGATAAACTGGTAGTAAACTGGTGATAAACTGGTAGTAAACTGGTGATAAACAGGCAGTAAACTGGTGATAAACTGGTAGTAAACTGGTGATAAACTGGTAGTAAACTGGTGATAAACAGGCAGTAAACTGGTGATAAACTGGTAGTAAACTGGTGATAAACAGGCAGTAAACTGTTGATAAACTGGCAGTAAACTGGTGATAAACTGGTAGTAAACTGGTGATAAACTGGTAGTAAACTGGTGATAAACAGGCAGTAAACTGGTGATAAACTGGTAGTAAACTGGTGATAAACAGGCAGTAAACTGGTGATAAACAGGCAGTAAACTGGTGATAAACTGGTAGTAAACTGGTGATAAACAGGCAGTAAACTGGTGATAAACAGGCAGTAAACTGGTGATAAACAGGCAGTAAACTGGTGATAAACAGGCAGTAAACTGGTGATAAACAGGCAGTAAACTGGTGATAAACAGGCAGTAAACTGGTGATAAACTGGTAGTAAACTGGTGATAAACTGGCAGTAAACTGGTGATAAACTGGTAGTAAACTGGTGATAAACTGGTAGTAAACTGGTGATAAACAGGCAGTAAACTGGTGATAAACTGGTAGTAAACTGGTGATAAACTGGTAGTAAACTGGTGATAAACAGGCAGTAAACTGGTGATAAACTGGTAGTAAACTGGTGATAAACTGGCAGTAAACTGGTGATAAACTGGCAGTAAACTGGTGATAAACTGGTAGTAAACTGGTGATAAACAGGCAGTAAACTGTTGATAAACTGGTAGTAAATTGGTAATAAACTGGTAGTAAATCGGTAATAAACTGGTAGTAAACTGGTAATAAACTGGTAGTAAATTGGTAATAGACTGGTAGTAAACTGGTAATAAACTGGTAGTAAACTGGTGATAAACAGGCAGTAAACTGGTGATAAACAGGCAGTAAACTGGTGATAAACAGGCAGTAAACTGGTGATAAACAGGCAGTAAACTGGTGATAAACTGGTAGTAAACTGGTGATAAACTGGCAGTAAACTGGTGATAAACTGGTAGTAAACTGGTGATAAACTGGTAGTAAACTGGTGATAAACAGGCAGTAAACTGGTGATAAACTGGTAGTAAACTGGTGATAAACTGGTAGTAAACTGGTGATAAACAGGCAGTAAACTGGTGATAAACTGGTAGTAAACTGGTGATAAACTGGCAGTAAACTGGTGATAAACTGGTAGTAAACTGGTGATAAACTGGTAGTAAACTGGTGATAAACAGGCAGTAAACTGGTGATAAACTGGTAGTAAACTGGTGATAAACAGGCAGTAAACTGGTGATAAACTGGTGATAAACAGGCAGTAAACTGTTGATAAACTGGCAGTAAACTGGTGATAAACTGGTAGTAAACTGGTGATAAACTGGTAGTAAACTGGTGATAAACAGGCAGTAAACTGGTGATAAACTGGTAGTAAATAGGTAATAAACTGGTAGTAAACTGGTGATAAACAGGCAGTAAACTGGTGATAAACTGGTGATAAACAGGCAGTAAACTGTTGATAAACTGGCAGTAAACTGGTGATAAACTGGTAGTAAACTGGTGATAAACTGGTAGTAAACTGGTGATAAACAGGCAGTAAACTGGTGATAAACTGGTAGTAAATAGGTAATAAACTGGTAGTAAACTGGTGATGAACTGGTAGTAAACTGGTCATAAACTGGTAGTAAACTGGTGATAAACTGGTAGTAAACTGGTGATAAACTGGCAGTAAACTGGTGATAAACTGGCAGTAAACTGGTGATAAACTGGTAGTAAATTGGTAATAAACTGGTAGTAAATTAGTAATAAACTGGTAGTAAACAGGTGATAAACTGGCAGTAAACTGGTGATAAACTGGTAGTAAACTGTTGATAAACTGGTAGTAAACTGGTGATAAACTGGTAGTAAACTGGTCATAAACAGGCAGTAAACTGGTGATAAACTGGTAGTAAACTGGTGATAAACTGGCAGTAAACTGGTGATAAACTGGTAGTAAACTGGTGATAAACTGGTAGTAAACTGGTGATAAACAGGCAGTAAACTGTTGATAAACTGGTAGTAAATTGGTAATAAACTGGTAGTAAATCGGTAATAAACTGGTAGTAAACTGGTAATAAACTGGTAGTAAACTGGTAATAGACTGGTAGTAAACTGGTAATAAACTGGTAGTAAACTGGTGATAAACAGGCAGTAAACTGGTGATAAACAGGCAGTAAACTGGTGATAAACAGGCAGTAAACTGGTGATAAACAGGCAGTAAACTGGTGATAAACAGGCAGTAAACTGGTGATAAACTGGTAGTAAACTGGTGATAAACTGGCAGTAAACTGGTGATAAACTGGTAGTAAACTGGTGATAAACTGGTAGTAAACTGGTGATAAACAGGCAGTAAACTGGTGATAAACTGGTAGTAAACTGGTGATAAACTGGTAGTAAACTGGTGATAAACAGGCAGTAAACTGGTGATAAACTGGTAGTAAACTGGTGATAAACTGGCAGTAAACTGGTGATAAACTGGCAGTAAACTGGTGATAAACTGGTAGTAAACTGGTGATAAACAGGCAGTAAACTGTTGATAAACTGGTAGTAAATTGGTAATAAACTGGTAGTAAATCGGTAATAAACTGGTAGTAAACTGGTAATAAACTGGTAGTAAATTGGTAATAGACTGGTAGTAAACTGGTAATAAACTGGTAGTAAACTGGTGATAAACAGGCAGTAAACTGGTGATAAACAGGCAGTAAACTGGTGATAAACAGGCAGTAAACTGGTGATAAACAGGCAGTAAACTGGTGATAAACTGGTAGTAAACTGGTGATAAACTGGCAGTAAACTGGTGATAAACTGGTAGTAAACTGGTGATAAACTGGTAGTAAACTGGTGATAAACAGGCAGTAAACTGGTGATAAACTGGTAGTAAACTGGTGATAAACTGGTAGTAAACTGGTGATAAACAGGCAGTAAACTGGTGATAAACTGGTAGTAAACTGGTGATAAACTGGCAGTAAACTGGTGATAAACTGGTAGTAAACTGGTGATAAACTGGTAGTAAACTGGTGATAAACAGGCAGTAAACTGGTGATAAACTGGTAGTAAACTGGTGATAAACAGGCAGTAAACTGGTGATAAACTGGTGATAAACAGGCAGTAAACTGTTGATAAACTGGCAGTAAACTGGTGATAAACTGGTAGTAAACTGGTGATAAACTGGTAGTAAACTGGTGATAAACAGGCAGTAAACTGGTGATAAACTGGTAGTAAATAGGTAATAAACTGGTAGTAAACTGGTGATAAACAGGCAGTAAACTGGTGATAAACTGGTGATAAACAGGCAGTAAACTGTTGATAAACTGGCAGTAAACTGGTGATAAACTGGTAGTAAACTGGTGATAAACTGGTAGTAAACTGGTGATAAACAGGCAGTAAACTGGTGATAAACTGGTAGTAAATAGGTAATAAACTGGTAGTAAACTGGTGATGAACTGGTAGTAAACTGGTGATAAACTGGTAGTAAACTGGTGATAAACTGGTAGTAAACTGGTGATAAACTGGCAGTAAACTGGTGATAAACTGGTAGTAAATTGGTAATAAACTGGTAGTAAATTAGTAATAAACTGGTAGTAAACAGGTGATAAACTGGCAGTAAACTGGTGATAAACTGGTAGTAAACTGTTGATAAACTGGTAGTAAACTGGTGATAAACTGGTAGTAAACTGGTCATAAACAGGCAGTAAACTGGTGATAAACTGGTAGTAAACTGGTGATAAACTGGCAGTAAACTGGTGATAAACTGGTAGTAAACTGGTGATAAACTGGTAGTAAACTGGTGATAAACAGGCAGTAAACTGTTGATAAACTGGTAGTAAATTGGTAATAAACTGGTAGTAAATCGGTAATAAACTGGTAGTAAACTGGTAATAAACTGGTAGTAAACTGGTAATAGACTGGTAGTAAACTGGTAATAAACTGGTAGTAAACTGGTGATAAACAGGCAGTAAACTGGTGATAAACAGGCAGTAAACTGGTGATAAACAGGCAGTAAACTGGTGATAAACAGGCAGTAAACTGGTGATAAACTGGTAGTAAACTGGTGATAAACTGGCAGTAAACTGGTGATAAACTGGTAGTAAACTGGTGATAAACTGGTAGTAAACTGGTGATAAACAGGCAGTAAACTGGTGATAAACTGGTAGTAAACTGGTGATAAACTGGTAGTAAACTGGTGATAAACAGGCAGTAAACTGGTGATAAACTGGTAGTAAACTGGTGATAAACTGGCAGTAAACTGGCAGTAAACTGGTGATAAACTGGTAGTAAACTGGTGATAAACAGGCAGTAAACTGTTGATAAACTGGTAGTAAATTGGTAATAAACTGGTAGTAAATCGGTAATAAACTGGTAGTAAACTGGTAATAAACTGGTAGTAAATTGGTAATAGACTGGTAGTAAACTGGTAATAAACTGGTAGTAAACTGGTGATAAACAGGCAGTAAACTGGTGATAAACAGGCAGTAAACTGGTGATAAACAGGCAGTAAACTGGTGATAAACAGGCAGTAAACTGGTGATAAACTGGTAGTAAACTGGTGATAAACTGGCAGTAAACTGGTGATAAACTGGTAGTAAACTGGTGATAAACTGGTAGTAAACTGGTGATAAACAGGCAGTAAACTGGTGATAAACTGGTAGTAAACTGGTGATAAACTGGTAGTAAACTGGTGATAAACAGGCAGTAAACTGGTGATAAACTGGTAGTAAACTGGTGATAAACAGGCAGTAAACTGTTGATAAACTGGCAGTAAACTGGTGATAAACTGGTAGTAAACTGGTGATAAACTGGTAGTAAACTGGTGATAAACAGGCAGTAAACTGGTGATAAACTGGTAGTAAATAGGTAATAAACTGGTAGTAAACTGGTGATGAACTGGTAGTAAACTGGTGATAAACTGGTAGTAAACTGGTGATAAACTGGTAGTAAACTGGTGATAAACTGGCAGTAAACTGGTGATAAACTGGTAGTAAATTGGTAATAAACTGGTAGTAAATTAGTAATAAACTGGTAGTAAACAGGTGATAAACTGGCAGTAAACTGGTGATAAACTGGTAGTAAACTGGTGATAAACTGGCAGTAAACTGGTGATAAACTGATATCAAACTGGTGATAAACTGGTAGTAAACTGGTGATAAACTGATAGTAAACTGGTGATAAACTGGCAGTAAGCTGGTGATAAACTGGTAGTAAATTGGTAATGAACTGGTAGTAAACTGGTGATGAACTGGTAGTAAACTGGTGATAAACTGGCAGTAAGCTGGTGATAAACTGGTAGTAAACTGGTGATAAACTGGCAGTAAACTGGTGATAAACTGGTAGTAAACTGGTGATAAACTGGCAGTAAACTGGTGATAAACTGGTAGTAAACTGGTGATAAATTGGCAGTAAACTGGTAGTAAACTGGTGATGAACTGGTAGTAAACTGGTGATAAACTGGCAGTAAACTGGTGATAAACTGGTAGTAAACTGGTGATAAACTGGCAGTAAACTGGTGATAAACTGGTGATAAACTGGTAGTAAATTGGTAATAAACTTGTAGTAAATTGGTAATAAACTGGTAGTAAACTGGTGATAAACTGGTAGTAAACTGGTGATAAACTGGCAGTAAACTGGTGATAAACTGGCAGTAAACTGGTGATAAACTGGTAGTAAATTGGTGATAAACTGGTAGTAAACTGGTGATAAACTGGTAGTAAACTGGTGATAAACTGGCAGTAAACTGGTGATAAACTGATATCAAACTGGTGATAAACTGGTAGTAAACTGGTGATAAACTGGTGATAAACTGGTAGTAAACTGGTGATAAACAGGCAGTAAGCTGGTGATAAACTGGTAGTAAATTGGTAATAAACTGGCAGTAAACTGGTGATAAACTGGTAGTAAACTGGTGATAAACTGGCAGTAAACTGGTGATAAACTGGTAGTAAACTGGTGATAAACTGATATCAAACTGGTGATAAACTGTTGATAAAATGGTAGTAAACTGGTAGTAAACTGACCGTCGGACGTTCAGCTGTAGGAGGTTCTGTTCCAGGTGAAGTTCAGAACCTTAGAGACGGTTCTGTTCTTGAAGTGTTTCTAGACGGACTGATGTTTTGGTTCTGGTCCGTTATGGAATGCTTTGTTGATTTCTGAGATCTTATGCCTACTTCCTGTTGTCAGACGGGTTCTGTTCCACAGTTTTCACATGTAAATGCTCATAGTGACGGTGCGTTCACTGACCTTTGCTCTTCTACAGCTGTCGTCTCATCATGGCGGTCAGTTCGGACGTGGAGCCGCTCTTTGTGGCCTTCAAGAAGTTCTCCCTCTACGGAGACACGAAGGCGAGCGGCAGGGAGCTGACCGGGAAGGCCTGGGCCAAGCTGTGCAAGGACTGCCGGGTCATCGATGGGAAGAGCGTCACCGGCACCGACGTGGACATCGTCTTCTCCAAAGTGAAGTGAGTTTCTCTGCAGCGGATCCACATCGGGTCGGGGTCTCCTCTCATGACTCATGTAGAAGCAGCAGATTCAGTTTGGCACTGGATCCATTGGAGGTTCTGGAGTGAATAAAGGTTCCGGTGAAGGTCTGAGATGAAGGTTGTTGATGGAATATCTCTATGTCTTCCAGACAGAGGTCGGCTCGAGTCATCACCTACAAGGAGTTCCAGCAGGCGCTGGAAGAACTGGCTCCCAAGAGGTTCAAAGGTCAAAGTAAAGAGGCAGCGCTGCAGTCCATTCACAAGCTGGTGGAGGGCCAAGAGCCGACCAATGTCGGCGTGACGGTGAGCCTTCATGGAGACGTTTCCTGTTCAGTTGAATCACGCTTACTTTCTGTTTCTGACTGAACAGAAACAGAAAGCTTCCAGAAACGCTGGACCGGGTGAGTTTAGAGCAGAAAATGTCTGACCCTCGATTAGCTTCTGCTAATCTGACTTTCTGAGAAGCAAAGATGTTCAGAGGAAAATCACTGAACTGCTGATGAAACAAAATTTATCACAAAGGCTGGAATAAACCTGAAGGCGTCCAGTTGGTTCACTCGCAAGATTTAGAAACTGATGTTCAAACCGAAGAGCTCCGACCCCGGCCCCCGCAGCGATAAAGCTTCCTGGATGTAGCCTCATGGCAGGAGCAACACTCCGGGCGTTAAGTTTGTCTGGTGTCCCTTAATGCCGGCCTGCAGACGTTTTCTATCTACGTTAAACTGGGAGACCCAATAATGTCGGAAGAGACGATGCTACTTTTCTGTTCTGGGGATCGTAAGATCCTCCAACTGACTGACTTTAGTTGCTGCTGTTTAACCAAACAGTCATTCGCTGTTGGATTGGGTTCTTCATAATCAGTCTTCCACTTAGAATCATGAGTATTGAAGTGTTTGTGAAATCTTGATTTTTAACTAAATATTTCTGATCAAATTCATCTTAAAGTCAGGAACTCCTAACTTTTCTGACCCATTCTGCTGAGCAGACAGGAAGTAGCTTCACTTGTCCCCCAATTTCCTTCCTGTCCTCTCTGTGTCCCTCAGAAAGTGGCGAAGACGGCAACGGTGGACCGTCTGACTGACACGTCCCGCTACACCGGGTCCCACAAGGAGCGCTTCGACGACAGCGGCCGGGGCAAAGGTCGCGAAGGCCGCGAAGACCTGGTGGAGCACACGGGCTACGTGAACGCGTACAAGGACGCCGGAACGTACGACAGCAAGGTGAAGGACGCTGACAAGTGAGGAGATGCCCCCTGCTGGAAGCTCAGAGGAAGTCCTCTGGGACTGGACCAAATCCTGCATCGAGGGAGCTGGACAGACCTCCACGAATTAATAAACAACATTTAGAGCTTCTAGGTTATTGTTTCACAATGTCTCCCTCCTGTAATAAACATCACATATGATGGAGTTCATGAAAATATGATTTTTTTTTTAAATCAGTTAGATTTCTGAGGTGAATAGAAAATGTTGAGTTGGAGAAAAAATATTTTCAGATGATTTAAATTATCATATAAATTAGAAACTCAAAAATCTAAAAAGTTAAATATTCCAAGAAGAAATTATTTATTCTGGTAGAAAAAATGTCCAACAGCAACAAACATTTTGCAGGTGTGTGGCGCCCCATAGAGGCAGAGATAAGCTACAGAAGGTCAACCCATGTTGCACTCAAGAAGAGATTAAACTCAAACATTTTAATGCTGTCAGATAATTCTGTTTGCTCATTTTTAATGAAACATTGTTGGATTTAGAAGAAATAACCAGATTCATCCAGACCTTTACTTGATTCTTTATTGAAATAACTGTATTTGAAAAGTAAAGTAAATGCAACTACTCAAAAAAAGAAAAATCTGTAAATGTTTCAGTAAAAATGCTTAAATAACGCAGGACATTAAATCTGCTCCATTTCCATCAGTCCAACTAAAACCCAATAATGAAGAAATGAAATGAAAACCTGAAAGCAGCTGAAGGTCCAGAATCTCTGACTGACATTCAGGAAACCAGCAGACCACCTTAAGTGATCCAGAGAACTGAAACTGAACTGAGCAGTGAGGAAACATTAACAGGAAGACCATGATGCCCCACAGAAAGCAGGAAGTGATCCAAACTCCACCAGGAAGTGATGACTCAACAGAAAATAGTTTGATTAAACAAAAACTTTATTCTGAAAACTACAGAAATATAACTTCAATATTTGCAGCAAGAAATCTGATTATTAAAGTTCAAGTAAAGACCAGTAGAATCTTCCTGAAGACAAGATGACGTCTGACCTTCCTTCAGGTTCCTGTTGGTCCGGCTGATGAACAGCAGGCATGAAGCCTTCCGGATCCAGCTGGCCGGTTCTGATCATGACTCAGTCCATTCTCTTTTCACAGCTAGATCTCCGGGTCCGGCGGGTGGTCCAGTCTGTCCTGGAACCACGCCGTGTCCGGCGGACATCATCTGGAGCTTCTGGAGACGCTCGTTGCGCCACAGCATGTCCAGCCACTTGTGGCTACGTTTGTGATTGGCTCGGATCAGCGCTGTGGCAAACATCTCCCCGCAGGCGTCACACTGGTACCCGGCGTGAACCCGCTGGTGGCCCCTCAGGGAGACGGCCAGCTTGAAGGCTGCTCCGCACTCGCCACAGATGAACGGTTTCAGGTCCGAGTGGATGACCTCGTGGTTCTGCAGACTCTGCTTGGTGATGAAACGTTTGTCACACTGGTGACACCAGAACGGTTTCTCTCCGGTGTGCTGGCGCCGGTGCTGTCTCAGCTCAGACAATGTTGTACATCCCTTCCCACACACGTCACACTGGTACGGTGTCTCACCCATGTGTCTACGTCTGTGGACTGTCAAGGCGCTGGACTCAGTGAAACACTTCCCACACACGTCACACTTGTACGGTTTCTCCCCCGTGTGGAGCCGCTGGTGTTTCTTCAGACTGCTGGACACGGAGAAGGACGCTCCGCACTCCACACAGCTGTACGGTTTCTCTCCGGTGTGAATCCGCCAATGGAGCTTCAGGGAGTTCAACACCTTGAAGGAGGCGCCGCAGTCGCCGCAGATGTGTGGTCTCTCCTCACTGTGGACGATCTGGTGGACCTTCAGCCTCTCAGCTGACTGGAAGGTTTTGCTACACAGTGGACAGCGGTGACCCTTTGACCCCGCTTTCCCTTTACGTTTCTGCTGAACACAAAAAAATAACATTTGAATGCGTCAGAATCTACATGGAGGAGAAAACAGATCGTATCTGGACCAATGTTTAACCCTAAAAACAAAGAGGAAACCCGAAGATGAGTTCCCTTCTAGACGAGTTTCTAATGATCTTATTTGAAATCTTATTTATTAAACTCTCTGCTTTCATCATCAAAATCAAAAATCTAAACCAACATTGGTTTTACAGACTGAATACATTTTCAAAGATCACATTAACAGATTAATGGAGGAAACATTTCTCTGCTGGTTCTTCATCAACAAGACGATTGGAGAGTTGATGGACCAGCAGATCTACTCATCCAGATTGGTCATCATCTCCAGTTAAGTTCTGGATATTTTGGCTCTACTTCCTGCTTTCTTCACCTTGGACTTGTTTTCTTCCCACTTCAGATTCTTCCTCAGGAACTTCATCTCTAAAGGTTTTTTCTTTGGTCGTCCAGACGATCTCCTCTTGCTGCCGATCTGGTTATGGAGGCGTCAACATCATCAAGCTGTCAGAAACGGTTCGTTTTCCAGCAGCAGCTTCAGAGTGACTGCAGGGGAAAGATGGAGGTTCAGGTCCCAGAGAGCCGCAGACCTTTTGCTGGCAGCTGATCCAATATGGAAGCAAGAGCAGCTCAGATCCTGGAGGCCAAGCGACAGAACCACTGGATCCTCCTCACCTTTTTCTTGTCATTCTGAGGATGTTGGAAGTTTAGCGAACGACAGAACCCGGCCAAAGTTCCCAGTTCATTAAAATCCAAACAGAACTGTCCTTCCTCTCTTCTTTGCTTCACAATCCACAAATGAATCAGGAATGTTGATAATAACAGAGAGATGGGATTTTAACACATTCATTAAGAATAATTAATTACATCAATTTTAATGAGGTGCATATTGCAACCCAGTTAATTGCAATATTTATATATACATTTTTTACATGCAACAGTCCCAAGGCGGAACCTTTGTATTCCTGTGTTTCTGGTACAATCGTAAATGTGACGCACAGCTGCGTCACTAACATTAGCAATGGAAGCGGGTTCTCTCGGTTAATTTCTGCTTTTAAATGATCTGACTGGACGATGGAAAACACTATTGATGTGTTTAAGTTGAGCTAAACCAGAGTTTCTCCGCCTGGTCCTCAGGCCTCCTGTCCTGCATGTTTTAGGTGTTTCCCTTCTGCCACCTGGATTGTATCTCTGGGTGATTAACAGGCTTCTGCAGTAATTGATGGTCATGCAGTCATTTGAATCAGCTGTTCTGCAATAGAGGCTCATCTAAAACATGCAGAGCAGGGGGGCTGAGGACCAGGATTGAGAAACACCGACTTAAAATGAGTTAGCCTATTCTATCTAGCCAACCATAGACATGAATCCGTAGACGCCTCACTGAGCGCTGAGTCCTGCGTTATGTCGCCGCCATCTTGTATGTGGCAGCAGATGAGATCTTCTGCCTTTTTGTGACCTCCTGACCTCCCTCTGTGACCATCTGCTGACCATTAACTCCTCCTGAACTCTTTGAATTAGCCAATATAAACTGAATAATTTACTTGTAAGTGAATAGTGAATAAATAAATAAACTATATTCTAAACAATGTTGAATTAGATTAGGAATGTTGTAACTACCTCAGGTTTTAAACAGATTGTCTTCTTGATGCGCAGCGTTCAGCAGAGTGACCCCTGACCCACCAAAGAAAAACCCGCAGGATACATCTGACAATCCTTCAGAGAATAGCTTACGCTGCGTTATTTGGTGTTGGACTACAGATAAGTGCTGGATCATACTCTTTAACAGGACATGAGAAAACTTATAGCTAGGCAAGAGGGGCTGACCTTTGACCCTGCAGCTGGTGATGCCTGCCTCAGGATGCATCAGGAAATCCTTCCGAAGGAAAAAACAACAGATTCACTGCCACATGGTGCTCTTTAAAAGGATGCATCACCTCGACTAGATCGCAGCTCCACAGAACTTCTCCCATCTCTGGTACAACAGGAGTTGTAAACTTTTAATTTTGCTTCATCTTTAAACCAGCATTATTCTGAAATATGTCCGGTTTTCCAGGCAAGCAGGTTCATTTTGACGGGTCTACAACTTTCAATTCTCAGGATCTCTCTTCGTTTTTTGACCATAAGTAAAAAAAAATGCTAAAAATATCTTTTTCAATTTATATATATGTATATGCATCATGGTTAATAATAATGTTGGTTTGTTTAGGTGCATACTCTGAGGAGGCTGATAATTTCTCAGAATCAGAGATTATAAGTGGTAAGTCTGTTCTCTGTAACCCTAATTCTAAAATAATTTAATCCTATAAAATGAAAAACTTACATATATGCCTATTGTTGCAGATCTTAATCAGAATAATAATCAGAGGCTACTCAAATTTAACTTTTAGCTTTCTGCAGTTAAAGTGACAACCCCCAACGTCGATCCCTTTCCAGAATTTGTCCTCTCATCATTGTGAATGCTACTTTGCTTCAGTCTTTTTCCTCTTGCAGTTATTGGATCTTCTGAGCCATTTGGTTTGATTCATTTAAGTAACTCCAACCTATTTTCCTGCTCCACATACTTGGCTAACAATTTGTCAGTTAGTCACAAAGTTCTCATGGGGGGAGGGAAGGGGGAGGTTTGATATTGTTTAATCCATCAAACTCCGATTAAAATTTGACAGAAGGTGGTATATACAGTCTCTCTCTCTCTTTATTCAGAAATGCCCCAAAACAATTAAATAATCACATCAAAAGAAACTCTGTCTTTAGTCATTTATTTGATTGACAAATATATTGTGTGAGAAAGAAATAAAGAAGAAATAAAGAGAAATAAAGAAATAAAGAAGAAATAAAGAGCTGAAAGGATTTCACCTTTTCTACGTAATGACACTTGTTCTCTGAGCTAATGCTATCATTTTTATATCAACAGGATGGATGCAAATATTTTCAGGCTGATGAATTAAAATGCATTTCCTCCTACATTAACAGACTAGAAAGTTAAGGATGATGTAAAATGTTCTACATAATGGGCCTCTGTTTTGTAATGCTTTTAAGCTGTTATGGTATCTAAAAACAAAGCAGAGAATTTCAAACCATTTGCGGAGAACGTTTTCAACAGAGACGGACTGAAAAAAAGTTCGACTCATATGTGTCAATAAAGGTGTAAAAACCGTATTTATTTCAAGTAATTTGCGAAATAAAACCCACCATTTTAGGGATTACATGGTTAAGAAACGTGATAATGTTACAAATATCTTTAAAATTTCCTCTTCGGTCATATTTCAGTCCGGTTTCTCGTCAATATGCGAGACTTTAGAGCGATGCGCGCTCCCGCGAGAGGGGATGCAATTTTGGGCAGGCATGCGTTTCTGGGCATAACACCGGCACATATTCCACATTCAATATGGCGGCGCTGTTACGTATCGCAGCAACGGGCCGACCCGCTCCATGAGGCGTCTACGTATTCATGTCTATGTAGCCAACAATAGCATTTCAATGCTAACATGTAGCAGCTAATGCTAGGGTCAGTGTCCACATTTTGAAAGAGCCTGAAGGATTGATCACAGAAACTCTGGAGAGATGAACTAACTTCAACCCAACCCAGAAAATGTTCACAGCAGGCCAGGAAAAATTAGAAGGCACAGCTAAATAAACTGTAAAAAAAGAAAAAATATATATTTAGTTTTATGAATCTATTCATTGGCCTTTACATTAATGTCTTGACTGACCTGAAGAATATTTTAAAAATAATAAATATTTGTTGTTGCGCTCATTTGTCCATTTATTCAATAATTTAGCAGCATAAATGGTTTTGTCAAAATTGTTGCTTATTTAGTCAATAAATGGTTTACAAAGCAATACTTCACCGTAAACATTTGAACCACTAATTCAGTCTGTTCACGAGGAAAACCAGCCGCTGGAGTCGGATTATTCACTGCTGGTGGATCAGAACTCGGGCTCAGTTCGGATCGACTAGACAGGTTCAGGTCCAGTTCGGTAAAGTTAGAGACCGACCGGATTTTTAGTAGCAGTCCAGAATCACACTCACCTTCTTCCACTTGGAAGGACAGCAGGAGGATCCCCAGTCCTGGTGCTGGTCTTGGTTCTGGTCCTGCTTCTGGTCCTGGCCCTCCATCGCAGCCCCAAATTGCTCCAGATTCTGGTTCTGTATCGCTCACGCCACCGGACCGGAGTCACCGATTACGTTCTGAACACAGGAAGTCCAGGGAGCATGCGCAGTAACTTCTTCTTCCTCTTTCTTATGGCGGTTGGCAAACAACATTATGTGCGTTAGCGCCACCTTCCAGATTGGAGTATAGATCATATTTTTACTTCTACAATCTCCCCAAAACACCCGTTCTTCTTAAAAAACTAAAAATATTAAAATCACCAGATGATCTCCCAAACATTTCCCTTATATCTAATTTAATTGTATTCCTATCTAAATTTTTAATTAACACCTCTTTCATGAACATTATTATGTTTTAAAATATATGTTGTACTGTTTCTATTTGTTCACAATATTTAATCCTCTATGTTCAAATATGGATATATCTTCTTCTTTTTAAAAAATTCTTTGACATTTTCTAAATTCCCAACATTTTAAATACTATAATGAAACCTAGCATTACCTCCTCTATCCCACTGTTCTTGCCATTTCTTCTTAATGTCATTTTTAAAACATTCT
Source organism: Poecilia mexicana (assembly GCF_051168715.1). Lineage (NCBI taxonomy): Eukaryota > Metazoa > Chordata > Actinopteri > Cyprinodontiformes > Poeciliidae > Poecilia > Poecilia mexicana. Next base: position 21,805,115 of record NW_028263392.1, read on the forward strand.
TTATCTCATTTTTATTTATTTAAATGTTTAAATCAACAATATTATTTTTTGCAGCACTTTTAGCAAAACTATCAGCCAACTCGTTTCCTACCACACCAATGTTGGCAGGAATCCAAACTAGTTTAACCTGAGATCCATGATTTTTAATCCTGAAAATTTAGTGAATTATATCCAATATAATATCGTACCCTGATTTTGAATTTACCTCTTGAATATTATCAATGTACAACTTGAGTCTGAACAAATAATAGCCTCTCTCACACTTCTTCAATCCATTCTACTGCCATTAATTCACCTGTATACACTGTCAATATATCTGTTATTCTTTTATATTTCACAATATTTAAGTCTATTTCAAACTGTACATTTATCATTTAACATTTTAGAAGCATCTGCATAGATCTGTACCCAGATAGCACACAACATTAAATCAACGTTGAATTATAGTCAGAATGGTTGATTTTTGGTTGAAGTTGTAAACTTGTCAACCATCAAACAATCATCCAATTCTAACCGTTGAATCAACGTTGTTTTGTGGTTGAAATCTTATGAGTGAAATGCCGATGTCTGATCAACGTTGAATGTCAGCTGTTTTGCCGAACCCTTCCCCTCCCCTCCTCCTCATCAGAGCTCTGGGTCAGAGCATTTTACTACTGATTGGGGGTTCTCACATTTTTAGGGGGCAGGGGGCATCTACAACTTACTACAAGGAGTGGAGCGGTCCACCCCCACGTTTACATGAGTGGGATGTCCCAAACACACAGCTGCTTCACTGTTGGCAAAAGATGTTAATTCAATGTTGAATTATGATCACAAAGGTTGCAGGTATAGTTGAGGTCAATGACAGAAGCTGGATCAACCATCAAACAACCATTCAATTCTAGCCAATTAACTAACGTTGAAACTGTGTCAATGAATCAATGTTGATTTACTGTCAATATCCATTGATTGAAATGCCAACGTCGAATCCAGTGTGGTTCAGCTCTGGTCCTCCAGGCCCTGCAAGTTTTAGGCATTCCCCTAATTCAGCACACATGATTTTAATTGACATCTGATTAACAGGGTTTTGCTGAACTGAAAACACGCAGGTCAGTTTGATTGAGGATAAGGTTTGGGGAAGAACTAGTAATCTAAATCAGGGGTGGCCAAGTCCAGTCCTCGAGAGCCACCATCCTGCAAGTTTTAGAAGTATCCTTACTCCAACAGACCGGGATCAGCTCTACAGAGGCCCGATAACGAGCCAGTCATTTGATTCAGGTGTGTTGAAGCAGGGATGCATCTGAAACTTGCAGGATGGCGGCTCTCGAGGACTGGACTTGGCCACCCCTGATCTAAATGTTCAATCAATGTAAGCTGTTTTTTTGCACCCCTCCACCACCTGCCATTCAAACACCCAATCCCCTTCCCTCCACATGCCAAGGACACACACACACCCCTTTCCCCCCACTGCCCACCGCCCACTTGGCCCATCTACCCCTCAATCTTCCTGCCCCTTTCCACTCTTCTCCCCTCCTCTTTGGGCTCCAGGTGAAACAACTTTAATTTTAGGTGAGGGTGAATCACGTTTTAACTTAAGCACTATGTGTTGACAACACTGAGTTGTGATTCCGTTCTGTACCCAGATTGCACATGATGGCAATTCAACATTGAATTAACATCTTTTGCCAACAGTGAAGCAGCTGTGTGTTTGGGACATCCCACTCATGTAAACGTGGGGGTGGACCGCTCCACTCCTTGTAGTAAGTTATAGATGTCTGTGGATGTTTTTGTGTCAATATATCACACACAGTAAGAATTGTTATGAACAAGTAAGAAAATGTACAGAAAGGAATCAGCACCCACTATCCTCTACAGTGGTTAATTTAAATGTGATAACCCCCGCTCAGTAATAAAATGCTCTGGCCCAGAGCTCTGATGAAGAGGAGAGGAGGGGAAGGGGTGCAGCAAAACAGCTGACATTGATCAGACGTTGATCAGATTAGCATTTCATTCATTAGATTTCAACCACAAAACAACATTGATTCAATGACACAGTATCAACATTGGTTACTTGGCTGGAGGTGGATGGTTGTTTGATGGTTGATCAACCGTCAGTTGTCGACCTCAACCAAAAATCAACCATTCTGACTATAATTCAACGTTAGAAGACTATATGAACCATGGGCGTAGGTTTGGGTAGGGACGGTAGGGACATGTCCCGACCAATATTCACGGGATATGAAAAAGTCCCGACCAATTTTTGCCATATTGGCTCAAAGAACGTGGATCTACGATCTTTGATTAGCAGCAACAGGCGGTGCGCGGAACGGAAGCTTCTTAGTTTGACATTTATTATGAGCCTCCGAGACCGTGTCGGAACGGTGCTGTCGGGGTGGGGGGGGAGTCAGTTGAATCGTCGGACGTTCTTTGATTAGCTGCAAAAGGCGGCGGCTAGCTGGGTACACGCGTCTCCTTCTGAGTCTCCGAGACCATGTCGCCACCAAAAAAGAAAAGGACAGACAGAAGTTATTTCGCTACGTCGGCTGTAAGTACAGTGAGTGGACCCATAAGTTAGATATCTATCACGCAACGCATTTGTTGTAAAGTCCGGTGTTTAGTAAGGTCAGCACTGAATGTGAGGTAGGAAAGGAAAAAGTAAAGTGTTCTTGAACTGATCTGCTGAGTATGACTGTATCTGGTTGTATACACAAGATGTATGATATGGTTATGGTTGGGGGGAGGGGTTATTAAGCCAATGTGGTTTCCCCCCCCTTCTCAAAAATGTCCGGTGCTCTTGGGCATTTCACTGTGCTGCCGGGGGGGGGGGGTGTCAAGGTCCCCACCAAAACTTAGACCGAACCTACGCCGTTGATATGAACACCCTTCTGTCAAATTTTAATCGGATGATTGATTGATGGCCTTAATTAATTGATATTAATTGATATCAAACCCCCTCCCCCCATGGGAACTATGTGACCTCTTGACCTCCCCCCATGGGAACTATGTGACCTCTTGACCTCCCCCGATGGGAACTATGTGACCTCTTGACCTCCCCCCATGGGAACTATGTGACCTCTTGACCTCCCCCTCCCCCAGACATATGTCACATATATCATATGATGGGAAACTATGTGACCTTGTGACCACCCCCCCCCCCCGGACCTCCATTTGTTCATCATTATCTCCTCCAAAGCTCATAGAATTACCCAATAGAATCTGAGACAGGGGGTTTGGTCTTTTCTAAGGTTTCTGTTATAAATACTGTTGAGAAAATCAGGCAGTCTACTACTGAGAATTGTTCAAGAACTTTAAAATGTATGGAGCTAAACGAGTTCATCCTGCTGCTGAGAATAAAGAACCTGTCTCCTCTGCAACATCTGATACGGATTCGGAGTTACCTAGCCCGAGGACGTTTGCTAAGATGATGGCGTCAACCCCGTTAACAAATAAACATCTGCTTGATGAAGAAGAACCTACAACTGTATATGAGATCCCGATAGCAGTGAGACCGGATTTGGGTCTGGTGATGGACACACCGGCATACTCACCTTCGTCGCCTGATCCAACTACCTCAGAAACTGTGGATAAAAGAGAAATATTGACAAGCGGGACTTCTCTTCTATGCGAGACACCAATTTCCATCTACGACAACTCAACTCTCGGAGCGGGTGCCCCCAAAAGATCGACATTTTATCTGACTCGTGTGCAGATGCCGGGGCTCCAATCCTTCAAGGAAGACTGGTGTTTAAAACCTCACGGCCTTTGGGGCTCATGGGGTTATGTTTTCCGTTATGAGTCCGGAGAACTTTACCTGTACCAGCTGGACAAGGATGAGGAGCTTGCACCAATAACGAATACATGCAGCCTCACCTATAATGACTGGGCGGTGCTAAGGCTCGCAATTCCTCGTGCCAATGAAAACATTGAAACGGCGTTGAAGCAAAATACAAGAGAGAATGAGCTCGACCCTCGATCTGCAAAAGAAAACCAGAAAGCGGTGTTTCCCGACCGATACTGAAATTGGAAAGGGAGAATTTCTCTTCAGTGCAGTGTGGGAATCGAAAACTACTGAGTCTGGCCGTTGGTCCTAACGGGCAAGCAGACGGAAGGGAGACAGCGTGAATTCCCCAGACCTGTTTGTGTTGGAGGCATTTAATCTAGATTGTGGTGTATTCAGAACCATGCTGGCTCTCCCATTTGATGCATGGTCTGAGAAAATGGAGGAAGTTGGGGCTCGAATTTCCGAACTGTTTCGAAAATCTCGCTGTTGGCTTGATATTTTGTCAGTGAAAAAAACTCTGACATTTCCTGTCCAGCCTCTCTTACACTACTCCTCATCGGAATCGTCTCCAGCACTCTCTCCTTCAAGTTTTCTGATACCAAGTACCCTAGCTGAAGAGGGTATTGTTAAGGAAGAAATTTCTAAATTGGTTAACTTTGGAAAAAAGTTGGCTCTCTCTCTTCCTCTGGATCCCAGGTCCTCTCGGCGGGCCACGTGTAGCCACAAGGAAAACAACAATGCGTGTTGACATCACAGAATTACAGAGTTTAATCCAATATAAGACAATGCATAAACTTAGAAGTAAGACAATGCACAAACTTACACCAGAAACTGCAGAACAACGGAAACATACATTCATTTACCTGACATAAATGGAAAGAAAGAAAGAAAGAAAAGCAAAGACGTGGAAAGACATCTTTGGAGAATTGCAAGGGCAAATCTAATGTGTTACTTCTGTGTAGAAAGTTTTATCCTCTTGTATTTAATTTATTCAAATAAGGCGTACCTTTGCTCCTCCAACCAGGAGCTATCTCTGACCCTCTATCTGAAGCCTAAAACCCCTGCCGTGTTTACAGCCTTTCACAGATGAGTGTGAAAAGCTACAACTTCCACTGTATTGTTTTCCCACAGACAAAAGGCAGTTCAAACGATCCTAGCAAACCATCTGCTGGAACTACAGGTAACATAAAGGTCAAAAAGCCAGAATACATTAGTAATTTCAAAACCAGAATTAGGCCATTTGAATCAAGACATGTTAAGTTTTAAAACTAGCTTATTTTAAATTTATTTTCTCAACAGTATCCCTACAGCAGCAGCACCAGCTGCAGAGGACTCTGGAGATCCTGCTCCTACCTACTCCCAACCTCCGACGGCAGAGGACTCCGGAGATCCCGCTTCTAGCTACTCCCTGCAAGAAGATGAAATTGATGGATGGATACCAAGTACCCTCATCGCTTCCGTAAAAACAGCCTTACTGCATCTATTCAGTCTAATCTGTGTCAAGTATGTCAAGGAAACCTGCTACGGCTGCATAACGGATCACCCGAGCCAGAGGCAGCATCAATGCCTGGAAATACCGGAGGAAGATTATTACCAGCTCAACTTTCGTCACATCACACAACGGCTCCTGACTCCACGATTCATACCTGCTATCCAGAATCTCCTGAAGCAGCGCCGCATACAGGCTGAGGATGCAAAAGTGAAGATGATTGCAGAAACGGTTTTACACGAACTGAAATCGACATACGGAATCCAGACCGCAATTACTGACATGTATCAGGACATGAACAGTGATGAAAACCTCATTCAACTCCGTTCTGTTTCAGAGTGTTACACTATGAATGAAAAGTAATCTCTCTTCACTTGTATCATCTTATTTAGCATGTTTAAGTATTTTAATCATTACCCTTTACCGATTGATTTCATGCCAATAAAAATAATTTAAAAAAAAAGTTTTAGTTACTTTATTATTAGTGTGATTAGCTAGCGTTAAATATATTGTTTATATACATATTATTGGTTAACATTTAATTGTAATGATTGTGATTTTCTTACTATTGGAGGAGAAATAAAACATTTGTACCGCAATTTTGTTTTCTCATTATTTTACAACCGATCACCAAAGCAGGTGACTGAAGGATGGCTGAGAGAAGGTTAATGAAGAAGGTTTACTACACTCCATCACACCCCGGTAGTTTAGGAGGAATAACAAGGCTGAAAAGAGCTCTGCAGGATGAAACGGGAAAGAAGGTTAAGATGGAAAACGTACAAGATTTTTTATCAGAACAAGACACCTATACTCTGCATAAACCTGCACGCATACATTTTCCGAGAAACAGAGTTTTTGTCACGGGGCCTTTAAAACAGTTTCAAGCAGATCTTTGTGATATGCAAGCTCTGGTCAAGGAAAATGACGGTTATAATTACTTATTGACAGTCATTGACATATTTTCTAAAAGAGCGTATGTACAAGTTTTAAAGAGGAAGACTGCTGACCAGGTAGTAAAAGCCTTTGAATCAATTTTCAAAGACAGTCAGATTCCTAAAAAATTGCAAACGGATGCAGGTAAAGAATTTTTTAACAAAAAATTTAAAGCATTTTAATGAAGAAGCACGGCATTGAGCATTTTTCCACCGCGAGCGAATCGAAAGCATCCGTCATCGAGAGATTTAACTATACAGTAAAAACGAGAATGTGGCGATATTTCACCGCTAATAACACCCGCCGTTACATCGATGTTGTGCAAGACTTGGTGAAAAGCTACAACTATGGGTATCATACAAGTATCAAAACTAGTCCTATGGAAGTGAATTCAAAAAATGCCCTTCAAATCTTTCAGAACCTGTACGGTACATCCTCAAGCAAACATCGCAAGAATTCTAAACCTAAGCTTAAGCCCGGGGATCTTGTTCGAATATCTAAACTACGCGGCGTTTTTGATAAAAAATATGAACAGAGTTTTACGGATGAAGTGTTTACTGTGGTTGAAACCATACTTCGATCTCCTCCTGTATACAGACTCAGACTTGGATGATGAACCTATACAGGGCTCTTTTTATGAAGAGGAGCTTCAGAAAGTGAAATTGTGTAAAGATAAAATGTACCAAGTGGAAAAAATATTAGATCGTCGCACCGTTAGAGGGGTTAAACAGGTCTTTGTGCAGTGGAAAAATTGGCCTGAGAAATTTAACAGCTGGGTTAGAGAGGATGACCTTCAAGATATATAATGGGAGCCGGCAATACATCTTACACAAAACAGTACCATGGAGCACTCGGTAGAGGATGAAGGGTTCTACATTACTTTACCATCAAACGCCAGTCTTGACGTTTTTAAGGATAATACCATTTCAAGTTTCCGCGTGAATCTAGCGCAGCACATTAATTTAGAAGGATCGTGGCAAGTAGCTTTAACGGAGATTTCTTACCCGCACACTTGGCATAATGTTCCAAAAGAATCCGCGTTCTTTGAATGGAGGAAGAGGGGAGGTGTAAACATTAATCGGGAGAATATCGTGTCTGGATACTATGAGACAATAAAGCAGCTAAAAACAGAGGTCGAGTCTCATCTTAGAACGAAGAATATGTTTTTTTACACGACCGCTGTTGAAAACAGATTATTCTTTTTGGCAGATGACGATCGATATCAGTTACGTTTTCACGCACCTGTCGCTTATGTTTTTGGCGCGGAGCCAGGAGAATGGATTACTTGTATTAAACATGACCCCTTTCCTTACCCGATGGATAGGAAAGCTGGATTCTACCATCTTTATTGTTACAGCGACGTGGTCGAGCAGCAGATAGTAGGAGATGCTTATGCCCCCCTGCTACGTACGGTTGAAGTCGAAGGTAAATTCGGAGACATAATCACTCAAACCTTTAATCCTCCCGACTATCTTCCTGTGGCACGGAAACATATCGAATCTATTCAAATCGAACTGAAATCAGACCAGAACGTTCCAATAAAATTTACCTACGGAAAGACAATTGTGAAATTGCATTTTCGACTTGTGAGGTCACAACGAAACCTGAGATGATAGCTGAATGAAATCTGGACAGAAATATTTGTATAAAATTGGTTGATGATGAGGGTATCATTCATATGAGCCCATCGCAGCAGTGTGAAAGAGACTAATTTTAACCTCGGCAGAACTGTATAAATCTGAGGTAACATGACTCAGATAAATCCGAGGGATGATCCTCACCGGTTCATCCATTATTATCATAACCAAGTAGGCGGAGCCTTACCAGGTTTTTATGGATCTCCCACCATGTATGGTCGAGGAATCGGATCGATATTTTCAAGATTATTCCGGTTTGTCTCGCCTCTAGTTAAATCAGGTTTTGCCCTGGCTAAACCTCACTTAAAAAAAGCAGCCACCAACATCGCCACAGATGTCATTGGTAGAGCAATGAATAAAATATCTGGTTCCAACCAAGAAGGATCAGGAATTATGGTTCTATCAAGAAGGGCAAGGAAGCGGCCACCGGGGGAGCGGGTGCGGAACTCACAAATACGTAGAGCACATAAGCTAAAGAAATCAAACGGGAGAAGCAAGGCTAAGGGGAGGAAGTCTGCTCCTAGCAAGGATATATTTCACTAAACGCTAATTCAGTGAAAAACATGGCTTTTTTGCACCACAAATCGTCCAAATGCACCCTAGCAGAGTTGGATTTGTTTTCAGCCCCTATGACCCAGCTATCTATAGAGGATAAGGTTTACACTGAAATTTTACCGGTGTCGGCTCTTACTAGAAATGGGCCTATTGAGTTTGTGATCCCTGGAGGTGAGAAATATCTGGACTTAAATGACACTCTGCTTCATCTACGCATCAAGATCACCAACGCAGATGGTAGTAACCTGGCTAATGACGAGGCTGTGGGGTTAATTAATTATCCACTTAACACAATATTTTCTCAATGTGACATCACACTGGGAGATCGATTGATATCTCAATCAAGCTCCACACATCCTTACAGGGCAATGATTGAAACTCTACTCAACTTTTCTGGAGATACGTTGAAGAGTCAATTTACCGCAGGTCTTTTTTACAGAGACACAGCGGGTGCCATGGATTCTATCATTATAAACAATGGTCCGAACGCAGGATTAAATAAAAGGGCCGCTTTCACCGCCGAATCCGGAGAACTTCACCTGTTGGGGGCGCTTCATGCTGATTTATTTTTCTGTGAGAGGGCGCTGCTTAATTCTGTGGATTTGAGAATTAAACTAACACGAGCCAGCGATGCCTTTTGCCTGATGGGAGCTCGTGACTCAACCTTTCAACTGAACATTTTAGGCGCTTCTCTTTTTATTAAAAAAGTCTCAGTTTCTCCCGCCGTCCGGAGGTCGGGGGGGGGGGGTGGTCACAAGGTCACATAGTTTCCCATCATATGATATATGTGACATATGTCTGGGGGAGGGGGAGGTCAAGAGGTCGCCTAGTTTCCATAGGAGGGGGAGGGGTGAGATCAAGAGGTCACATAGTTCCCATGGGGGGAGGGGGTTTGATATCAATTAATATCAATTAATTAAGGCCATCAATCAATCATCCGATTAAAATTTGACAGAAGGGTGTTCATATAGTCTTCTAACGTTGATTCACCATCGTGTGCAATCTGTTGCATACCTCCTCATCTCCCCCTACTCCCTCCCAAACCTCCCCCCACTCAGCTGCTCCTCCCAACCTTCCCCTCTTTACCTCCTCTCATCCCTTCTTCCCTCCCCACATCCTTGAGCTCTGGATCAGAACATTTTATGACTTGGTGGCCACCAATTCCCTCAGTTGTGATGGGAAATGTGAATGCCCTAACTAATAAGATGGACGAACTGACAGCGCTGGTTGGGAGCCAACAGTGCTACAGACAGCAGTCTGCTTATCTTCTCGGAGTCGTGGCTAACTAGCCATGTGCAGGATGCTAATGTGGATCTGCCTGGTTTCACCACTGTGAGAGCGGACCGGGATCTTAACGCCAGTGGGAAAAGTAAGGGCGGAGGCCTAATTCTGTACGCAAACAAAAAATGGTGCCATCCAAACCACTTGACTGTAAAGACTGTATTATGCAGTGCTAACTTGGAGCTACTAGCAGTTAGCATCAGACCCCATCACCTGAGTTTTCACACATCATAGCTGTGTGTGTCTATGTTCCGCCAAGAGCAAGCGCAGACAGCGTGTGATTCTATTTGTAACCTAAATTACATTCTAGGACTATTACCATGTTTCCCCGATAGTAAGACACCCCCGATTGTAAGACGTATCGGGGGTTTCAGGGGGGTCGGCTAATATAAGCCGTACCCCGAAAGTAAGACATATGTCTTACTTTTCGGGGAAACACCTCTCATCTAGCTGCGCGCCGCCTCCTGCCCACGTCCGCGCCGTCCCCCTCTCCATACGTCACCGCGCCGTCCCCTGCACTTGTCACTGCCGTTAATTTTATGGTTAAAACAAAAAATTCGACAATTTTTTTCCAATATAAGACATACCCCGAAAGTAAGACATAGTGGGACTTTTGGGGATAAAAAGAAAGTAAGACACTGTCTTACTTTCGGGGAAACACGGTAGGATTATTAAAAAATAATCCAGGTGATTCTTAAAACTAGGTTCGTTTGCTGGAGGAGGTGGCAAATTTGTAAAACATAGACACAACTAGATGGTGCAAAATTGGTGAATTGTATTAATATTTACAATATATACAAGTTAGTCCACAATTTAAAGTCCAGAAGGGTTCCTTAAACCAAGGAAGTCAACAAGTCTTTGTTGATGAAAAGAAAAAAATAATAATCCAGTTCCATCAGTGAAGATTGTTGGGCTGAATCTCCAACCAATTCAGAAGAGTTTCCTCAGATGATAGAAGGTGTTGCATTTCCTAATCCGCTAAACGGTCAGCTCGCCAGTCTGGTCAGCAGGATGCCAGACAATCCTTGGTTCATCCTTGACCCTGCGGCCACTCCTTGAGCGGGTATCTGTAACACACACCTGGCCTGTGTAAACAGGCCTAAATAATCAATTTACATACATGTGTTTTCTTATAATTACATAAGTTTACATAATAATTAAATGCAACTTATGCAAATTCAATTTCTTTGTTTTTTTGTTTTATACCGGTAAGTATTTCAATTTGAATGTGCTTTATTTCGGTGTAAAACCACTCAGCAGGCTGGGGAGGCTAGTGCTAGCATGCTAGCTCCCGAACAAAACACTCACCAGTTCCCTCTTGACCAACCGTGATCGTTTCAACGTTTGGTCGAATGATCCCACGTCTGCAAGTTAACAGAGGCACACGATTGAAGGATGTGCAATAGACATTTGAAAACCGCTTTGGAACAGACCAGAAGCCTACCTGCACATCAGAGTCCAACAGCGCCTCCTACCTGCACATCAGAGTCCAACAGCGCCTCCTACCTGCACATCAGAGTCCAACAGCGCCTCCTACCTGCACATCAGAGTCCAACAGCGCCCCCTACCTGCACATCAGAGTCCAACAGCGCCCCCTACCTGGGGTGCCGATTAGCAGCCATATAAGCGGTAGCTGTCAATTTAGGACGCTGACGTGCAGCTGTCACATGACTAAAACCGCGCGAGAACAATGTTGTACTCGCGCGGTTTGTATTAAATAAATTAAGGAAAGGAGGATTTTTTAATTAAATCTTTAAATAAAATAAATAACTAAATTTAACAAAATGGAAAATAAAATAAAACTGAATCTAATATGGAAGAATTATCCTGGTTACATAATGTTACCTTAACACTGCAAACCCAGTATCCAGAGGCTTTTATCATCATCTCTGGTGATTTTAATCATGTCAGTTTAGACAGTACCCTCACTACTTTTTACCAGGTTATAGACTGTCCTACAAGGAGAAATAGAACAATTGATCTGTTGTATGTAAACACCAAGGATGCCTACTCAGCTACTACTCTTCCTCCTCTTGGTAAATCGGACCATAACCTTGTACATCTGCAACCTACATATACCCCGCTAGTGAAAAAACAAAAAGCCAAAATGGTGCAAGTCAGGAAGTGGTCCGATGAGGCAGAGGACGCTCTTAAAGACTGTCTTGGATCACTGACTGGAGTGTTGTAGTGGGGTCTCATGGGGAGGATATTGAGGGGGCTGTGGAGTGTATGACAGACTATTTGAACTTTTGCATCGACATGACCCCCTTCTGCCGTTACTTCCTGCTCACCTTCACTATTTGCTCTCACCACTCATCCTCCTTTTACCGCTGACCAGGTACGGACTGAGCTAAGACGACTCCATCCTAGTAAGGCTGCAGGACCAGATCGGGTGTGTCCGAGGGTTCTAAAGGCCTGTTCTGTGGAGTTAGGAGAACCTCTACAGCATGTCTTTAACCTGAGTCTGCGACTGGGTGTGGTCCCCACACTATGGAAAACATCTTGCATAGTTCCTGTTCCAAAAAAGGGTCGCCCAAGCGAGCCAAATGATTATAGGCCAGTTGCTCTGACGTCTTACGTCATGAAAACATTGGAGCGGCTGGTCTTGAACATGATGCAACCCCAGGTGCAGAGCGTTAAGGACCCTCTTCAGTTCACCTACCGAGAGAGGGTGGGTGTTGAGGATGGTGTACTTTATTTGCTTCATCGTTCCCTCTCCTACTTGGATGGAGGGAGCTGTTTCCTGAGGATGCTCTTTTTTGACTTCTCCAGCGCCTTGAATACCATCCAGCCCCATCTACTACAGGAGAAATTGAACAGCATGGCTGTGGACCCCCATTTGGTGCGCTGGATAATGGATTACTTGACCAACACACCACAGTTCGTCAAGAAGGGCACGGTTCTTTCGCTCCTCCTCTTCACCCTCTACACCTCTGACTTTAAATACAACTCAGCTACATGCCACATGCAAAATTTTTTGGATGATACTGCTATTGTGGGGTGTATAAAGGAGGGTAGAGAGGGGGAGTACAGGAGCCTGGTGAAGGACTTCGGAGCATGGGGCCACAGGAATAAACTCCAACTGAACATCTCTAAAACAAGAGATGGTCCTTGATTTTCGTAGGGTGCCCCTCTTGCCTCAGCCTACCATTATTGATGGCATTGAGGTAGAGGTGGTCAGAACATATAAATACTTGGGCCTACAACTGGACAATAAGTTGAACTGGTTTTCCAATATAGACAATGTGTACAAGAAAGCACAGAGTAGAATGTACTTCTTGAGGAGACTGGCCTCCTTCAATGTGTGCTCTAAGCTCCTGTACATGTTTTATAAGTCCATTGTGTCTACTGTTATATTTAATACAATTATTTGTTGGGGGGCAGTGCAAAGAAGAGGGACATACAGAGATTGAATCGCCTCATCTGCAGAGCTGGCTCTGTGGTCGGTGTGAGCCTGGAGTCTGTGGAGACAGTGGTGGGACAGAGGACACTGTCTAAACTCAGTTTAGTCCTGGAGAACACAAGACATCCCCTCCATACTGTCCTCTCCAACCAGAGCAGCTCCCCCAGTGACACTGGGATGTTCAACTGAGAGGATTAAAAACTCCTTTGTCCCACCGGCCATCAGGCTTCACAATGCTGTGATTTCTGGGAGGGATAAGGGAGGGAGACGGAGTAATTAGCATTTTAATGTATTTATTGTATTTAAGTTCTTTTACTGCACTGCCCCCCCAACACACTTTTAATGTGTGTGGGTGTGAATTAATGTGTGAGCAACAGACAATCTTAATTTCCCTATGGGATTAATAAAGATTTTTACCTTTACCTTACCTTAATCATGTTTCAAATGAAGCATTACATGTTGAGAACAGTGGGTTGTGATTCCTTTCTGTACATTTTCTTACTTGTCTGTAAATATTACTGACTGTGCATAATGTGTTGACACAAAACTATCTACAAGTCTCTACTAGGAGTTGTACAGTCCACCCCCCCGATGGGTATTTTTCTTGTACCTACATAAAAGAACCACAGACAACGTATATGAATTTTATGACAAAGCTTTTGCAAAAGGAGAAGTCTCTGGTAGCAGCTCCTCCAAGCCGTTCACAGAGCATTCTGCTCTCCTTACGCGTAAGCCCCTGTTTTATTGTCAAAGAAAAACAGCCAAGGGTATGAGGGGCCGTTTAGGACAAAATTTACGTTTTGTCTCTCACACACTACCAAAAACTCTCGCACACTCAAAAAAATTACGTTTTGTCTCTCACACACTACCAAAAACTCTCGCATACTCCAAAAAAGTAGCCACGCACACACAAACGTTAACTTTCTCGCACACACACTATCAGCTCGCTCACATACACTGTACTAACAGCTCGCACATTTACAAACATTAACTTTCTCGCTCACATACACTACCAGCTCGCGCACATACACACAAACGTTAACTTTCTCGCTCACATACACTACTAACAGCTCGCACACACACACAGACGTTTATCTCTCACATACACAAGACTAAAGTTGAACACACACACACAGTACTAAGACTCGTTTTTTGAATGTGTGAGAGTTGTCACGGAAGAGGCGGGGCATAATTTTTGGATCAAACTGCGCATGCGTAGATCCTAAACTATAATTTTCCATTTTTGACTCACTGTATGTTGTATTACTTAGTATATTTGTGTTTTTAAATATATATAAATATATTGAAACTATCTTTCAATAGCTACCTTATATTAAACTATGTTAAGGACAAATGTCAAACATAGTGCAAATATTTTGAAAACAAAGTAAAAGATCTTGCAGGTATATTAATCTCCTTCCTCCTTCATCAGAAATGAAAAATTATAAATGCACACTATGTGTTGGGAACCTGTGTTTGTTGACTGACTTTTATTTGTCAGGCTTACGAGACAAAAGCTGAAAAAAGATCGATTTTCTTCGCTTTCAAAATAACACAAAACAGCGAAAAAAGACCTCCACACCGGACCTCGTTTATTTATGTATGTATTTTTATTTTGATAGCTGCCGATTAAACTGAAAGTTACACATTGACATGATCATATGAGTAGTTTTTACCGAGAAATCGATCAGAAGCGCCGTGAAAATGGTCATATTCACCGGATCCACGTCTCTGGCTGCAATGCGCGCTCCCGTCACAGGGGGGACAGATTTTCACGGGGGAACAGAATTTCTCACAAGACCTCTTAATAATTCCTGTAATGCTGCCACCCAGTGGACAGATTGTACTACAGCAATTTTGCTATTTTTAATCAATCAATCAAATTCATTTATTTCTATAGCACATTTAATCTACAAGAAAATTAAACGTTCTATATATATTTAAAATATATATAGCACAAATATACTAAGTAATAGAACATACAGTGAGTCAACAATCGAAACTTAAGGTTTAGGATCTACGCATGCGCAGTTTGATCCAAAAATTATGCCCCGCCTCTTCCGTGACAACTCTCACACATTCAAAAAGAGTTTCGCTCTCACACATTCAAAAAACGAGTCTTAGTACTGTGTGTGTGTGTTCAACTTTAGTCTTGTGTATGTGAGAGATAAACGTCTGTGTGTGTGTGTGCGAGCTGGTAGCAGTGTATGTGTGCGAGAAAGTTAACGTTTGTGTGTGTGTGACATTTTAGTATTTTTTTTAGTGTGCGTGGCTATTTTTTTGGAGTGTGCGAGAGTTTCTGGTAGTGTGTGAGACGAAACGTAATTTTTTTGAGTATGCGAGGCAACTTTTTTGGAGTATGCGAGACTTTTTGGTAGTGTGTGAGAGACAAAACGTAAATTTTGTCCTAAACGGCCCCTCATACAAGGGGGCAGTCAGGAAAAACAACAGAGGTCGTAAAACTTCTAACCCAAACAACTAGCAACCCAGTTCCAGGTGTGATATCTGATCTACGGTCTGAGCCCAGTTCAAATCTCGGTCAAACTGTTAACAAGACAAAATACGACTACACACAGTTAGTTAGGAGGTATTCTGGTTGGTAAAAATTTAAGGTCTGAGAAGCACAGAGTTAACTGTTTCACATGAAGATGAACAGACAGTCCTGACCTCCAGGCCAGTTCATACACACATAAGGAAGAGAACACTTTAAACAGAAAATCACAACGATCTATAGACTGAATGTAAACTAAAGTAATAACAAAATGATAATACCCAAAAATCTCTAACACCCCCCACCCCCACCCCACCGCACACACTAGTGGTTTGTCCCAACCAAACAGCCACTTTGCTGCTGGCTTGTTTGCAACCAGCTTCTGAATTGAATTCTCCGCTGAGCAGTTTTATGGTAAGTCTTTCAATATTACTTTGATCTTAAATGTGATTATTGAAAAATAAGGGTATTGTTTTGTTCCTATATTAATCCTGGTTATTTTGGGGCAAAACGGATATTTTTAATAATTGAACTCATGTTTCCTTTTGTATTATTTTCATCCTACCCACCACTCCAGGCCTAAGTATGAAATCCTGTGAGATTTTGTGGGATTTTAATTTTTAAAATAGGGCGGGGCCTATTGTTTGGTCTGGGAGAGCATGTGGTGGACAAGAAAGTGTAAGGCTGGCTGGTCCAGGTGGGCTTTAAATTGTTGTGATAGTAATCACTTGTTTTTAACTTTTTATTATGATATGCTTAGGGATGTGCTTAAATGAGCCTCTGTACCAGAACAGCTGAGTTGGATGATTACATGACCGTCTGCAGCCATCAAGAAGTGCAGAAGGTTGTTAATCATCCACAGATTCAATCCAGGTGAGGCAGAAGGGAAACACTTAACATGTAAGGCAGGTGAAACACTGAACTAAACCTGCTAATGACTGATTCAGTCTGTTGATTCTTGGATTGGTAACTGGTTAAATTGAACTGGACTATTGTTACTTGTGTGGGATCTTTATTAGCATATAGACACTTTTTAAGGAATTTAATCAACTTATTTGGAAATATTTGTAGTTGATGGAAGATTGAACCAGCTATTTGATGGAAGTTTATTCTGTATGAATTATAAATAATTTTTCCAACTACACTATAAATCACCTTTTGTTCGATTTATTTGTCTCTGATGTGTTAAATAAACCTGATCCTCCCTGAGTTTTATCCTTAGGTTTTCTGATGAACAGCCCTTTATTTTAAATATTGATTTAATATCAATATCATAAATCCTACACTATACTGCAGCTTGATGGGTAAATGCAGTTGTATATGTAAACATTAAGATAAACATTTAACAGCGAGTGTACATGAGGAATTATATTGTTTGTATTTGTTCTCAGACAGGCACGTGCAGAGAGGGGGGTCTGGGGGGGCTTGAGCACCTGCCCTTTTTGCTCCTTGCCCCCAAGTGCCCTTTTGGTCAAATTATTTATTTATTTATTTATTTATTGCTATTATTATTTCCTAAGCCCTCTTCTGAATTATTTCTTTTTTTTTTTTTTGTACAACATAATAAGCCCTGCAGTCACCTTGTTACCTTTGACCTTTTGCCCGTGACCCAGTTGCCTCTCCGCAGTGAGATAAGGCGGCTAACTGGAGCTGAACGTAGCGAACGATCCAGATTACAGATCAGTTTTTGGTGAATTAAAATGTTTCTGGTGAATAAAGTGGAGCAGACCTGCTGCTTGTCAGATGACGGAAAACGTTGAAGTCTCGTTTCTGCTTCAGAGGTTTAAGCAGAGAGGTAATGAGATACAACAGACACTGACAGGCCTCTGTCTGCCTTTCTCTGAAGAACTACTGAGGGGAGGAGACAGCCAGGTGAGGAGAAACTGTTCTCATCTATCATTCAGTGTTTCTATCATACAGACATTAGGCTGTTGTTGTTGTGCTATTAGCTAGCTGCTAGCTAACGGCTTTGCTAGCAGAGCTAGATAACTGAAAGCTTCTTCCCTGTGTACGAGGCACATCGCCCGTCCAAAACTTATCATCTCCATAATGAATATATGTCCGATCTTCTAATTTCCTTTGCTGCATAATGTACATTGCATTTATTCTGGCATTAGGTAAATGTACCTTGAAGGAGAATAGCACTTAAATAAAAGTCCAACAAGGATATTCATTTAGAATTACAAATAACTCGCCCTGAATTACCATGATAGATAAAATGTATGTCATTAATGAAGGGGAAAAAACTCAACCCAGACTTTAAGTTTAGGGTCTGGTTCGGAGAGTTTGTAGTTAAATTTTTCCCCCAATTATTCAATGGGAAAAAATAAACTAACCTCAGTTAAGTAAAATAAAATTGTAATCAAAACTTTTGGAATTGTAATGATTCTTTTTTAAAAAAGTTGTTTAAAAGACTTTTTTTTTTAAATTAAATAACTCATTTTTACCAAACACAAACTTTTATTTGCACGCATCAGGAATCTTTTGTTGTGATTTTAGGCCCCGCCCACAACATCATGTGAGAATCACAAGTAAAACTTTAAGTCACAAACAAAAACTTGGAATAGCAAGAAAAGATTTCTGACATGCACAAATAAGTTTGTTTTGCAAAAAAGAAAGTTAACTTCATGAGTCGAAAATGTTTGATTTAAATTTTTTTAAAATAATTTTTAAGCAAAACTCAGCAGGCTTTTCTCATGGTGACATGCATTAACAATTCAATTTTTGCTTTTTCTTTTTTCTGCAGCTCCACGTTAGTTTGATGCAGCTCTGCTTTCCTGGATGGACCATCTTCATCTCCACTGCAGCAACCAGGCAGCTCTGTTTTATAGATTACAGTCACTAAAAGGTTGCATTGGGCCTTGTTTATATCTTTAATAGTGTAATTCTGTAAAGACAAAATATGTCCTAAATCAAACATTTAGATAATTTCTGGCTTTAGAAACCCAAAGAGAAAGTGATGAAAACAACCCGAACAAACTCGGGAGATGAGAACCAGAAATCATGGGGTTAAATATTAATGGTTTGTTTGCTGTTTCAAATATAGATTATAGATTTACAATGCTCCCTGAAAGCATTATTTTGTAAATAAATCTCAAGTCCACCTGTCATGATATGAGGGAAGACATGAGAGGTAATCGTAACCGTGCTTCTTTATTTAGCTACAGCATAAGATAACATGAACTGCTTCCTATTCAAACTCCTTTTTCTCTGTATAGTTTCCTGGTGCTCCCCCAGTGGCCATGAAACCAAACTACTGTTACTCCAGATATACAATAGAAACTAATCTCACATCTCCCTTCTTATAAAGTTAACCATTGCAAGATCCCAAATATCTGTAAGTTAGCTCAGTTTCTTAAATGATACATTCTCTAATACACAATTAATTACTCCATTTAACTTCATCTTTAGCTGTCACATCTCTTTCAACAAATGTCATGATGTGGGGTTTGAAGAGCTGAGGATGGAACGCAGCAGGACCCAGGTTACGGTGAAATAATGGTTTTTAATCTATGCCATTGCAGCACAGGTGAGCAACGGCAAAGCTCTAACACTGGTAGCATCTGATGACAACTGACATAAGACAAAAGACATGACCTTCGACAATTGACAAGAACCTGACGAGGGGAAACAGACACAGGTGGGAATACACAAGAGGGTAATCGAGGAAACAGGACACCGCTGGGATGGCTCAAGACTAAACGACACAGGAACTAAACTGACTAGGAAACAAACACAGAAATCTAAATCCTTTCAACAAAGGTTCCTTTCAAACTTAAACCCTGGATGTTTTCAGAGCAACTTTCTCACAACATTTTATTAGTTATATATCACAGTCTTATCAAATTCCATGTAGAACAATGCAGGACATCACAGGGGTAGACTGCCTCAGCCATGATAGGATTACTATGCCTTTTGCACCTTATCAGTCTCTGAATCTCAGAGGGAGTTTTATTTCATGACCCCTTGAAGTTGTTCTCACAGGAGTAGATGGTAGGAAGGGTTGGCATCAATGTTTTTTCCAGGACAGGAACAGTGGTGTGGCTGTCGGCCAGTCATAAGTTGCGCTGGACCGGCACCTGTTGCTGCTACTGGTGTGGAGTGGTAACTCATAAATCAAATCAAATCAAATCAAATTTTATTTATATAGCACATTTCAGCATCAAGGCATTTCAAAGTGCTTTACATAATTGAAATAAAAACAGCATGTGGTGCAAACAGTGAGAAAGAGAAATAAAAAGAAAGTAATAAAAAGATAAAAAGAAAAGATAAAAACAAAACAAACAAAAAAAAACATCAAATACATTGAAGACATCAAAACCCACACTCTAATCCTAATTTAACCATAAGCAACTCTAAACAGGGTTTTAAGTTGAGATTTAAAGGCTCTCAGTGTTTCAGCTGTTTTACAGTTTTCTGGAAGTTTGTTCCAAATCTGTGGTGCATAGAAACTGAATGCTGCTTCTCCTCATTTGGTTCTGGTTCTGGGGATGCAGAGCAGAACCAGAACCAGAAGATCTGAGGGGTCTAGACGGTTGGTACAGCAATAACAGATCTTTAATGTATTGTGGTGCTAAACCGTTCAGTGATTTATAAACAGTATTTTAAAGTCTATCCTCTGAGCTACAGGGAGCCAGTGTAGGGACTTTAAAGCTGGTGTTATGTCTCCATCTTCCTGGTTTTAGTGAGAACAGCAGCAGCAGCTTCTGGATCAGCTGCAGCTGGAGGATTGATTTGTTAGTCAGACCTGTGAAGACGCTGTTGCAGTAATCAATGAGGCTAAAGATAAACGCATGGATGAGTTTCTCTAGATCTCACTGAGACATCAGTCCTCTAATCCTGGAGATGTTCTTCAGGTGATAGAAGGCCGACTTTGTGACTGTCTTTATGTGGCTCTGAAGGTTCAGGTCAGAGGTCATCACTACTCCCAGGTTTCGGGCTGATCGCTGGTTTTCAGTTGTAATAACTGAAGCTGAGCATTGATTCTAGTTCGCTCCTCTTTAGGTCCAAAGATAATAACTTCAGTTTGTTTCTGTTCAGCTGGAGAAAGTTTTGGTACATCTACACATTTATCTGTTCTAAGCATCTATTCAGTGACTGGATGGGGTCAAAGGTCACCTGGTGACATCGTGATGTAGAGCTGCGTATCATCTGCATAGTTATGGTAGCTGATCCTATTTCCTGTTATAACCTGAGCCAGTGGGAGCATATAAATATTGAATAGAAGGGGTCCTAGGATTGAACCTTGGGGTACCCCACATGTGACCTTTGACCTCTCTGATGAGAAGTTTCCGATTGAAACAAAGTAATCCCTGTTTTTTATGTAAGATTCAAACCAGTTGAGCTCTGGACCGGAGAGTCCGACCCGACTCTCCAGTCGATTCAGTAAGATGTCGTGGACAACAGTGTTGAAAGCTGCACTGAGGTCCAACAGAACCAGCACTGTGGTTCTCCCACAGTCTATATTCATATGGATATCATTGAACACTTTGACTAGGCCATCTCCGTGCTGTGGTAACCATGGAAACCAGACTGGAAGCAGTCAAAGTGATTCATTATTGTTAGGAAGTTATTTAATTGTTTAAAAACTGCTTTTTCAATAACTTTGCTGATGAATGGGAGGTCAGAGGTCAGAGGTCGGCCTGTAATTCTGCAGCAGTGATTTGTCCAGATTGTTCTTTTTTATCAGTGGTTTGATAACTGCTGTTTTCAAAGCCTGGGATAAAACACCTGAAGAGAGCGATGAGTTACTATTTGGATCAGATCATTAGCAACGACAGGCAGGACTTTCTTAAAGAAATGTGTGGGTAGGACATCCAGACAGCAGGAACTGGAGCTTCACTGACTTATCATTTCTTCTCGGGTTTTATCATTAAGTAGCTGGAATTGGGTCATTTTTCCTGCATTTGTTTTGTTTGGGCCCAGCATTGGTACTGGCTTTAGAGTGGATGTGCAGATTAATCCTCTGATCTTTTGAATTTTCTCTGAGAAGAAACTGGAGAACTTGTTGCAGGCATTAGATTGAAGTTCAAGTGGTGACGTCATAGGAGGGTTTGTGAGCCTGTCAACAGTAGCAAATAAAGCTGGAGCGTTGTTAATGTTTTTGTTTATGACATCCGCAAAGAAAGCCTCTCTTGCATGTTTTAGTGTTGTGTGGTAGTTACGTCGTCTTTCTTTGTAGATGTCATAATAAACGTGTAGTTGAGTTTTACGCCATTTCCGTTCGGCCCTACGGCAGAGTTGTCTTGCATATTGAACTGCTTGTGCATTTCTCCATGGAGATTTCTTCCTACCAGTCACAACCTTCACTTTAATGGGGGCAATGTAATCAATGATATCTGAAAGTTTGCACTGAAAATCATCTACCAACTTATCTACGTCATTATAGCTTAAGGGTGAGGAAGAAGAGTAGATTAAATGTTTCTGCTGTGTTTTCTGTGAAAAACGTTTTGTGATAGTAGCTGTTTGTCCAAGTGGGTTAACGGATAAAGAACATTCAAAGATAACAGCAAAGTGATCCGACAGGCGACATCAGTTACAGAGACACTGGAAATACTCACACCCTCACTGATAACCAGGTCCAGTGTGTGTCCAGGAGTGTGTTGCTTGTTTGACATGTTGTGCTAAACCAAAACTCTCTAATATATTAAACAGATTTTTTGCCCCTCGGTCTTCAGGTTGTCAACATGAATGTTGAAATCACCGACAATTATCAAACAATCATAATCAATGCATATGAGACAGAAGTTCATTGAAGTCCATAAAGAAATTTTCCTCATATGTTGGGGTTTTGTATAAAGTTAGTGTCAAAGTTCGTTTGTGGCCTTTTACCTCGATTCCAAGATACTCAAAAGACATAAAATGACCCAGAGAAATTTTACTACAGTTCATGGTATTCTTAAATATTGAAGCCACGCCTCCTCCTGTTTTGTGTTTTCTATTCTCACTTAAGAAATTGTATGTAGGAGGCGCTGATTCAATTAGTACGATTGCTTCATTATTGTCATTCAGCCATGTTTCTGTCAGGAATAAAACATCAATATCACGCTCAGTGATGAAATCATTAATTAATAGAGCTTTAGCACAGAGAGATCTGGTGTTTAAAAGAGCCAGTTTAAGTGACTTGGGGACTGAAAGTTCTTCAGTCTGAGGTTTGAATTAAGACCTCTGTTTTCTGTATTTCTGTGTTTTGTAGCTTTTCTTGTAGTGATCCGGACAGGTGATGTCCTGCTATGAAATGTCGGGGGGCCAGACACATTCTAGAGGAAGACGGGTGTAAGGTAATGTCTGGACCCCGGTCTCAGAGCGCTGGATCCTCAGAGGCAGGTGGCTTAGATGAAGTGAGGTCTGCTATGTTAGCGCTAAGGAGAGTCGAGCCGAGGCGAACCTGTTGATCCGTTCCATCCTGCTGGGAGGAGGAGGAGTCCGTCCGTCCTCCTCTCTGACCCGGATCCTCCACCAGCATCTTCAGGCGGCTCAGGTGCAGCCCGACTCTCTTTAGTGATTGACTTCCTGGGAAACTCTGATCTTGTGAGTGAGTGGGGGAAGGAGAAGGGGAACCAGTTGCTCTTTCCCCCGTCGTTCTATCAGTTTGTATTGGAATAGTTTGTTCTTGATAAGCGGAGGGATCCATCCTAGTCAGACATCCTTGAGCCTGTTCTTCTGAAGCGATGGTCACATTGTTGTTCTTGTTGATAAAATGAAAATGTTTGCAGTGAGCAGCCTTATTCCATGTTTGTTAAGATTGCGTCCTCCTCTTCCAAAGAGGTGAAAGCGCTGCCAGTAGATCCAGAGGTTATCGATGAAGGTCACTGAGCTGGCAGAGCAGGTTTTAATCAGCCATTTGTTTATCATGCCCAGCCTGGAATGTTTTTTGTCTCCCCATTGAGGCGATGGAATTGGACCACTGAGAAATAACTTCATTTTTAATTTTCCCATAGCGTCCAGAAGAATATTAAAGTCCTTTTTCAGAATCTCCGATTTTTGCTTTGCCAGATCGTTGGCTCCAACATGCACAACTAAAGTCTCCATGTTTGGCTGATCAGCGGTTAGAGAGAGCACTTTGCGAGTCAAATCAGATACAGTGTCACCAAGAAAAGAAACCACTCTCCTTTTCTTGGGATTGCAAACATGACTGATTCCATTTACTCTCTCATCTCCAACAATAAGCACTCTTGGCATACCTTTCGTTTTCCTGGTGGTCATTTTGTCCTTCGGAGCTTTGTAGGGTGGATGTGCTGGTCTCACCTCATTGTTGATGTTTGAAGATGGGTTTTCACTCAGAGGCTCAGGCTGGAGTGCAGAAAATCTGTTTTTCAGTGGGATTCCCACGGAGTCGGAATGTTTTGGGGCTTGGGCTGGTCGCTTTGTCCTTGGAAGCGAGGTCGGTGGAGCCGTTTTGGTTCCAGCTACTTGTTTGCTGTTCTTTGGCGGAGCAGGTGTTGAAGTTGAAGGTGGGTTTCGGTTCAGAGCCGGCCACGGTGTTTCGTCCAGGTGAGGGGTTCTCCCTGTTAGTCGTCTCATGGGATCTGCAGTGTGAGACTTTTGTTTCGGCTTGGCGCCCTGAGCGATCCAGGGTGAGCTGCTTGATGCGGGGTGTACAACCTCTCCGCTGGTTTGAGGAAGAGTTGTTTCATTTCCACAGGTAGCGTTGATCTCAAAGTTCACCTCCAGCCGTTGAATCTTCGTTTCTAAAAACTGAAGTCGTTGTAGAATACTGTTAATGTCCTTGGGGTCGGACGGGGGCATTTTGCCCTAGCTCAACTTGGAGATGAAGAAAAGTAAGGTAAAAATAAAAGTGAAAAAATTTCCCAGTCCTTAAGTCTGAAGTAATCCAGTTATTATGTCGATAATGTAAATATAACCATAAAAATTGTGACTTTAAAAATAATTCACAGGCAAAGTTGTCAGTAAGGACGGGAGAGAGCAGTAAGGGCTAAGCAGGGGTGAGGCTGTTTAAGGATGTACTTGGCAGTCTGAACAGCCCTTTCTGCAGCTCCATTAGATTGTGGGTGATGGGGGCTGGAGGTTATGAGTGAACCTGTAGCTCTGCTTGAACTCTTGGAACTCTGTCTATGTAAACTGTGTCCAGTTGTCGCTGATGAGTTCCAACAGGATGCCCCATCTCACAAACGTGTTTGAGCTTGTTGATGACCAGAGTGCTGGAAGCGGTGGTGAGGGAAGCGATTTCAATGTCCCTGGAAAAATAATTAACAGCAACGAGATACGTCTTACCCTCAAGCATAAACAGGTCAACAGCAATTCTCTGCCATGGGCCACTGGGCAGAGAAGTTGTCATCAGTGGTTCATGTCTCTGTGTAGGTTTGTGCTCTCTGCAGACTTCATTTTGCTTATGATCTGCGCACTAATCTTTGGCCACCGCACAACTTAGCTTGCTCCTGACCCTTGGTGAGGCCCTGGTGGCCTTCGTGTAGTTGGTCTAAAACACCAGCTCAGAGTGCTGTTGGAACTAGGATGCGGTCGTGATAGAAGACCAGCCTGTCCAACTCTGTTAGGTGACTTCTGGCTGCATAGATCCGTGCAGTAGTGAGCTCTCTGCCATATTGCGAGGGCACTCCTTTTCTGACAAACAAGATTACTTTTGGAAATTCAGCATCACTTCGTGTAGTCTGGCAGAGTTGCTCCAGCTTTGGTGACCTGATTGGTTTGCTAGCCACCATAGTGTTGACATATGCCTTTACTTGTGTTTCAGTTTCCGGAACATAACTGTCTTTCAACGGATGTCTGGAGAATATGTCGGCGACTACGAGCCACTTACTGGGAACATGTTCAACGGTGACATTGAACCTCATAAGACGCATAAGTAATCTCTGGCATCTTAGTGGCGTTTTCTGAAGATCGTAAGAGCTGATCATTGGCACCAGTGGCTTATGATCGGTTTGTAACCAGACATGGGCCATGTCTGGTTCACAGGCCCAGACCGACGCCAGACACTCCTTTTCAATCTGTGAATATCTCTTCTCAGCATCGGTAAGTGTGCACGAGCAAAAGGCAACAGGACGCAGCTCCCCCTCATGGTCTTGTAACAGAGCAGCACCGAGGCCGTAACTGCTGGCATCAGCGCTGACCACTATTGGCTTGTTGGTGTCGTAGCAGCAAAGGGCTGGCGCAGCTGAGCATTGCTTTGGCCTTGTTGAACGCTCGCTCCTGGGGTTCATCCCAAACCCATGCAGTCTCTTTCTTGAGCAGATTAGTCAGTGGATACAGCACTGTGGACAGACCAGGCAGGAATTTCCCAACATGGTTCACTAGCCCAAGCACCTGTCTCAGCTGCTCCACATTTGATGGACGATGCTATTGCATCTTAGCAATAGCATCCACCTTACTCTCATCAGGCTTTACACCATCAGCACTAATGATGTGTCTGAAAAACTGAAGTTCAGTTTTCCCAAAGTGACATTTGGCCCTGTTCAACTTAAGACCTGACGCCTTGATCGTCCGCAATACTGCATCGAGTCAGCGGTCGTGTTTCTCCTTAGTAGATCTGTAAACCAGAATATCGTCCATCACAACAGTTTCTTCCAGGTTGTCCTTGCCGTATTTCTGCGCTGGTTTCTGTCTTGATTT
Organism: Poecilia mexicana; assembly: GCF_051168715.1. NCBI lineage: Eukaryota > Metazoa > Chordata > Actinopteri > Cyprinodontiformes > Poeciliidae > Poecilia > Poecilia mexicana. The sequence continues at coordinate 21,831,251 of NW_028263392.1, forward strand.
CTCATAGCTCCTCTTTGTGCTGCTAAACTGTTTCTGTCTCACCTCAGTCAAACGGCTCTCTCTTTAGGCGTTTAAGTCCTTAATTCTGACACCATGTCATGATATGAGGGAAGATACGAGAGGTCGGACGCTGTTGCGTACGACTCAGCGCTCCATGAGGCGTCTACGTATTCACGTCTATACCCCATTGTAGCATACTGTGATCACACTAATATATAAAATATGTAGTTCCAATGTATTGAAAATACATGCTAAATATATTACAATCTTTGTGAACTTGAAGTACACTCATGATTAGTCTGACTTAAAGTATGATCAAGTACACTAAAATTTAGCATAGTTAAATAATTATTTTTCAGCAGACTGAAACTGTCAGGAAGTGGCTTCATTAGGCGCCACAACGGGAGGAAGGCATCGAGGAGCCAAAGTGACACCAACCAGAGTCAGACCTGTTAGCCCAACTAGTCCTGTTTTCTGGTTCATACAGAACAAGCTGAACCTCCTGGACCTTCATGGACAATAGATTGATGTTCTGACAGTCAAAAGGAATCAAATATGTTTACAGATCTATCCCTGTTTTCTAAAATAAAATGTTATATTAATGCCATGTTGTCGTTTTTAAGCAAATTTTTGGGAAATGCGGTAATGTAAGATGATTATGAATGACATATACCCATTGTCTGCTAATAAAATTTAGTGTTTAACATCAGTGAAGAAATTTTTAATGGTATTGTGGCGACACTAGATGGAAATTCAGATTTTGTGGAAGTTTAATTTTAGTAAATTGCTCAACAACGCCACCCTGGGAATTTCACCCTGGGAATATTACCTCTTGTTGAAGGCACACAGGTTCAGTTATGCAGGGATCAAAACATCTGAGACCATTTCAAAATTATAAAAAACGTTTATTAAATTCTTTTGAAAATATTTTTAAAACTAGTTTCTTCTTTAAAAATCAAACTAAAGAAATCAAAGAAAATAAAAGAACTGCAGCAGTTGAGGTTACCGGCCGGAGGGGGCGCTATGGGGACGACATCCACCAAACACAGCAAATAAAAAACCTTTAACACCAGAGGCAGTGAGACAAGCCAAACTCCAGAATCACAGCACACAGACGAGGAAGACACCGTCACCACACCAACACCGCCACCGGACCTCAGCAACTGCAAACAAAAAACAGTTAACCAATATAACAATATCAGCCCGACTAAATAAACAAAAGGGCTGTGAACAAAAGTAAAAAAATAAAAGTCAGACAATACAGGTTAAAACATTAAGACCAGGCGTGGCCCTGCCACAGCGGGAGATGGAACGGGCGCGCCGATGCCACACCCCAAACAAGGTCCAATCAGGGCGGATAGCGCCGCCACAGTCCAACTTGAGAACAATTGTGCAGAAATCCGGGAGATTTACGTAGCCGGTGCAGAACAAAGCCGAACAGATCCGGGAAAAGAACGCAGACAGAGCAGCAATGGTTCAACTGTGGGGAACCTATAAAAAAAAGTATCACCATTTTAAATAAAACAAGAAACTGGAGCTTAGATGAGTGTTAATTTCTTACCTGCTGATCCACAAAACATGCACACACACTCACAGACCGAGGAAGAAAAGGAACGCAGCGCAGTGGCGTTTTACCTACGATCACACTTTAGTGGCCCTAACAGAAATGACCAGGACCTGACAGAGAACAAGAGACACAGGTGGGTATACATACCCAGGAGACAGTTGGGAACAATCAGGGGCCGACGAGACAACACAGAAACTAAATTGACACACAGAAAACCAAATCCCCACAGAATCGTTGATTCAACATGTGAGTAACCAACTGCTTTCAATTTCGTTTCAATGTCAGGCCCAACTTAGATTCAATGTTTCTGCCTAATGTTGTTTCACTCAGATTTTGCTATCTGGGGTTACTGTTCTTTATTGATCTTAAGCCAGCAGGTGGCACTGTTAGGTTCTGAATTTCCCAGCTGGAGGAAATATGAAAACAATCGTGTGTTTTCATCCAGAGCCGCAGAGGAAGAACTTCAGCTGATCTGGTAAAAAGCCCGACCTGCAGCACCGCTAATCCAGATTAGAGAGCGAGACGCTGAGCTGAGTACAGAAAGGACAGGCAGGAGGACACCGGACATTCAGGATCCTGCTGCAGGAACTGTGATGTCGTGATGGACGGCAGAGGACGCAGAGGAACCGATGGGTCAGTGAAACGCTCGTCCATCAAGCGCAGCGTGTCTTCTGGATCCCAGAGGGTAAGACGCTGCTGAGAGACCAGAAGATGCAGGGATGGAACAGTCTCTGCTTTTTCTGGAGACAGTTTGGACCAGACGTCCTCTGGTCCAATCAGAGTGGTTCAGACTGGACCGGAATCGGGTTGGGGTCTGATTGGACCGGATTTGTTGTCATGGCTGTAGTTACTATGGTGATGACAGAGGGTTGCTGACCTGACAGCAGAACTCCAGCACTGGTTCTGTCTGACCCTTTCCATCTCCTTGCTCCTTGGAGTTCTGGTCCAGCTCTCTTTCCCACGGTTCTCCAGTTACATTAGGTCTGCTCAGAACTCTAAGCATCCCACTGCATTCCAGCCAGGATGAGTCCAGACTTTGACCGGACTTCAGTTCAGACATGGACTCAGACCGGCCCTTTGAGAAATGTCAAGGTGCTTCCGATTAGCCAACAAACTGGGACTGACGCGTCTCAGAAATCATCTAGGCTTGTTGTCTCCTCATTCAGTTTCCCTTTGATCTGGTCACATTATTGGACCTTTATGTGTAACTGGGTTGTTACTATGAAAACGAGGAAAAGGGCAAATGTTTTTGTTCTCAACAACAATCAGAAGATATAAAAAATTCAATCAATTAGCTGGAAAATAAGAATAAAAATTTGTTTTTGTCCAATTTCACTGCAGATTAATGATTTTTTTCCTTTATTATGCAGTTGTTGAGTCACTCCACTACCATGTGATGATGATGATGATGGTTTCTGTGCAGCTTCATCATTCACGTGAAACAGACAATCACACTGCAGCTCATGTTCCACTCAGACAGTAATCCATTAATTTAACAAAGTGGAGATTCAGGAAGACGCGCACACACACAGTCGTGTTTTCATCACTTGTGGGGACTTCACATTGACTTCCATTAATTTCTACACCCTAACCCTAACCTTTAACCTTTACCCTGACCCTGACCATCACAGACCTAACCACTAACCCAACAACAAGTTTTACAGCAAAACAAAGACCAGCACATCAGTTTTTGTCTTTGTTTTCACTGATTGGCTCTCCAGTAACATTCTGGTTTTAAAAACCAGTAAGACTTTGATACGAACTCCCAGGTACCTGAAATCAGTCAGTCGCCTCCTGGCCTAGCAGCCAAATTCTAGGTCAAACTCCAGCCAGATAATTCCTGTTCTTGTTTCATTGAAGAAACATTTCCAAAATACAAAGATGATTTAGAGAAAATTATTTGCATTTCCTGTCACCTTGACAACGGCTTTAACTAGCCAGGCTCCTGATTGGCTGACTGAACTCTGCTGCTGTCAGCCTTCGCTGCCAAACAAGCGGCCGAAACCTAAAGAGGCATTTCAGTCTCTTTAGGTTTCAGTTTGCAAACTGAAACCAAACTGGGTTGTTCAGTCCAGTTGGAGCGAACTGGACTGAACTGGACTTTCAGTCACAGTTTGCTCCCTGACTGGGACCAGTTTGCTCCCTGACTGGGACGACTGGGACCAGTTTGCTCCGTGACTGGGACGACTGGGACCAGTTTGCTCCCTGACTGGGACCAGTTTGCTCCCTGACTGGAACCAGTTTGCTCCCTGACTGGGACCAGTTTGCTCCCTGACTGGGACGACTGGGACCAGTTTGCTCCCTGACTGGGACCAGTTTGCTCCGTGACTGGGACGACTGGGACCAGTTTGCTCCCTGACTGGGACCAGTTTGCTCCCTGACTGGGACCAGTTTGCTCCCTGACTGGGACGACTGGGACCAGTTTGCTCCGTGACTGGGACCAGTTTGCTCCGTGACTGGGACCAGTTTGCTCCCTGACTGGGACCAGTTTGCTCCCTGACTGGGACCAGTTTGCTCCGTGACTGGGACCAGTTTGCTCCCCGACTGGGACCAGTTTGCTCCGTGACTGGGACCAGTTTGCTCCCTGACTGGGACCAGTTTGCTCCCTGACTGGGACCAGTTTGCTCCCTGACTGGGACCAGTTTGCTCCGTGACTGGGACCAGTTTGCTCCCTGACTGGGACCAGTTTGCTCCCTGACTGGGACCAGTTTGCTCCCTGACTGGGACCAGTTTGCTCCGTGACTGGGACCAGTTTGCTCCCCGACTGGGACCAGTTTGCTCCCCGACTGGGACCAGTTTGCTCCCCGACTGGGACCAGTTTGCTCCCCGACTGGGACCAGTTTGCTCCCCGACTGGGACCAGTTTGCTCCCCGACTGGGACCAGTTTGCTCCCCGACTGGGACCAGTTTGCTCCGTGACTGGGACCAGTTTGCTCCCTGACTGGGACCAGTTTGCTCCCTGACTGGGACCAGTTTGCTCCCTGACTGGGACCAGTTTGCTCCCTGACTGGGACCAGTTTGCTCCCTGACTGGGACCAGTTTGCTCCGTGACTGGGACCAGTTTGCTCCCTGACTGGGACCAGTTTGCTCCCTGACTGGGACCAGTTTGCTCCCTGACTGGGACCAGTTTGCTCCGTGACTGGGACCAGTTTGCTCCCTGACTGGGACCAGTTTGCTCCGTGACTGGGACCAGTTTGCTCCCTGACTGGGACCAGTTTGCTCCAGCAGCTTCATTTTGTCGACTCTGTGGAGGATTTTAAAAACCAACTGAAAACGTTTATTTTCGTAGGTTTTTGTATTTTGATTTTTTTCTGTATTCTTAATGTTTTTTGGATCTTATGTCTGTGCTTCATAAATACACGGTAGTTATTATATCCAGCCTTGGTGAGTCTGGAGCATTTCAAGCAGCAACACCTTAAACTCTGCTTGGTGTTTCCTGCTGCAGGTTCACAGAGCGTGGATCGAGAGAACCTTCCAGAAGAGAGAATGCATCCAGATCATTCCCAGCAAAGATGCAAGCAGGTGAAAAATACACAGATCTCTGTTATATTGTTGTTGTGTTGATGAAGAGAAGCTCAGATGCTCTGAGCAAGGCAGTCAGCTGACCAGGTCACATGGTGCTGATCTCTGAATTTCAGTCATGTGACTCTGAAGAAATCAGTCCTGGACAAAGTAGAGCAGCTTCTCATATTCAGAGATTTCCTGAAGGTGGAGCAAAGCAGGGAAGCTAAAATCAAAACATCTGCTCCACCTCCAGCTGCTGTGGTTCTGAGTCAAACCAACCTGTTCCCCTCCTGGCCTGTGGGGGCGCTGCACCAAGAACCACTGAAGGAAACGACACAAAAACCTCTGAAGACTCTGAGAGCAACTTCCTTCTTCACCAGATGGAAACAAGATGGAGGCGTCAGATTTTAGCGGTTGGAGGATTTCTCTTTAGGCTAAAGACCAGGAGCCATTTCTGCTGCTAGCGCTAGGCTAGCATGTTAGCTTTGGTTGGATTTACCCAGAATGTCCTGTGCTGCAGTCCACTGTTGGCGTTCACATTCAAACCAAAGCAGAGTTCACTTCAACTGAACAAAGACCGAGGTTTGGAGGGCCAGAGGTCAGAGGTCAATTAGCATTCACACCAACCGGACCAGACTTTATAGCAAACGGACTGGAGTCAGGTTGAAGTGGACCAAACAGTGAATGATGCAGCCTAACTGACTTCAGGTTTCAGCCAAAGACTAGTGCCATGTTTCCTTGATCATCAATGAGGGATTGAAGGTCAAAGACAGTCAGCTCTTCTCTTACAGGCATAATAATCTCTGGATGGAGGTTTTTATCCTGTTTTAGTTGTTTTTTCTTTTAAAATCATCTTTTGTCCTTCATGCAAAAGAAGGACCGTCTTTTGCATGATGGTCCTTCATAAATAAACTTACCTTTAGTGTGAGGTAAAGCGGATTTCTTCTTCCTGCTGTGTAGGTGCAGCTGTGGCCAGCTGGTGACGCAGCACCCCCCCATCCCTGCAGGGGCAGTGGAGGAGACAGGCCAGCTGGTTCAGTTGGACATCCAGCCTACAGAGAGATGGAGCATCCTGAAACACACCCAGACCTTTTCCACTGACGCTTATGGAGTCCTGGAGTTCCAGGGAGGAGGGCACGTCAACAAGGCCATGGTAACACGGAGCAGACCAGGTTACTGGGATGATGGTAGCAACTCAGACTGACTCTCTCCCCTTCATGCTGTCTCTGTCCTGCAGTACATCAGGGTCTCCTATGACTCCAAGCCAGACTCTCTGCTCCACCTGATGGTGAAGGAGTGGCAGCTGGAGCTGCCTACGCTGCTCATCTCCGTCCATGGAGGGCTGCAGAACTTCGACCTGCCCCCTAAACTAAAGCAGGTCTTTGGGAGGGGGCTGATCAAGGCCGCAGTCACCACCGGAGCCTGGATCTTCACAGGAGGAGTCAGCACAGGTGCAACACTCAGCTCCAGCTGTGCAATAGGCTAATATCCATCATTGTGCCTGTCACAGACACAAATACCCAGGATGAGAACCTGATGAGCTGATTACAGCAGAACCAAACCAAGAGAGAAGTGTGATCATATTAATTCTGATTCTGCAGATCTCCCTCCGTCTTCTGTTGCAGGAGTTATTCGACATGTTGGAGATGCTCTCAAAGACCATTCATCCAAGTCCAGAGGAAAGGTCTGCGCCATCGGCATCGCACCCTGGGGAATTGTTGAAAACAAAGAGGACCTGATTGGGAAAGATGTAAGAAGAGTCTAATTAAATCAGGTGGACAAGTCCAGAGCATCTCTGAGCTTCGGCCTTTGTTTAATAATAATAATAATAATAATACATTTTATTTCAAAGGCGCCTTTCTGGCACTCAAGGACACCGTACAAAGAGCGAAAAGTAACGGCAACAATAAAAATGTAGCAATTAAAAATAGATCAAATAAATACACAACAATGCATCTATATGAAATCTATATATAAATCTATGTAAAAAAAATCTATATAAAAATCAAGCAAACCAATTGTGTCATATTGAAAAGGCAGATCTAAAAAGGTGTGTTTTAAGTTCGGTTTTAAATTTAGGGAATGACTTTATGTTTCTAAGGTGAGGTGGTAATGAGTTCCAGAGTTGGGGAGCAGAGCGACTGAAAGCTCTGCTCCCCATGGTAGTAAGACGAACAGAGGGGACAGACAAATGGATGGAGGAGGATGATCTGAGGGAACGAGAGGGAGTGGCGATATGAATAAGATTGGAAAGATATAGTGGGGAAAAATTGTAAAGAGCCTTAAAAGTATACAGAAGAATTTTGTATTCTATACGGAACTTGGTAGGCAGCCAATGAAGTCTTTGCAAGATAGGAGTGATGTGGTGCATGGATGGGGTTTTAGTAATGATACGGGCAGCTGAGTTCTGGACTCAGTGATGGACTTGTATGGTGATAGTTTGCTCTGATTGGCTGTTAGTAGACAGTCATGAATGAAAATGGCTGCAGCTCCTGTGATTTCGCCTGTTTTCTAGTGGTCTGTTCATTTCTACTGATGATGGGATTCTCTTCACCCTTAGTTCATTTGGTTCCAGCTTTGTTGGGTTTGTAGAGGGCATGAGCTAGTGGCCTTAGGGTACCATGGGAGGAGCTCCCATGTGCAGCTCCTCCCATGCCCTCGTTAGCTGGGTCCAGATTCCTGACACATTGTGGAGGATGAAGCATGGAGTCTGGCAGGCAGCCCTCAGTCAGGTGTTAATGGACCAGATCTCAAGGTACCTTCAGGGAGAAGACCTGGAGAACCTTGGGTTTGGTCTTTGGTTGGGATGCTGGCATCTTCAGTATGCACTCTAGATGCCAACAGCTGGGTTTGAAGTGACCACGATGAGAGTCATGAGCTGGAGGTCAAGAGGTCATGAGGGAAAGATGGAGCAGGAGTTGTGTAGACAGACCAACTGCTCTAGTCTGTTGAAGAGAAGAAAGATCGGTTGCTCCATCTGTGTTCAGACCCTTATCCTCGGTCTGGAAAGTTCATTGATCAGTGACAGTGTTTAATTCATTGTTATTGATGATGTTTATGTCACCATGACAACTTCTAATGGAAGCCTGCTGCTGTGTTTTAGGTGACACGGCCCTACCAGACCATGTCCAACCCGCTCAGCAAGCTGTCAGTCCTGAACAGCAGCCACTCTCACTTCATCCTATCCGACAATGGCACCACCGGCAAATATGGAGCCGAGGTCCGTCTCCGCCGGCAGCTGGAGAAACATGTCTCCCTGCAGAAGATCAACACACGTGAGTCATGTGACCCTGCAGCAGCCCCTCCCTGGCCTGCTAAATCTCCTCTACTCATGTGACTGGTCAGGTGACCTAAAGGTTTCCCTTTGTCATCCTATGCCCGGAGCTGTGTGTAAGGCAGGGACAGCAAGGGGAGGCTCAGCTGTCACCCCTTCCTTCATCTCCCACAGAACCAGGCGAACCCAAACGAGAGTCTAACCCTCCAGACAGAGACAGAACAGACCCACCAACATAAAACCAACCAAACAAAACCTTAGGAAGGTTCTAGACCAGTGGTTCTTAACCTTTTTTGAGGTGTCGAACCCACCAGTATCATATGCACATTCACTGAACCCTTCTGTAGTGATAAATAAAATATGATTTGGTAACACTTTATTTGAAGGGGGTGAATAAGACTGTCATGACACTGTCATAAACATGACATAACACCTGTCATGAACATGAATAAGTCTTCATGAATATTTATGACTGCTGTCATAAAGCGTCATTCGGTAAATTATGACACTTTTAATACAAAGTTGACATTATTCAAAATGTCTTTGTTATGACAAGTTGACATTAACCAAGAAATCATTACTGTTTAAACTTTACCTTTAATAACAAAGTTACCTGATTTTAAAAGTGCAATCAGTAATACTTTTATAACAAATTTATATCAGTAATGATCGATGAATGATCGATGAACCCCAGGGGTTCATCGAACACAGGTTAAGAACCACTGTTCTAGAGTCTCTCGATCCAATGACAGGAAATCAGTGAAACTACTCAACCTCCTTTGTGTTATGATCTAATGTCCACAGAACAGGAAGAAAAACTAAAAAGCTGAGGAGTTTTTAAATGGGGTTATAAGGTCATGTTTACATTGCCTCAGAGTTATAAGGTAAAAAAAAGCCTTTCCTTCGATTCTCCAATCATAGAATAAAACACACTGATACAATCACAATATCATAGAAAAAGACATTTAGTTTGCCATGGGCAGCTGTAAAGCCTTCTGTTCCTGGAAGGCACAAAAATCTGATGAAATGTTTATACTTACTGGTCAAACCTTCTACAATCAGATCCTGTTTTCATCAATGACCCTCTATTACTTAGTCTTTAGTTTCATGAGAGTCCCTTTTCTCCTCCTGTCTGAGTCTGAGCGTGGCTTTGGGAGGCTGGCGTCGGTCATCCTGACAGGTGCTTTGCTGTGTTGCCAGGTTTGGGCCAGGGTGTCCCGGTGGTCTGCCTGATCCTAGAGGGGGGTCCTAATGTCATCTCCATTGTGCTGGAGAGTTTGAAGGAGGAACCACCTGTCCCGGTTGTGGTTTGTGACGGCAGCGGCCGGGCCTCCGACATCATCTCCTTTGCTCACAGATACTGTGAAGAGGACGGGTGAGAACATCTCTGCTGCTTTGATGAATTTGTTGGTGGTCATTTTCAAGCTGGGTGTGTGATGATCCTTAAAGGCTGTGCAGACACAACCTTTGGTGGACAGCGAAGGATTTTATGCACAACCACCAAATCAGGGCGAATCATGCCAATCAGTGAGGAACTCCTGCCGAACTCAGGAGTCAACCTCTGGTTCTACTCACATGCATCATGTTGAAGAAGAAGATTTTAGGTTATAATAAATTTTGGAAAATCTCTGGCTCTATCTTCTTCTCACGGATCCCAGGTTCTCCCGGCGGGCCGAAGTGAAACCACACAGAAAACAATGAGTGCAGATGTCACAGAATTTCAGTTTAATCCAATAGAAGACAATGTATGAAATTACAACAGAAACTGCAGAACAACAGAGACATACATTCATTTACCTGAGACAAATGGAAAAGAAGGAAAGAAAGAAACGCAAAGGCGTCTGGAGAATTGCAAGAGCAAATCTAATTTGTTACTCCTATGTAGAAAGTTTTATAGTGAAGGTGTATTCTTGTCTTTAATTTATTCAAATAAGGCGTACCTTTGCTCATCCAACCAGGAAATGTCTCTGACCCTTTTTAAAGTTAGAAACTCCCTGCAATTTGTTTCCAAGATCAAAGGCCATTTGTCCCCTTTGTCTAAACAAAGTGGAAGCAGAGCTTCTCCTTCACTGGCCTGAACTCCTGCTGTTTTACGGCTTTTCACAGATCAGTGTGAAAACTGGAACTTCTCCTGATTGTTTCCCACTCAGACAAAGGGCAGATCAGAAGATCTAGCAGGGAATCTGCTGTAACTACAGGTAACATACAGGTCAATAGGGCAGAATAAGTTATTAAACTGAAAACTATAATTAGGCTATTTAAATCAAGGCATGTTAAGTTTTAAAACTAGCTTATTTTAAATTTATTTTCTTAACAATCACCACAGCTGGGCTTTCCACCCTTTAACTCAAGACTTTCTATGCATTCTGTTGTCAGTTCCTGATTCCTGCCCTTTGTCCCCTTATGTGATGCTGGAAACCATTCATCTTTCAGTCCCAGGAGAAACCTCCATTTTAAGCTGCAGACCTGAGAGGCTGCTGTATTCTCAGGCACAATATTACCTCAGGATGTCAACGTAGCTTCCTTTTTCTCCTCAGTGTACTGTTCTACCTCTCTAGGCTGGTGAACGAGAGTGTCAAAGATCAGCTCCTGGTCACCATCCAGAAAACTTTCAACTATAGCCGCAGCCAGGCGCAGCAGATCTTCCAGATGGTGATGGAGTGCATGAAGAAGAAGGCTCTGGTAGGACAGCGAAGCTCTACTTGTTGTAATGGCAGAGAGATATATGGACACCCTTCTGTCAAATTTTAATCGGAGTTTGATGGATTAAATGATATTAGCCCCCCCTTCCTGTGACCAGATGCCAGGACCTCTTTGAATTAGCCAATAGAAACTGAATAATTTACTTGTAAGTGAATAGTGAATAAATAAATATACTATATTCTAAACAATGTTGAAATAGACTAGGAATGTTGTAACTACCTCAGGTTTTAAACAGATTGTCTTCTTGATGCGCAGCGTTCAGCAGAGTGACCCCTGACCCCTGCACACCAAAGAAAACATTTGTGCATGTGTGTCAGTCCACAATATGAGAAACCCACAGGATACGTCAGGCATTCCTTCAGACAATACCTCTGGAGGATGCTGAAAAGCTTACGGTGTGTTATTTGGTGTTGGACAATAGAATAAGTGCTGCATCATGATCTTTAACAGGACATAAGAAAACCTATAGCGTGGGAAGCGGGGCTGACCTCTGCCCTGCACACCAAAGCATTTGTGTGTGTGTCCCTGCATAAGAGTGGGTAGATACCTCTGAAGGAAAACAACAGTTTAACTGTTTTACTGCAATATTTATGGTAGCATGACTAGTCAGTGCTGACTATGACTTTGTAATTTCCTTCATCCGTTCTGAAAACAGTCGCTTACATTTTAAACTCTTATAGATACTTTTCTGTAACACCTGCTAGTGTGATACATTTCAGTAAAAGTTCCTCATCTGTAATTTTATTTCTTAAGAATATGTGACGGGGACTAAACAGGCCTCGGTCAGGCTGCTCATATTTATCGTTCAGCTTTACCCGAAATTGAAAGTTTGTTTTATTAATTAAAGAGCTCAAGTGAACATCACGTAATTCTCATCAACTTGTTGTTTGTTCTCATCTTAAACAAGTGGCTGGAACTTTTGGATTTAAAGAAAAAAGATTATATGTAAGTTAATCTCTTTAAGTTGAGTCTGCAACAACTAGAATAAAATAAGAAATGAACTATTTGAAAGTGGAGAGGATTTTGGGTGGTAAAGGTTTAACATACAGACATTACTGCATTTCTACTCAAGCAAACCGAAAGGTTTTGAACAGAACAACTATGTCAAGTAACGACACCATGTATCTTTAATCTGTGTAGTAAATACATTGCTGCTGCTGCTGCTGCTGTAAGCAGAAAGTAAAATAAATTTTGCATTGAATAATATTTTGGATGAGTTTAAGAATATTGTTTGCCACAATCACACAATGTAACTACCCTTGTCTTTTACATGGAGATGGCTGGAAGCATCTGACCCGCTTCAAACTCAGTACTTGTTTTGCTCTACGGCAAAAAATGTGGAAAGATTAAATTTAGTCGGCTAAAGAAAGTCAGACGGTTCATTACGTGAGAAATCCCTTGAGGTAGTCAAGTTTCTTGTTTGTTCAGATCTTGCTAGTCATTTCCATAGTATGATTACTAATTAACAGTTGATTCTTTTGTGTCTAGAGGCAATCTAATCATTCAGTTCACAATTGAAGTTTTATTATCAGGATTCTGCAAATTGAATATTTTCATAGTATATTTAAATCATTCTTTTCATACAGCTTAGGTTCCCTGAAAAGGAGAACTATAACTTTGATTCCTTTGAGTATCATAATATTTCACTAAATCTGACCGATGTGATCTTCTTGAACGCATACTGATGCTTCACATTGATCATTTATAAGCTGATCAATTACAAAAGGTGTATGTCTGTTAGTGAACATTAGTGAACATCATTAGGACCAAAGAACAAAGTTGTAGATAATTTTAAAGGAAACAAAACAATTTTCCATGTTGGGCCAACTCTTGGAGCCTGGTTGTGTAGTGTAAAAAGAACAAAACAAAACAAACTTTCAATTTCGGGGAAAGCTGAACGATAAATATGAGCAGCCTGACCGAGGCCTGTTTAGTCCCCGTCACATATTCTTAAGAAATAAAATTACAGATGAGGAACTTTTACTGAAATGTATCACACTAGCAGGTGTTACAGAAAAGTATCTATAAGAGTTAAAAATTTAAGCGACTGTTTTCAGAACGGATGAAGGAAATTACAAAGTCATAGTCAGCACTGACTAGTCATGCTACCATAAATATAGCAGTAAAACAGTTAAACTGTTGTTTTCCTTCAGAGGTATCTACCCACTCTTATGCAGGGACACACACACAAATGCTTTGGTGTGCAGGGCAGAGGTCAGCCCCGCTTCCCACGATATAGGTTTTCTTATGTCCTGTTAAAGATCATGATGCAGCACTTATTCTATTGTCCAACACCAAATAACACACCGTAAGCTTTTCAGCATCCTCCAGAGGTATTGTCTGAAGGAATGCCTGACGTATCCTGTGGGTTTCTCATATTGTGGACTGACACACATGCACAAATGTTTTCTTTGGTGTGCAGGGGTCAGGGGTCACTCTGCTGAACGCTGCGCATCAAGAAGACAATCTGTTTAAAACCTGAGGTAGTTACAACATTCCTAGTCTATTTCAACATTGTTTAGAATATAGTATATTTATTTATTCACTATTCACTTACAAGTAAATTATTCAGTTTCTATTGGCTAATTCAAAGAGGTCCTGGCATCTGGTAACAGGAAGGGGGGGCTAATATCATTTAATCCATCAAACTCCGATTAAAATTTGACAGAAGGGTGTCCATATATCTCTCTAATGGCTGCATCGTCCTGTTCAGTCCCTTATCGCTGCAACAATAAATCTCATTCTCATCACCCTGTCTGTCTCATCATTCATACTCCTGACAGCAGAAACCCTTTTTCCTGTCCTGTTCACACAGAAAACAGATCACACCCCTCCCCCATGTTTTCAGTTTTCACATGGTTCAGTCCTCACTTCCCATGTCTATCAGCAATCCAAGGAAAACACCCTGGCAGAATCAGATGTGCTCAAACAATGGTCTGCTACGGCAGGACGTTATCAGAGGGTACGCACAAAATTATCTCTGCACAAGACACACAGGAGCACAACCACATCACCAACACGCGTTGTGAAACCAGTAAACCCACAAAATAATCAACAAGAACACAATGCCCATGGCCAGGGGCGCTGGGGGGGGGAAGTGATGACGATTCTAGGGGCCCTGACCAGCAGGGGGCCCTCCACAATTTAAGTATTTATTTTTTGTTCATAGAAATGAAAAAAAAAATCGGGGCCCTGTCAATTACAAAATGATACATCCATCCATCCATTTTCTTCCTCTTATCCGGGGTTGGGTTGCGGGGGCAGCAGCTTCAGAAGGGAGGCCCAGACTTCCCTCTCCCCAGACACTTCTTCCAGCTCCTCCAGGAACCCCAAGCCGTTCCCAGGCCAGCTGAGAGACATCGTCCCTCCAGCGTGGCCTGGTCTTCCCCTCCTCCCGGTGGGTCCTGAACTCCTCACCAGGGAGGCGTCCTGACCAGATGCCCGAGCCTCAACTGACTCCTCTCGACGTGGAGGAGCAGCGGCTCTACTCTGAGTCCCTCCTGGATGACCGAGCTTCTCTCTCTAAGGGAGAGCCCAGCCACCCTGCGGAGGAAACCCGTTTCGGTCGCTTGTATCTGTGATCTCGTTCTTTCGGTCATGACCCAAAGCTCATGACCATAGATGAGGGTGGGAACTAGGGCTGTTGTAAACGAATATTTTAGTAATCGAGTAATCTATCGATTATTCTTACGATTAATCGAGTAATCGGATAAAAAAAAATCTAAAATGAAATATTGGTAAATCTGGCATAATACCAGTGTTACTATCAAATATCAATATCAGTCCAATTTTTCATATTTGAGCATCCCTAACAGTTGTTTTTTTTGTAGTTTAGAAAACTAACCTGTAACAATAATAGCTCACTTTCTAAGTTAACCAGAAGAAAAGTTATAGAAAAATCTGAAATTATATTGAATTTAATAACAAAGAGGCAGGCTCACAAATATGCTTATAAAAAATGTCTACAATCCAGCTTTTAGTTTATGTATTCATCTTCAGTGAGTTTAATAGATTAATTAAACTCACCTTGCCACCTAACCTGTCACGCTTTGGGTTTGAAAATACGGGAAATGCCGCCTGGAGTCGGAGGAGAGGGCGAATGAACGAACATGGGGTGGAGGGGAGGAAATAGACCAGCGGACTGACGAACCGTTAGACCGGGGGACGAACACGGGGGGAAGCAATACGGGATATTTACGACACCTTCACTGGTAACACTCAGAAACTCATCTACCAGCCATGTACGATGCGCTCCGCCACCCGTTTCTTCAGACCGGGATATGAAATTTATTGTGCGGTTCGTCGGTAAAGCTACATTTACACGGTAAGCATCAGCTACTCAGCCGCCCGCCCTGTTCAGTCTATCCGCTCACCTCAGCGCTCTTCCCGCCGTTCGCTTTCAACCAGCAGCCCCGGAGGAGAAATGCTGCCGTACTCCAGGCATTCCCCCAGTCATTTTAAGGATGCTTATTGGTTCCCCAAAAACGATAAAAAGTCGGGCATTATCATCAATCAATAAAATCCCCACGGGCCAATCTTGAAGATTGGACTTTATGCCGCTGAGACTTAGCTTTTGTCAACAACTCAGAGGCGGAAGTGAGAGCTCCGCGCAACGCAAATGAAGTCCCGGCCGGAACACGGTGCGCTAACTAATAAAACATAAATTAACGAAGCTTCGAGGCAGGTAAATTTTCCTCGAGGAATTTTAGTAATCGAGGTACTCGAATCATTCGAGGAATCGTTTCAGCCCTAGTGGGAACGTAGATCGACTGGTAAATCGAGAGCTTCGCTTTTTCACTCAGCTCTCTCTTCACCACGACGGATCGGCGCCCGCTTCACGGCAGACGCTGCACCAATCCGCCTGTCGATCTCCCGCTCCCCTCTTCCCTCTTTTCTTGAACAAGATTCCCAGATACTTAAACTTCTCCACTTGAGGCAGGACGACCCCCCTGACCCGGAGAAGGCTCTCTACCCTTTTCCGGCTCAAGACCATGGCCTCGGTTTTGGAGGCACTGATCCTCATCCCGGCCGCTTCGCACTCGGCTGCAAACCGCTCCAGCGAGAGCTGCAGATCATGACCTGATGAAGCCAACAGGACCACATCAGCCGCAAAAAGCAGAGATGCGATCCTAAGGCCACCAAAACAGATCCCCTCAACGCCTTACCTTGTCTAGAGATTCTGTCCATGAAAGTACTGAACAGAATCGGTGACAAAGGGCAGCCTTGGCAGAGTCCAACTCCCACCGGAAACGAGCCCGACTTACTACCGGCAATGCGGACCAGACTCTGACACCGGTCATACAGGGACCTGACAGCCCGTATCAAAGGGCCCGGTACCCCATACTCCTGGAGAACCCCCCACAGGGCCCCAGAGGGACACGGTCGAACACCTTCTCCAAGTCCACAAAACACATGTAGACCAGTTGGGCGAACTCCCATGCCCCCTCCAGGACCCTGCTGAGGGTGTAGAGCTGGTCCAGTGTTCCACGACCAGGACAAAAACCACACTGCTCTTCCTGAATCCGAGGTTCGACTATCTGATGGACCCTCCTCTCCAGGACCCCTGAATAGACCTTACCAGGGAGGCTTAAGAGTGTGACCCCCCTGTAATTGGAGCACACCCTCCGGTCCCCCTTTTTGAACAGGGGGACCACCACCCCAGTCTGCCAATCCAGGGGGACTGCCCCCGATGTCCATGCGATATTGCAGAGTCGCGTGAGCCAACACAACCCTACAACATCCAGAGCCTTAAGGAACTCCGGGCGGATCTCATCCACCCCAGGGGCCCTGCCACTGAGGAGCTTCCTAAACACCTCGGCGACCTCGTCCCCAGAGATTGGAGAGCCCAACCCAAAGTCCCCAGGCTCAGCTTCCTCAACAGAAGGCATATTGGTGGGATTGAGGAGGTCTTCGAAGTATTCCACCCACCAGCCCACTACGTCCCGAGTCGAGGTCAGCAGCACACCATCCCCACTATAAACAGTGGTGGTGCTGCACTGCTTCCCCCTCCTGAGACGCTGGAAGGTGGACCAGAATTGCCTCGAAGCCGTGTGGAAGTCTTTCTCCATGGCCTCTCCAAACTCCTCCCACGCCTGAGTTTTTGCCTCAGCGACCACCCGAGCCGCATGCCACTTCGCCCGCCGGTACCCATCAGCTGCTTCTGGAGTCCCACAGGCCAAAAAGGCCCGATAGGACTCCTTCTTCAACTTGACAGCATCCCTCACCGAAGGTGTCCACCAACGGGTTCGAGGGTTGCCGCCACGACAGGCACCAACAACCTTGCGGCCGCAGCTCCGATAAGCCGCCTCGGAAGTGGAAAGCACAGAATATGGTCCATTCAGACTCAATGTCCCCCACCTCCCCCGGAACGTGTTCGAAGTTCTGCTGGAGATGGGAGTTGAAGCTCCATCTCACAGGGGACTCTGCCAGATGTTCCCAGCAGACCCTCACTACACGTTTGGGCCTGCCAGGTCTGACCGGCTTCCTCCCCCACCACTGGAGCCAACTCACCACCAGGTAGTGGTCAGTGGACAGCTCCGCACCTCTCTTCACCCGAGTGTCCAAGACATACGGCCGCAGATCCGATGAAACGACGACAAAATTGATCATCGAACTGCAGCCTAGGGTGTCCTGGTGCCAAGTGCACTTATGGACACCCTTATGCTTGAACATGGTGTTCGTGATGGACAATCCGTGACCAGCGCAGAAGTCCAACAACAGAACACCACTCGAGTTCAGATTGGGGGGCCGTTCCTCCCAACCACGCCCCTCCAGGTCTCACCGTCATTGCCCATGTGAGCGTTGAAGTCCCCCAGCAGAACAAGGGAGTCCCCAGGAGGGGCACTCTCCAGTACCCCCTCTAAGGACTCAAAGAAGGGTGGGTAATCTGAACTGTTGTTCGGCCCGTAATAACACAGACAATAGTCAGAACCCGTCCCCCCCACCCGTAGGCGGAGGGAGGCTACCCTCTCATTCACCGGGGTAAACCCCAACATACAGGCGCCAAGATGAGGGGCAACAAGTATGCCCACTCCTGCCCGGCGCCTCTCACCGCGGGCAACTCCAGAGTGGAAGTACATCCAGCCCCTCTCAAGGAGACTGGTTCTAGAACCAGAGCCATGCGTCGAGAAGGTGAGGCCGACTATTTCTAGACGGAACCTCTCAGCCTCGCACACTAGGTCCGGTTCCTTCCCCACCAGAGAGGTGACGTTCCACGTCCCAAGAGCCAGCTTCTGCAGCCAAGGATCAGACTGCCAGGGTCCCCTCCTTCGGCCGCTGCCCATTACACACTGCACCCGACCCCTTTGGCCCCTCCGACAGGTGGTGAGCCCGTTGGAAGGGGGACCCACGTCTCCTCTTCAGGCTGAGCCCGGCCAGGCTCCGTGGGTGAAAGCCTGGCCACCAGGCGCTCGCCATCATGCCCCACTTCCAGGCCTGGCTCCAGAGGGGGACCCCAGTGACCCGCGTCTGGGCGAGGGAATGCCAGATCCAAAGTTTTCGTGCATCATAAGGGGTCTTCGGGCTGCGCTTTGTCTGGTTCCTCACCTAGGACCTGTCTGCCTTGGGTGACCCTACCAGGGGCATAAAGCCCCAGACAGCATAGCTCCTAGGATCATTGGGACACTCAAACCCCTAAACCACGATAAGGTGGCAGCCCAAGGAGAGGTTACAAAATTAATTAAAGCTCCGCGGAGCCTCAAGCGGCCCTCGCAGCCAAGCGCCGCTCAGGCCTAGCCACCGCGGATGTTTCAGCCACCGCCTCCCCTCAGCACCACCTCCCCCCAGCCACTGCCTCCCCTCAGCACCACCTCCCACCAGCCACCGTCTCCCCTCAGCATCACCTCCCCCCAGCCACTGCCTCCCCTCAGCACCACCTCCCACCAGCCACCGTCTCCCCCCAGCCACCGCGTTGCTCTCATGGAGCTGCTGAACCCGCCCTTAAGATAGTCACTCTGTCATGTTTGACATTGCTCCCAGAGAATGCACAAAAATCTGGTGCAGATCGGCTGATATCGCAAGGAGAAGGCTGTTTAATTAACCTTGGTGCACAGCGGAGTCAAATTACAATGTAATGCTTTTGGACTCTGTAGAGGTTCTCCAGAGTCACCGTTAAAGCAAGACATCCAGCAGAAAAAATCGCTACTTTCTTTACAACGTTAAGTGTCAATATAATATAATGTCATGTAATTTTCACTTTGTCTATAGCTCCTCACATTTTGGGAGGATTGTATTAGGACCTTTATCCCACATAAACTTGGGCTCTTTAGAGCTTCACCAGTGATGATCACATAAAAGTCTGGTGAAAATCGGATGAAGCATGTTTGATTTAGACATGATCGTACATATGGCGAGCATTGCTATTCACTATGTAGCCACCCCCACATTTTTCAGCCAGCAGCCAACATTCACAGAGGGCATCATCATGTCATTTTGTATCAGTTGGCACAGGATTTAATCCATTTGAATCAGAGTAAAAGTAAGACATCCAACAGAGAAAAACAGGTCACTTCCTGTTGGAGGGGCACGTGGTTCCGGTGATGTCATCAATTGACCATGTGAATGTGATCAAGGCTGGTCTATAATGAGACATGGAAAGTTTGATTCTTCTCTGACCTGTCCTGGAGAAGTTATTGCATCCTAATGTTTCATGGCACAAAGCCAAAGTTTAACGCTTAGCCACGCCCACATGCTTTGATCTACAAGAATTCTTTTGATAAATTTTCAACTTTAATGTCTCAAGTCTCTGCTCAGTGAGTTTGAAGTCTGTATCTCAAAAGGTGTGGGACTAGTTAAATCAGACGTGACGTCTATGAAATAGAGGAAATTGTGGCTTTCATCCAAAATGGCCGACTTCCTGTTGGGTTTGGAGCATGGTACCAGTAGACTTTTTTGTACATCCTGACAAGATACACATGTGTACCAAGTTTCATAATTCTAGGTTAAAGCATGGCTTCAGGCTCATCAAGTTTTCGGTGAAAAGTGTCATTTCACAAAGCCAAAGTTTAACGCTTAGCCACGCCCACATGCTTTGATCTACGAGAATTCTTTTGATAACTTTTCAACTGTAATGTCTCAAGTCTCTGCTCAGTGAGTTTGAAGTCTGTATCTCAAAAGGTGTGGGACTAGTTAAATCAGATGTGACGTCTATGAAATAGAGGAAATTGCGGCTTTCATCCAAAATGGCCGACTTCCTGTTGGGTTTGGGCCATGGCTCCAAGAGACTTTTTTGTACATCCCAATGAGATACACATGTGTACCAAGTTTCATAATTCTTGAGATAAAGCATGGCTTGGGGCTCATCATGTTTTGGGTGAAAAGTGTCATTTCACAAAGCCAAAGTTTAACGCTTAGCCACGCCCACATGCTTTGATCTACGAGAATTCTTTTGATAACTTTTCACCTTTAATGTCTTAAGTCTCTGCTTAGTGAGTTTGAAGTCTGTATCTCAAACGGTGTGGGACTAGTTCAATCAGATGTGACGTGTATGAAATAGAGGAAATTGCGGCTTTCATCCAAAATGGCCGACTTCCTGTTGGGTTTGGACCATGGCTCCAAGAGACTTTTTTGTACATCCTGATGAGATACACATGTGTACCAAGTTTCATAATTCTAAGATAAAGCATGGCTTGGGGCTGATCATTTAAAACATGGTAGGGGTCGCTGTTGAGACATTAGGCCACGCCCACCAAATATTGCACTGGATTCCTGTCCGGGGTTAGACAAAGCTCCATCCTCGTGAGTTTGGTGCAGCTGGACCCAAAATTGTGGAATTCAGAGCCAAAAGTATGGACATGTTCTGACAGGTTACTTCGCTACGCCGCCACGCCCACCTGCTACATCCCAGCCGGATGGGGTTGGAATCCAATATACACCCACATGTCTTCTGTCTCTGGACACAGTTTCATGTTGATGAGGTCAAAGGGGTCAGATAGCGACCGTTCAGAGTAAAACATGACACTTCCTGTTCTCAGGGGGTGTGGCCTAAGTGACGTCATCATTTGACCATTGGGTATTGTAGGGGACCCGATGATGATCAATCACTGAAAGTTTGGTGCTGCTGTGAGTTTTTTTGTAAAAGTTATAACCGTTTTATTTTTCATGGCGACTAGGTGAACTTTGACCCCAGGTAACCCCCCTTCAGGAAGGTCGAAAACGCAAACCTTTGATAACTTTGGATCGGCCATGCCTTATGAACGATCTGACCGAGTTTGAAGCCGATCGATCGATCGAAATCCCTAGGACAAGTTAGATCAAATGCGAACCCTGTAAACGGCCAAAATCGGGTCAAAATCGGAACTTCAATCCAAAATGGCCGACAATCTGTGATACTTGCACTATGACATTAATTGTAAATTCAGAGTGTCTTGGGGAGCTCTACAAGTGTACCAAATTTAAAGTCTCTACGATAAAGTAAGTGAATAGGAAAGGGTCTTTTGAAAGTTGCTAGGTGGCGCCCTTGAGCCGTTTCTTTTGCGATTTTTCCGGGGACCTTAAAATACGTAAATTTTCACCGGACTCTCTGCCCCCGCCAAGTTTGGTGAGTTTTTGAATAGGATAAAACCCCCAAAAAGCCAAATCATTTGGGTGAAGAATCATAATAATAAACAGCACAGTTTCAATAGGCTCTCGCAGCGCTTAGCTCCTCGGGCCTAATTATATTGTATTTTCAAAGTCGGTCAGGACATAGATACGCATGTCTGCTCCGGTAAAATGTTTTCAAAATGTCCCTAGGGCTTATGGTTTTCTGTCCAGGTGCTTCCGTGGTGCGACAGGACAAACTCATGCTCGGCCCCATGTTTTTCCATATATTTCCGAAAAATGTCAGACCTCAGCACACATCATCTTTCTCTCATCGCTGTTAGTACTGTGAGTGAGGTAGAGATATGAATCGCGGGAATATCGGAGACGACAAATAGCCCTCTCATATGCTTCAAATGGTTTTCGAATACGTGTCACGGTTCCTGAACAGGAAGGAGTTGTTCGAAGTGCTTTTTTTGTGAGAAACAGACTGGTTTAACAGGGGATTAATTACCATGGCAACAGAACACAGAGCAGAGGAGCCGCTTAGGACTACAAACCAGCAGCCATAGTTGTAGTTCTATCTATGGCCAAGACTCAGTTAAAACAGAGGCCTGAGCAGCATGTCAGAACTACAACATGGCGGAACTGTCAGTTACTATAGAGGAGTTGGCTGGTATTCTGAACTACTTGTGCTTTGAGCATTATATAACTGATTTAACCCAATCACTATTGCACATGGAATTAGTGTGGTCATTTCAAATGAAGCTTACTGAAAAATTTCAAAATAAAAGCCTCAATAATCCTCTCAGGTAAGTGCACAACCGTAGGCGGTGTAATATTAGATTTTTTTTTTTTTTTTAGCATTTTCTCTCAGGTTATGGCACTGGCTTGTGCAAGCCAGTGCATTAGCATTAGCATTTCACCTAAAATAAGCTTTTAGATCATTTTCTTACTTACTAGCGATGTTTAGTACACTGAATGGAGTAACTCAATGACAGACAACATGCTAGTGATGTCCCGCATGCTACTGTGAATAGCAATCATGCAAACATTAGCATTTTTGGCTCATTTTATCTTATTCATTAATTTTAAGAAAATGTATGGTGCAAGTACAGCTTATTCATCATGTTTCTGACTCTCCACAGGTTTTTGACTACAATTTAGCTCAGCTTAGCATTGATGCTAATGTTGAGCATCAGAACGCTTTTCTTACCTATTAACCATGTTTCGTATACTGAGTGGAGTAAAT
Source organism: Poecilia mexicana (assembly GCF_051168715.1). Lineage (NCBI taxonomy): Eukaryota > Metazoa > Chordata > Actinopteri > Cyprinodontiformes > Poeciliidae > Poecilia > Poecilia mexicana. Next base: position 21,854,068 of record NW_028263392.1, read on the forward strand.
CAGTGACAGACAACATGCTTCTAATGCCTCAAATGTTACTGATAGCATTCATGCTAACATTAGCATTTTTGCTAATTTTAGCTTTTGCATTAATTTTAACATACTAAATGGTACAAGTACAGCTTAGTAAACATGCTTCTGACTCTCCACAGGTTATTGACTACAATTTAGCTCTGCTTAGAATTGATGCTAATGTTTAGCATCAGAACGATTTTCTTACTTATTAGCCATGTTTAGTATACTAATGGAGTACATCAATGACAGACAACATGCTAATGATTCTGATGTTTTTAATGTTTTTATTTTTAATTTTATCTTTTTTTATCTCTTTATGTAAAGATGTTTTAAAGGTTTGAGTCTTTGTCAAATGGCGGTTTGACTAAAGAAGTTTTAAAGACATGTTCCCGACCACCCTGACCTAAAGATAGGATGTTTTAAAAATAGAGTTTTTATTTTTTGTCTACAATATTAATAGTAAAGGAGGAAAAACATATTTAATTTTTCTAAATGGAAAATCCCAAGCTATGCAGTGCGCACGGCCGTGCAGCTGCAGCATAATATGGGAGCCTGGAAAAGCATCTGACAGTTAGCATCCAGCTAGCAGCTCCATGTGACTCCGGGACGACGAGTCCGTACTGTCCTGGATCTGAGCCGGTTCTGACCCGTTCACTGCAACATTAACATAATGATGAAGGTTTTACATTTTATGCAGCACTTAACTGAGATTGTTCTGTCCATTTCTTTAATCCCACAATCCCACGCTTCTTCCACCGAACAGCTGCAGCAGCAGACCGACCAGCATGTAAAACAATCAGAGCATCAATTCGTTAAACTGATCTGCTGTCAGATTAACAGGATCACATGACCTCCACAAAGCTCAGGAAGCTCAAACAGGCAGGTTTGCTTTCAGAACATTAATCCAAACATCTCCTTAAAAAAGTCCATCAGAAATCCTCCAGAAGAATCAGCAGATCTTCATCCAGGAACCTTCAGGTTCTAGAAGTTCAGCATGGAGCCACTGCTGTTCTACCTGACAGCCCTGGCTCCAGGTGAGGCTTCTGGCCCATGGTTGGGGTTAAAACCCCAGTAGATCAGCAGGTTCTGAAACATTTGATGCCTGAATGTGCTGCTGAAACCCTGATGAAGCTCTGACAGTCGCTCAAGGCCATTTGAAGTAAAGAGTAGGGCTGTTGTAAACGAATATTTTAGTAATCGAGTAATCTATCGATTATTCTTACGATTAATCGAGTAATCGGATAAAAAAATAATAATAAAATGAAATATTGGTAAATCTGGCATAATACCAGTGTTACTATCAGATATCAATATCAGTCCAATTTTTCATATTTGAGCATCCCTAACAGTTGCTTTTTGTAGTTTAGAAAACTAACCTGTAACAATAATAGCTCACTTTCTAAGTTAACCAGAAGAAAAGTTATAGAAAAATCTGAAATTATATTGAATTTAATAACAAAGAGGCAGGCTCACAAATATGCTTATAAAAAATGTCTACAATCCAGCTTTTAGTTTATGTATTCATCTTCAGTGAGTTTAATAGATTAATTAAACTCACCTTGCCACCTAACCTGTCACGCTTTGGGTTTGAAAATACGGGAAATGCCGCCTGGAGTGGGAGGAGAGGGCGAATGAACGAACATGGGGTGGAGGGGAGGAAATAGACCAGCGGACTGACGAACCGTTAGACCGGGGGACGAACACGGGGGGAAGCAATACGGGATATTTACGACACCTTCACTGGTCACACTCAGAAACTCATCTACCAGCCATGTACGATGCGCTCCGCCACCCGTTTCTTCAGACCGGGATATGAAATTTATTGTGCGGTTCGTCGGTAAAGCTACATTTACACGGTAAGCATCAGCTACTCAGCCGCCCGCCCTGTTCAGGCTATCCGCTCACCTCAGCGCTCTTCCCGCCGTTCGCTTTCAACCAGCAGCCCCGGAGGAGAAATGCTGCCGTACTCCAGGCATTCCCCCAGTCATTTTAAGGATGCTTATTGGTTCCCCAAAAACGATAAAAAGTCGGGCATTATCATCAATCAATAAAATCCCCACGGGTCAATCTTGAAGATTGGACTTTATGCCGCTGAGACTTAGCTTTTGTCAACAACTCAGAGGCGGAAGTGAGAGCTCCGCGCAACGCAAATGAAGTCCCGGCCGGAACACGGTGCGCTAACTAATAAAACATAAATTAACGAAGCTTCGAGGCAGGTAAATTTTCCTCGAGGAATTTTAGTAATCGAGGTACTCGAATCATTCGAGGAATCGTTTCAGCCCTAGTAAAGAGCTTTCCTCCCAGCAGTCCTGCAGCGCCGCAGCTGCTTGGTGATGGAGCTGCTCTGATCCCCTCAGGAAGCTGACCGAGCAGCTGGAAGGAGAGCCCTGATTGGTTGTGTCTTTGTGCAGATCACCGTGTTCAGGATGGGCTCAGAGGGCCAGCAGGACATTGAGATGTCCATCCTCACAGCCCTGCTCAAAGGTAACCATGGCGATGAAGACGGCAGGTATTCTTCATTCAGACGCAGCGAACCTGACCATCTTCACGTCTTCAGGTACAAACGCTTCTGCGTCCGACCAGCTGAGCCTGGCCCTGGCCTGGAACCGCGTGGACATCGCTCGGAGCCAGATCTTCGTCTACGGCCTGCACTGGCCCGTACGCGCTTCAGCGATCCTCAGTCTGTCAGGTGACCTTGTCTCTGACCTCAGCTTTTCTGTTCCTCAGCCTGCCGGCGCCGCGGCGGCCGACCGGCCCAGAAGCCCGGCGGCGCAGCGCCAACCGGCAGGAAAAGGAAAAGCCAGAGGAAAGAAGGGCAAAGGAGGGAAAGCCAAAGCAGAACCGCCGGAGGAAACCGACCCGCGGAAACTGGAGCTGCTCAGCTGGGTGAGAGCCGGGTCCATCAGAACCCGGAGCCCGGAGCCGGGTCCATCAGAACCTGGAGCCGGGTCCACAAGAACCCGGAACCCGGAGCCGGGTCCATCAGAACCCGGAACCCGGAGCCGGGTCCATCAGAACCCGGAACCCGGAGCCGGGTCCATCAGAACCCGGAGCCGGGTCCACAAGAACCCGGAGCCGGGTCCACTAGAACCCGGAACCCGGAGCCGGGTCCATCAGAACCCGGAACCCGGAGCCGGGTCCATCAGAACCCGGAACCCGGAGCCGGGTCCATCAGAACCCAGAGCCCGGAGCCGGGTCCACTAGAACCCAGAGCCCGGAGCCGGGTCCACTAGAACCCAGAGCCCGGAGCCGGGTCCATCAGAACCCGGAGCCGGGTCCACAAGAACCCAGAACCCGGAGCCGGGTCCATCAGAACCCGGAGCCGGGTCCACTAGAACCCAGAGCCTGGAGCCGGGTCCATCAGAATCCGACGCCGGGTCCACCAGAACCCGGAGCCGGGTCAATCAGAACCCACGGTTGGGTCCACTAGAACCCGGAGCCAGGTCCACCAGAACCCAGAGCCCGGAGCCGGGTCCACCAGAACCCGGAGCCGGGTCCATCAGAACCCAGAATCCGGAGCCGGGTCCATCAGAACCCAGAACCCGGAGCCGGGTCCACTAGAACCCAGAGCCGGGTCCAGTAGAACCCAGAACCCGGAGCCGGGTCCATCAGAACCCGGAGCCGGGTCCACCAGAATCCGGAGCCCGGAGCCGGGTCCACCAGAACCCAGAGCCCGGAGCCGGGTCCACTAGAACCCAGAACCCGGAGCCGGGTCAATCAGAACCCACGGTTGGGTCCACTAGAACCCGGAGCCAGGTCCATCAGAACCCAGAACCCGGAGCCGGGTCCATCAGAACCCGGAGCCGGGTCCACTAGAACCCAGAGCCCAGAGCCGGGTCCATCAGAATCCGACGCCGGGTCCACCAGAACCCGGAGCCGGGTCAATCAGAACCCACGGTTGGGTCCACTAGAACCCGGAGCCAGGTCCACCAGAACCCAGAGCCCGGAGCCGGGTCCACCAGAACCCGGAGCCGGGTCCATCAGAACCCAGAACCCGGAGCCGGGTCCATCAGAACCTGGAGCCGGGTCCACTAGAACCCAGAGCCGGGTCCAGTAGAACCCAGAGCCGGGTCCAGTAGAACCCAGAACCCGGAGCCGGGTCCATCAGAACCCGACGCCGGGTCCATCAGAACCCAGAGCCGGGTCCATCAGAACCCAGAACCCGGAGCCGGGTCCACTAGAACCCGGAGCCGGGTCCAGTAGAACCCAGAACCCGGAGCCGGGTCCATCAGAACCCAGAGCCGGGTCCATGGAGCCGGGTCCATCAGAACCCGGAGCCGGGTCCAGTAGAACCCAGAACCCGGAGCCGGGTCCATCAGAACCCAGAGCCGGGTCCATCAGAACCCAGAGCCGGGTCCATCAGAACCCAGAACCCGGAGCCGGGTCCATCAGAACCCAGAGCCGGGTCCATGGAGCCGGGTCCATCAGAACCCGGAGCCGGGTCCATCAGAACCCGGAGCCGGGTCCATCAGAACCCGGAGCCGGGTCCAGGGTCTGACGGAGCCTCGTGTCGGACAGGTGAACTCCCTGGAACAGGCCATGATGGACGCTCTGGTTCTGGACCGGGTCGACTTTGTGAAGCTCCTGATTGAAAACGGCGTCAACATCCATCACTTCCTGACGATCCCGCGCCTGGAGGAGCTCTACAACACGGTGAGGCGAAACTGACACTCAGCAAAATCAAATCAGATGTTGCTTATCGATCAGGTCATTGATAGTAATTAATGCACTTAAACCCGATAAGCTTTCAGAGTTTTACAGTAAATCGGTTGTTGAATCAAATTGAGGTTTTATTCAGACAAATTTAATCCACGGACAAAAGCTCTTTGTTTTGTCCTCCATCTCTTCTGCTGTTTTAACCTTAATCTGTCCAACGACATGCAAAGCTTTTAAAACAGCAGCAGCCACTCAGATTAGAGACGCTGCTCGCTGGCTGATGGTCCAGCTCAGGGATTAAGGCTTCAGGGTCACAATCACCAGAAAACCTCCAGTTGTCTTTGTTTCTGCAGAAGCTGGGTCCTGCGAACACGCTGCACTTTGTGGTACGAGACGTGAAGAAGGTGAGTTCTGTTACTGGTGACCAGTTTCCCCACTGAGCAGACACACTGGTTTCCTCTGAGCTCCTGATTGTTACACCCTAAGACTGAAGGCACATGATAACCGCACATTAATGCACAGTGACATCCAGAGTCAACTCCAGGAGTGAGCTCACACAAGCAGCTGTTACTGTCAGCCTGGGAAGGTCAAAGGTCATCTCCAAACCATTTGAGGCTTGTTACCATCCAGCGAGAAAACATCTCTTCAGCTGCCAGAGGTCAGAGCATGAAACTCAGAGAAATTAACAGATTCTACAGGCCTCAGTTAACAGGACAAAGGTTAAAGGTCATAGCACTGAAAGCCTCTGCTCTCAAGAAACAAGATGGCCACCAGCCTGAGGCCTCTGCTCTCAAGAAACAAGATGGCCACCAGCCTGAGGTTAGCAGAGACCATGTCCTCTGGACAGACGATACCAGAGTGGAGATGAACCAAGATGGAGGAAACTAGATCAGAATAAACTCCTCACTCCAGCTGTAATCCCAGAGTTCTTCAGGTCCATTAGGGTTCTGTTTCCTCTGGTCTAAAGAGAAGGGCAGAGCAGCAGATTGATTTCCTTCTTCGCTAAAGTCACTGATGTGTGTTCAGGGAAATCTTCCTCCAGATTACCAGATAACTCTGATTGACATTGGGCTGGTTCTGGAGTTCCTGATGGGGGGGGCCTACCGCTGCAACTACACCAGGAAGAACTTCAGGACACTGTACAACAACCTGTACGGTCTGAAACGAGTGAGTGAGGAAGGAGAACCTCAGCAGACCCCAGACCAGTCTGATCCGTTTGCTCATCTCCATGTTTCTGTCTTGCAGCCCAAAGCTCTGAAGCTGCTTGGGATGGAGGTGAGGATGTGTCGCTGCCAGTCTGAAAGGGAAGGAGTGAGGGAGAGGAAGAGTCGGTCAGCTATTCTGAATTCTGTCTGTAGGACGATGAGCCGCGGCCAAAGGGAAAAGGGAAGAAGAACAAGAAGAAGGAGGAGGAGGTGGACATCGATGTGGATGACCCTGAGGTCAGCAGGTTCCAGTATCCCTTCCATGAGCTCATGGTGTGGGCTGTGCTGATGAAGCGCCAGAAGATGGCGCTGTTCCTGTGGCAGCGGGGCGAAGAGGCCATGGCCAAAGCTCTGGTGGCTTGTAAGCTGTACAAGGCCATGGCCCATGAATCCTCCCAGAGCGAGCTGGTGGACGACATCTACCAGGACCTGGAGAACAACTCCAAGTGAGTCCACACCGGCCAGGTCCGTTTCTGGTTCCATGTTTGGACCACAAGTTCTGTTCCTGGTAGTGGTTCTGTGGTTCTGAATGAAGCCAGTGTTTCAGGAGAGCCCTCAGGTCCACCTCCTACTCCAAGCTGACTCATGTCTGCTGATCTATCAAGAACATGCTGTGAAAAATGCGTTGTTGTACATAACATGAAAATGGCGCCGCTGTGTTTCTGTTTAGGGAGTTTGGTCAGCTGGCCTATGAACTGCTGGATCAGTCATACAAACACGACGAGCAGTCGGCCATGAAGATGTTGACCTACGAGCTGAAGAACTGGAGCAACTCCACCTGCCTGAAACTGGCTGTAGCTGCCAAACACAGAGACTTCATCGCTCACACCTGCAGCCAGATGCTGTTGACCGACATGTGGATGGGCTGTCTGAGGATGGGCAAGAGCAACAGCCTGAAGGTACAACAGGAAACACAGACAGCAACACGTACACCAGTCTGTTTCTCTCATGAACAATCAGAAACATTTTAATCTTCTACAAAAAAGTTGTAGAACAACAACAAGAACAATCTGAGGGACTCCAGCAGTGCTTCCACATAAAGGCTTCATCATGGCTCATTCCCTGTCCTCACAGAGACCATGTTAGGTGAATCCCAACGGTTTGTGATCGTTCAGACTATGTCCTCACAGATCCGGCGTTTTGAGACCAGAAATTATCACTTTTGAAACCAAGCAGGTCCCAGAGTGAATGTTTCTGTGAGGCAATGTGCAATCTCTCTACTCCGCTTGCGCCTCACTCTCCCAAATAAAACATATGGCGTTGTTCTGTGCTTTTGGCTTTCCCTTGTAGTGTTACAGCGCCACCCATTGGCCTGGCTGACCCAGGCCAATGGGTCAGCCAGGCCTTTTCAGTGGTGCATTTTCAGTGGAGCTAGGCACATTTTTCTTAGATGTTTGCAATTTTTTCTGTGTTCATCACTGTGTAGAAGGAGTCTTAGTTTTGCTAACCTTCTGTCTTTTTTGAATTGACCTCAGGTGATTTTAGGAATTATTTTCCCCCCCGCCATCCTGCTCCTTGAATTCAGACTTGGAGATGAAACTTCTCACCATTCATGGAAAGAAAACACTACTGGGAAAACTAAAGACGAGAATAAATCCAACAAGGTACAAATCAAGCAGAGTAGGTGTTGTTAATGCCATTATCAAAGCAGTTTGAGTCACGGCTCATCGTTTTCAGGATGCCTCCTCCAGTGCTGACACAATGTCCAAGAAAGGAGATGAAGAAGAGAACCAGAAGAAGAACCTGAGGATCCCCATTGGGAGGAAGATCTACGAGTTTTACAACGCCCCTTTCACCAAGTTCTGGTTTAACACGGCAAGTTCACTTCACCTTCAAGATAGAGAAACTTTTATTAATGTTTGGTGATATTGACTGGACTCTCATAAATCAGAAACATTCAGTTTGTATTCTGTGGTTTTTATCTCATATATGGAGAGCTTCCTCTTTCGACAAAGGTTTGAGAACATGAAGTGCGTTTCTGGTTTGTAACTGAAAAAACTGGGCTTTTTCCGTGGACTCATGTGTAGTGGCACAAAAGCATAATCAGACTAGGAGAAATTATGATAACAATTCTGCAGAATTGTACTGAAAGCTGGGTTATACTAAATATCCAGTGACTTATTTGTTTCTGGTTTCAGAATATCACTTTTGAAGTTGAAACTATTTTTTTATTTACCACTGGTTAGATGTCAGATAAACACGAAGCAGCAGCAGAATCCATAACACGGCCCGTTGGGTTTCTTTAAGATGTAACGTCGAGTGAGGAGCGGAGCACAAAAAGGAGAGTCAGCTCCTCTGACGTTAAAAACATGAAATGCTTTGATCCTCCGGTAATTGGTCTCTGCCTGAAGTCAAGAACTTCTTGTGTCTGGTTGTCTTGCTCCAAAGTTTGGCAGGACGCAGCAGAGCTGTGAGGGCAGGACTCTAATCTGTTCTGGTGTAGAGAAAGCAAACTGAACAGGGAAGCTTTCAATTTATGTTTACGTTCCAAATAATCTTCTGTCGGGTTGAGACAGATGATCGGAACCGTAATGTGAAGTTACTTCTCACTAGGAATCGGGTTCATCAAGGATTTGACCAAGGTACCACTTGGATTCTCACAAACACCCTGGTGAACTCCCCAACCCAGACTCCAAACTCCCTGGATGGACCAAATATGCCTTGTGTCATGTTTTAGAGCAGGGGTGGCCAAGTCCAGTCCTCGAGAGCCACCATCCTGCAACTTTCAGATGCATCCCTGCTTCAACACACCTGAATCAAATGACTGGCTCGTTATCAGGCCTTTGTAGAGCTGATCCCGGTCTGTTGGAGTAAGGATACTTCTAAAACTTGCAGGATGGTGGCTCTCGAGGACTGGACTTGGCCACCCCTGTTTTAGAGGGAGACTATGTCTGATGGGTGGACAACTTTGTGCCAGTAACTGTCTGAAGATTGTTATTCGTTCCTCTGGTCAATTTCTTTTCCCAGATTTGACCCTTATGTCCTGTCAGAATCACCTAAACTGAAGAATTGGATTAATTTGTGCTGATGAACTCTTTGTTTCAGATCTCATACCTGGTGTACCTCATGCTCTATAACTACATCATCCTGGTGAAGATGGAACGCTGGCCCTCTCTGCAGGAGTGGATAGTCATCTCCTACATCATCACCCTCGGGCTGGAGAAAGTCAGACAGGTAGGGGTTTCTCAGTGAGATCATGACTGCTGTGTTTCTTTGGTTGAGAACCCTGACAGTCTTTCTGCTGTTAGATCCTCATGTCAGAGCCAGGGAAGCTGAAACAGAAGATCAGTGTGTGGTTGGAGGACTACTGGAACATCACTGACCTGGTGGCCATCTCCGTCTTCTTGCTTGGCCTCCTGCTGCGGCTCCAGGGCGAGCCCTCCATGGGCTATGGACGAGTCATCTACTGTGTTGACATCATCTTCTGGTACATCCGAGTCCTTGACATCTTTGGAGTCAACAAGTACCTGGGCCCCTACGTCATGATGATCGGCAAGATGGTAGGGAGCCAGGTGGAAAAACCTGCGATATGTGATGTGTACCTTTAACCACACAGTGGACTGAGAAGACATTCAGAAACCCCAGAGGGCTGTTGATCCACACTGCTTTCAGAGATTACAGAAAGATGTGGATTCTTGGAGGGAACTAAGCTTTAGCACAGAGCTATAGCACCACAAAGTTCTAAATAAAGTTGGAAGTTTGAGTTTGTAGCTTTAAATTTATCAAGCTTTTTGTCATCCGTCTCCTGTGTGTCTCCAGATGATTGACATGCTGTACTTCGTAGTCATTATGCTGGTGGTGTTGATGAGTTTTGGGGTGGCTCGGCAGGCCATCCTCCATCCAGATGAGGAACCCACATGGCGCCTGGCCAGGAACATCTTCTACATGCCGTACTGGATGATCTACGGAGAAGTGTTTGCAGACTCCATAGACCGTAAGACTAGCGTCCATAGTAAGCCATCTGTTAATCTTCCCTCAGTCTCCCCATCCTGGTCATGTGGTCCCTTCCTTTCCTGACCTCCAGTCTCTGTTTCCATCTTGGTCTTCACTGTCTCCCACCTGCCCTCCTCATGTTGCTTCTGTCCATAAGGACTTCTCCTTCTTTGCCACTTCTCTCCACCTTCTCTTTTCCAACACTCACCTCATCTTCTCACTCATCCTCGCCGTTCTGCTCCTCTGCACAGCAGGGGGCAGTAGCAACATGGCTGCTGTATTCAGATAAAACCAGCATGGATTCGCTACACCTGCAGTTGAATTTCACCTGTTTGTAAAGTAAACTTGAAATACCTTTTATTGTTTAAACTGAGCTGGACTCAAAGTTTCTGGAGAACTTTCAAAATAAATATTTCCAACAGCATCAGAAGAACAAAGTGTTGGAGTTCAGATGAAAAACAGAAAATTCAGTTAAATAAAATAATATCACATTGGCTCCACATTGAAGACTGATCGAGCATTAAATTGACATCACACACACATCACTTCAATCACCTGTTAGCCCAGTCAGCCAATCACAGCTCAGCAGCTCAGTGCATCATAATGACAACACTGGGCGATGTCAGGAAGGGACAGCTCTGGAAGGAATACTGCAGAGGTCAAAGGTCAATGCTCAGAGTCTCTCTAGACAGAACTGGAAGGAAATATCAGCTTAGAAGCCCGGCCTGGTGGTTCTGCAGGTAAAACGGACCCGGCAGAACCTTCCAAACATTTCCAGTCAGTTATCTGTCATGATTTATGGACCGAAATGCAGAAGTGGTGGATTTGAGATGATTTGGTATTTTAATGTAGAAATGATGAAAAAATAATCTTACAAAAGAAAAGTGGGAACCAGAGCTGAACAAACCAGTGAGGAGGACAGGAACGATGGAGCGAGCTGATTGGCTGACAGGTTGCAGGTGAGGAGAGAGAGACAGAATGGCACAAAGGGCGAGTAAGCAAACAAAATGATTCTCACTGTAACAAAGAATAACTAGACATAAAGAATAAACCATCTAAAATACCAAAGTGCAGAGGGAGCGTAAACAAGCTGATCTAATCACAGAATAAGAGACTAAAAAACACAGAGCAACAAAAAAAAATCCAAACTTTGAACCCAAACAACCCCAGATTCATCCACCAGGTGGTTTCAGCTAAAATCAGGTGAATCTGTCTGCAGACCTGAACAACATTTCCTTCCTCATCTGATCACAAAGTTCTCCAGAAGTATTTGGCAGCTCCACCACGATTTAGCAGAAGATATTCTTGATGTTGATGCAAATATGGACAGCAGGTGGCAGCATTGCCTCATTTTCACCTGGAAGACACTTTGCTCTAAATTGCTAAATTGGTTTAAGGTGTGAGTTGTTGGTGTTTGTCTCAGATTAATGATGCGTTTCTTCTGCCTCTCCTCTGCTGCTGATGGACAGTTTATGCCATGGAAATTAACCGTAAGCAAATATGAACATTTCCGCCGTTTTCTGTCAAACTGTGGCCAAAGCTTCTCAGTCCAGTCTGATTCACTCTTTGTTCCATGTAATCAACTTGTTCCAGACAATTTATGCTTCAGTCTGTCATGCTGATCAAACACGGGCTTTTCAAAATAAGAGCATATCTTTGACCTACTCCATTCTTGTAGCTGATCAGCTTTGAACTTAATTTCCATACTCCGGTTCTGCAGAGCTAAATGTTTCACAACCACCATATTTTTCTAATTCAAGTTTGTCACAAACAGAAACTTTTATTCACACCGAATTACAAAGAGAGTTGAATATTACAGAAAAGACTTTTAAGTGGGAGAAAATCTGAAATCCAAAGAGTTAATGTTGTCCGGTTTCTTCATAGGTGGAAGGTCTTTGGTTCAAATCCTAGTTAGGCCAACATTAGTGATGGGACTTCACTAATGCTGGCTCCCCAATCTTCAGGATCGCTGAAATGATCTGCATTTTAAAGTCATTTCATTCCTAATATAATTTCATATTAATAGTTTTTGAGGGTGAAGTTCACCCAAAAATTTGAATCATGGGTATTAATACAGTTTGCATAGTAGAAAAAAAAATCTATATTTTTTATAAAATATAGAAATCCATCATTTTCATCCTCTTATCCGGGGTGGGGTCGCGGGGGCAGCAGCCTAAGTAAGGAGGCCCAGTCTTCCCTCTCCAGCCTCTTCCAGCTCCTCCAGGAACCCCAAGCCGTTCCCAGCAGAGAGACATCGTCCCTCAGCGTGTCCTGGGTCTTCCCCTCCTCCCGGTGGGACCTGAACTCCTCACCAGGGAGGCGTCCAGGAGGCGTCCTGACCAGATGGCCGAGCCTCAACTGGCTCCTCTCGACGTGGAGGAGCAGCGGCTCTACTCTGAGCCCCTCCTGGATGACCGAGCTTCTCTCTCTAAGGGAGAGCCCAGCCACCCTGCGGAGGAAACCCGTTTCGGCCGCTTGTATCCGGGACCTCGTTCTTTCGGTCATGACCCAAAGCTCATAATCATAGATGAGGGTGGGAACGTAGATCCACTGGTAAATCGAGAGCTTCGCTTTTTCACTCAGCTCTCTCTTCACCACGACGGATCGGTACAGCGCCCGCTCCACGGCAGACACTGCACCAATCCACTGTCGATCTCCCGCTCCCCTCATTTGTGAACAAGATCCCCAGATACTTAAACTCCTCCACTTGGGGCAGGACGACCCCCCTGACCCAGAGACAGCTCTCTACCCTTATCAAGACCACGGCCTCGGATTTGGAGGCACTGAGCCTCATCCTGGCCGCTTCACACTCGGCCGCGAACCGCTCCAGTGAGAGCTGCAGATCACGACCTGATGAAGCCAACAGGACCACATCATCCACAAAAAGCAGAGATGTGATCCTAAGGCCACCAAAATGGATCCCCTCAACACCTCGGCTGGTCAGAGATTCTGTCCATGAAAGTACTGAACAGAATCGGTGACAAAGGGCAGCCTTGGCGGTAAAAAGTGTTGGTGCTGTACTGCTTCCCCCTTGGCTCCAGGGTGGGGCCCCAGTGACCCCCGTCCAGGCAAGGGAACACTGAACCCAAGCTTCTCACTCATCATAAGGGGTCGTCGGGCTGCGTTTTGTCTGGCTCCTCACCTAGGACGTGTGTGCCTTACCAGGGGCATGGGGCCCCCGACAGCACAGCTTCGATCAGTGGGACACTGAAACCCCTTCACCACAATAATGTGGCAGCCCATGGAAGGGAAAGTATAGAAACATAAATGTTAAATATTCCTACTGGTGTTTGTATTAACATTTTAGTGCTATTTTCAAAATAGAAACAAAATGTAACAAGCAGTTGAGAAAAAAGTTAACCTGAGTTTCTTTGGTAGAAACAAAAAATGTTGTCATAATAATTAAGACTCCAGCAGTAATCTGTTATGGTGAGGGAACCGTATGAATATTATCCAGAGACGCAAGCAAGAAGAAGGTGGCGCGTCGAGATCCTCCTCATCCTCCTGCATCAGAGTCGCCATGACACCTGACCCAAACAGACCCAAAGACCCTTACATGTGTTTTATTTATTCACCAATTAAATCAATCTAATTTTAAATTAAATACTTTAGTAACGGCTTCTGCCGTGTCTGAAGATCATCATAAGCAAGCAAAGAGTTTTGTTCCAGTAAAGAACCGTTCAAAGGAATCGATTGGTGGAGTTTGATCTCCCTTTTCATGTGGGGATTTTCTCCAGGTACTCTGACTTCCATCTAGCTCAAAGTTACATGGAGGCTTTAAATAGTCTCAGGTGTTTGCTCGGTAAGCCTCTGGTTCTGGGATGCCTGAAGGAACACCTACGGCACCACGCAGGGGCCAACGGGGGTAGAAAGAGACCAATGGATGGAAAGATGCTAGCTGAGAAGGTGAGTCCGAAGAGAAGTCAGGTGACTGATGGTTCTGATGAGAACAAGCAGAACCGCGCTATGTTCCTGAGGACAGATTGGCCTTCATCTGCAGGGAACCTCCAGTCCATCAATGAAGACGTGAAGACTGTAGAGGGACTGGCACTAACGTATCCGTCTGTGTTTTCAGCTCCATGTGGAGACAACATGTATGATGAAGATGGGAAGAAGCTTCCTCCATGTATTCCTGGAGCCTGGCTGACTCCGGCCATCATGGCGTGTTACCTGCTGGTGGCCAACATCCTCCTGGTCAACCTGCTCATCGCCGTCTTCAAGTTAGTTCACACTTTCAGCAGGTCGCAGATCCAACAGGATCTACAGAAGGCAGCAGCCAGACGCTGCTTTCAGTCAGACCAGATGCTTTTACATGGAGCATAGATATTTCAGACACATTTCCAGACACTGCTGCTATCGCAACCGTCTCTTCCACAGCAACACCTTCTTTGAGGTGAAGTCCATCTCCAACCAGGTGTGGAAGTTCCAGCGGTACCAGCTGATCATGACCTTCCACGACCGCCCCATCCTGCCGCCACCCCTCATCGTCTTCCCCCACATCTACATCGTCCTGAAGAGGCTGTGCTGCACCTGCAGGCGAAAGCCAGAGGGGGAGCGGGACGACCGCGCGCGGCGGCTCCGTAAGAAATACAAACCAGAGAAATTAATCAGCTGCTGGTAAAGAAACCATGGCTGCAGACTCAGACGCTGGGCCAGGAACTCAGAACCACTCACACATACATTCAGGAGCTACCACTAGCTAGTATGCTATGTGCACAGTGAGTTTATAGAAAGATGGATACATTCCTTAACGTCCAAGAAATGACTTGACAAGAGTAAACTCATACGATTTGATTTGAAATGATGCTGAGAAAAATATGGTAAATTCTGTTAGACTAAAATGAAAAAAATTAAAAGACATGAAAAACATAGTTACAAAATAACAAAAATATTTAAAACATGCTTAAACTGTAAGTATGCACATAAACAGACAACAGGCAGCTAATAGGGTTTATGCCACGGACTTCCGTTTTAGCACTTCCGCATTTTTTCCCCACATAGCCTGCTTCCGGTGCACAGTTCACTCTGTGTTAGAGATGGAGTTTTTCACTTGGTCCTTGCTGGATTTGCCCACAGTAACCGTTAACCATTTTAAAAACAAAAAGCAGCAGGAGGATGTAACTTCATAACCTCATTTTCTAAGCAGAATCTCAGAGGGAAAAAAAGAGAAATTACGTTGTGTAACGCAAGAACAGATTATAGCAGCCAAGTGGAAAAATTCACTCTAATGTGGATAATAATTATGAAACAGCAAAGGTAGATAATATATTCGGGATTCGGGAAATACGTGATTTGCACCATTTGTTCTGTGGGTTTTTCATGTGGATCGGTGAAAGTTAAACGGCTGTAAAGCGAAGGTTTTGGACCTTAATCTGACTGACTTCTTGTGTGGTTTGGAGCATTGCTGCTCTCGGCTGTTTTTAAATTACCGTGCTCGGTATCGCTCCGACTGCATGTTAAATGTATTTTATATAATTGTCACATAAACAAAAACTAAGGAGCTGCCTAAAAATAATTTCATACTCCGTATAACATAAATGCATCAACACACACTAGTGACTTACCTTGTGCCGAATCGCTGCCTCTGTTCTCAGCCTGTTTCCGTTGCAGTGGATTGGCATTATTTTCCTCCAACAAATTAAACGAACCACGTACAACTCCCTTTATATCCCCCATCTTCCCATTTCTGACGCTGGATCTTCAATATCCTCAAGCTTTGAAATAGCAGGCAGCTACAAACCGCGTGTTAGCTGTAGTGGCTAAGTTTTGGCTACAGTCCGCTGTCGCCTTGATATCAGCTGGAAAATGAAAAAACTAAGCACCAGATGGTACCGGCTAATTACTGGACACAACGGCACACCACAAAACTCAGTCGTTGTACCAGCAGCTCACAGATATTTTAAGTTTTGCGTCTTTTTCATGGTACAGATCTTGCAGCTTCGGCCAACAACAATAGGAGCAAGCAGGACCCAGAACCAATCTATGTGGAATAAATTCAAACGGAAATACGTCACCACCTCTCGTGGCATATACCCTATTGGTGTTTCTGTCTATGGAGAGCCATTTCAGCCAAAATTAAATAAATAAATAAATGGGTGAAATGAATAAAAAATGAGTAAAATAAATCAGAAAATGAGTGAAATAAATGAAAATTTGTTAAATAAATACTTTAGCTTTTTCATTAAACCAATTTTTAATTTATTTTTTTTTCATATTATCAATTTCCCAATTTCTCTTTTTCATTTATCTATTTGTCATTTATCCCTTTATCCATTTACCCATTTTTCATTATTCTATTTTTTATTTAACCACTTTTCAATTTCCCTTTTTCATTAAGCCATTTTATTTATTTATTTATTTTTCAGATTATCTATTTCTCAATTTCTCTTATCTATTTTTCATTTATCTATTTTTCATTTGTCCATTTTTCATTTATCCCTTTATCTATTTACCCATTTTTCATTAATCTATTTTTTAATTTAACAATTTTTCAATTTCCTTTTTCCATTAACCCGATTTTCTATTTCCCACTTTCATTAATCAATTTCTCATATATCCCTTTTTTCATTTACCCATTTTCTTTTATCTATTTTTCATTTTCCCATTTTTCATTAATCTCTTTATCTATTTACCCATTTTTCATTAATCTATTTTTTAATTTAATCCTTTTTCAATTTCCTTTTTCCATTAACCCGATTTGCTATTTCCCACTTTCATTAATCAGTTTCTCATATATCCCTTTTATTATTTACCCATTTTCTTTTATCTATTTTTCATTTAACATTTGTTTGAAAAAATTTGTATTTTCCCATTTTCCAATTCCCCTTATTCATTTAGTATTTCCTTATTTTCTTATTTATCACATTCCCCGCAAAACTTAGAAAAAAATAAATGCAAATGAGGAGAGGTACGTCATCAGGCTACACCTTCCCCAATTGGTTGGTTAGCGTCACCTGTACTTTGCTTCAAGAAAGATGGCGACCTACTACCGGGTTATCAATAAGCTGAAGCTCATTAACTTCATTAGAAAATAGTGTTATTACTCCTGACTTTATTTTTGGTGTGGCCGCTCAGACAGAACGTGTTTCAGCTGGCGGCTCTCATGGACTCAGAGGTTTTTATAGTTTGGACGAAGCGGCCGCTGAAGTTGGCTTACGATTGAAGGTTGGGGACGCCTCCGTAGCTACCAGCTGTGGTCCAGCTATAAGGAGCAGATTTTACTGTACATCGTAAGTGAAGTACAATATCCAGAGGCAGCTCTATGGAGCATCGAGCTGAGAGAGTGAGAGTGCCAAGCCTTGGAGATCTGCTTCGGAGGCCATCTTTCAGACATGGTGGACCGCTGCTGTCCGTCCAGGATCCTCCGGTTGCCCAGACGTTGCACGGTAAGCTAACGCTGATGGTTGTTGTCCAACTACAGTCATATTTAATCAATAGGTGCTCAATTACGATCGCGGAAGGTTTTGAGTTGATCTCGGCACTAGGTGACAAACTGAACGCCGCCAGGATGTTGAGACCAGCGCGTCCAATACATCTTATTAAGGATAAAATCAACAAAACGTGTTCAAATTAATGGCCCAACAAAATTAATAATCTCAGTAATTATTGTTTAAACAAGGTGTTGCGCCTTTCTGTGCATTTCGGTACCATTACAAAAGTAAAAAGGGACTCAAAGACCCTGATGAGCAGAGCAGAAGTTTAAATTGGCTAATCAGCCACCGCTGTGTTCATGAGAGGAGAGGCTTTTTCAGGAGAAATAAATATGAAGCCTGAAAACCTAAAATCTTAACGGACTGAATCCGGTGTGTTTTTAGCTCATCTCTGCTGGGTTTGTGGGGCGCAGGCGGTTGCCACGGCAACAGGTTGATTATACAGTTAAAAAGGCAGGAGAGGTTTAGAGTCATTGCTGTTATTTTACTTTTGTTTACCTTTGCTGGGCTGCATCACAGCCGCTGTAGTTTATGAACGTTCATTAAATGACAAACTTGGACTAACTACCTCGTTCATTTGTGACTGTTTCATTAAGTAACAAACAAATGGCTTATACCACAATAATTATGTGACGCTAACCAACCAATTGGGGAAGGTGTAGCCTGATGACGTACCTCTCCTCATTTGCATTTATTTTTTTCTAAGTTTTGCGGGGAAATAGAATGTGATAAATAAGAAAATAAGGAAATACTAAATGAATAAGGGGAATTGGAAAATGGGAAAATACAAATTTTTTCAAACAAATGTTAAATGAAAAATAGATAAAAGAAAATGGGTAAATAATAAAAGGGATATATGAGAAACTGATTAATGAAAGTGGGAAATAGCAAATCGGGTTAATGGAAAAAGGAAATTGAAAAATGATTAAATTAAAAAATAGATTAATGAAAAATAGATAAGAGAAATTGAGAAATAGATAATCTGAAAAATAAATAAAAAAATGGCTTAATGAAAAAGGGAAATTGAAAAGTGATTAAATGAAAAATAGATTAATGAAAATGGGTAAATGGATGAAGGGATAAATGACAACTAGATAAATGAAAAAGAGAAATTGGGAAATTGATCATATGAAAAATAAATAAATTAAAAATTGGTTTAATGAAAAAGCTAAATTATTTATTTAACAAATTTATTTATTTAACTCATTTTCTTCATTTTTTGATTTATTTTACTAATTTTTTATTTATTTCACCCATTTATTTATTTATTTAATTTTGGCTGAAATGGCTCTCCATATATGTCCATGTGTTGCTGTTTGTGTATGAGAAAACAGCCGTCAGGAGGCTCCTGTAGCGCCTCCCAAAGGCCAGTAGGGTGAAGAGTCTGTGTGCCGGGTGACTGGAATCTTATTGCTTATCTTTTCCAGATCAATGGTATTAAAAGTAAAACTCATGAAACAGTTTGATGCAGTGGGTAAATATTTACATCAGAACAGGGGAAACCGACTTCATAGTGTGGACTGCTTGTTTACCAGGCTCAGAGTAACTGAGCCTGGTAAACTAGAGTAACTAGTCCTTTTCTTAGTTACTCTAGTTTTCTTATGTCTGCTTATTTTTGATAGA
Organism: Poecilia mexicana; assembly: GCF_051168715.1. NCBI lineage: Eukaryota > Metazoa > Chordata > Actinopteri > Cyprinodontiformes > Poeciliidae > Poecilia > Poecilia mexicana. Next base: position 21,872,930 of record NW_028263392.1, read on the forward strand.
TTAATTTCATAGTTAGCTTGTCAGCCCGTTAGCTCAACCCAGGACTAATGGGCTGACAAAACTTACTTACAAGTTTCACCATTTGCCATCCAGTACTTAGGCACCTCATTCTCAGTTCCTCCTTGCTGGTTCCTCCTGTTTAATCCAGTTTAATTCCATTATTTCCTGTGACTGCCTTGTTGTCTTTGCTGTCTTTTTGCTTCCTGATTATTGTGGGTTTTGTTCTTCTCTGGCTCCCTGTGTTCCCTGTTATTCTTTTTAAGCTTTATTTTTTCTTTTTCATTAAATCTACAACTTCATCACAACATCTGATCCTCCGCATGACAGTAACAGCTTGTAAAAACCAGATTTCTGTGTTTTGCTTCATCAGAGCTGGTTCTGAACGCAGAGGAGATCAAGAGCCTGTACGAGTTTGAGGAGCAATGTGTGGAGGAATACTTCAGAGAGAAAGAAGACGAGAAGCAGTCCTCCAACAACGAGCGAATCAGAGTCACAGCTGAGAGGTCAGCATCCACTGACCTCTGATCTCCTGTACAGCAGTAGCTCTGAGCTGGTAGTTGACCTTTGACCCCTCAGCTGCTGAGTGTCTCTGGGCATTCCAGGGTGGAGAACATGGCGATGCGGCTGGAGGAGGTGAACGAGCGGCAGCGTTCCATGAAGGCGTCGCTGCAGACGGTGGACCTGCGCCTGGGCCAGCTGGAGGATTTCTCCGGCCGGATGATGAACGCTCTGGAGAAGCTGGCCGGGGTGGACCGGGCCGAGCTGGTCCGGTCACGCTCCGGAGGCTCGTCGGTGTTCGAGCCGTCCGGCCCAATGCGGCGCAGCAGCGTCGGCAGTGCCGACGGCTGCAGCCTGTACCGGTATCAGCTGGACCACGACACCCAGACAGATGGCGAGGAGAGGAGAGTCCGTCTGAGTCCAGAGAGAGAAACGGCGAATTCCACAGGAGGAAAAACAGCAGGTACGGAAACAAAACGTTGCCGCATTTATGGATTTATTTAGCCCTTCACAGAACAGCTGGACACAAAGATCTAAACAAAACAAAACAAAGAGTTGATACATAAAATAATTCAAATTAAAATGGTGAATGGACTCAATGTCCACAGCGCTTTCAAATCATTTTGACCCCTGAAAGTTCTTTACACTAGAGTTACATTCGATACACAGATCGGTGAGCTGCCTGAGGCTGAGTGCCTTGCTCAGCCTCACATCACCATGTCACAGGATAAAGCAGGAATCGAACCAACAACCTCCCATCACAAGGCGACTGCTCTACACACACAAGGTTCTTAAAGAGAAAATCAGAGAAACTAAAAGTCCAACGAATCATCAGGTGTCACTGTTGATACACAGCTTGGTGTGTTCCCAATTCCTCTCGGTTCCTGCTGGTTATTACTGTATTTGGTTCAGTGAAAACCACATTCAGGGGGGAGGCCTTGGTTCCTCCCGGTTCCCTTTGGTTCCTCCCGGTTCCCTTTGGTTCCTCCCGGTTCTATTGGTTCCTCCCGGTTCTATTGGTTCCTCCCGGTTCCCCTTGGTTCCTCCCGGTTCTATTGGTTCCTCCCGGTTCCCTTTGGTTCCTCCCGGTTCTATTGGTTCCTCCCGGTTCCCCTTGGTTCCTCCCGGTTCTATTGGTTCCTCCCGGTTCCCTTTGGTTCCTCCCGGTTCCCTTTGGTTCCTCCCGGTTCTATTGGTTCCTCCCGGTCCCTTTGGTTCCTCCCGGTTCTATTGGTTCCTCCCGGTTCTATTGGTTCCTCCCGGTTCCCTTTGGTTCCTCCCGGTTCCCCTTGGTTCCTCCCGGTTCTATTGGTTCCTCCCGGTTCTATTGGTTCCTCCCGGTTCCCTTTGGTTCCTCCCGGTTCTATTGGTTCCTCCCGGTTCCCCTTGGTTCCTCCCGGTTCTATTGGTTCCTCCCGGTCCCTTTGGTTCCTCCCGGTTCTATTGGTTCCTCCCGGTTCCCTTTGGTTCCTCCCGGTTCCCCTTGGTTCCTCCCGGTTCTATTGGTTCCTCCCGGTTCTATTGGTTTCTCCCGGTTCTATTGGTTTCTCCCGGTTCTATTGGTTTCTCCCGGTTCTATTGGTTCCTCCCGGTTCTATTGGTTCCTCCCGGTTCCCCTTGGTTCCTCCCGGTTCCCCTTGGTTCCTCCCGGTTCCCTTTGGTTCCTCCCGGTTCTATTGGTTCCTCCCGGTTCTATTGGTTCCTCCCGGTTCTATTGGTTCCTCCCGGTTCCCCTTGGTTCCTCCCGGTTCTATTGGTTCCTCCCGGTTCCCTTTGGTTCCTCCCGGTTCTATTGGTTCCTCCCGGTCCCTTTGGTTCCTCCCGGTTCTATTGGTTCCTCCCGGTCCCTTTGGTTCCTCCCGGTTCTATTGGTTCCTCCCGGTTCCCTTTGGTTCCTCCCGGTTCTATTGGTTCCTCCCGGTTCCCCTTGGTTCCTCCCGGTTCCCCTTGGTTCCTCCCGGTTCTATTGGTTCCTCCCGGTTCTATTGGTTCCTCCCGGTTCCCCTTGGTTCCTCCCGGTTCTATTGGTTCCTCCCGGTTCTATTGGTTCCTCCCGGTTCCCCTTGGTTCCTCCCGGTTCCCCTTGGTTCCTCCCGGTTCCTCCCGGTTCTATTGGTTCCTCCCGGTTCCCTTTGGTTCCTCCCAGTTCTCTTGGTTCCTCCCGGTTCTCCTTGGTTCCTCCCGGTTCTATTGGTTCCTCCCGGTTCTATTGGTTCCTCCCGGTTCTATTGGTTCCTCCCGGTTCTATTGGTTCCTCCCGGTTCTCTTTGTTCCTCCCGGTTCCCCTTGGTTCCTCCCGGTTCTATTGGTTCCTCCCGGTTCCCTTTGGTTCCTCCCGGTTCTATTGGTTCCTCCCGGTTCCCCTTGGTTCCTCCCGGTTCTATTGGTTCCTCCCGGTTCCCCTTGGTTCCTCCCGGTTCTATTGGTTCCTCCCGGTTCCCTTTGGTTCCTCCCGGTTCTATTGGTTCCTCCCGGTTCCCTTTGGTTCCTCCCGGTTCTATTGGTTCCTCCCGGTTCCCTTTGGTTCCTCCCAGTTCTCTTGGTTCCTCCCGGTTCCCCTTGGTTCCTCCCGGTTCCCCTTGGTTCCTCCCGGTTCTCCTTGGTTCCTCCCGGTTCTATTGGTTCCTCCCAGTTCCCTTTGGTTCCTCCCGGTTCTATTGGTTCCTCCCGGTTCCCCTTGGTTCCTCCCGGTTCTATTGGTTCCTCCCGGTTCTATTGGTTCCTCCCGGTTCCCCTTGGTTCCTCCCGGTTCCCCTTGGTTCCTCCCGGTTCTATTGGTTCCTCCCGGTTCCCCTTGGTTCCTCCCGGTTCCCCTTGGTTCCTCCCGGTTCTATTGGTTCCTCCCGGTTCCCCTTGGTTCCTCCCGGTTCCCTTTGGTTCCTCCCGGTTCCCTTTGGTTCCTCCCGGTTCTATTGGTTCCTCCCGGTTCTATTGGTTCCTCCCGGTTCTATTGGTTCCTCCCGGTTCCCCTTGGTTCCTCCCGGTTCCCCTTGGTTCCTCCCGGTTCTATTGGTTCCTCCCGGTTCCCCTTGGTTCCTCCCGGTTCCCTTTGGTTCCTCCCGGTTCCCTTTGGTTCCTCCCGGTTCTATTGGTTCCTCCCGGTTCTATTGGTTCCTCCCGGTTCTATTGGTTCCTCCCGGTTCCCTTTGGTTCCTCCCGGTTCCCTTTGGTTCCTCCCGGTTCCCTTTGGTTCCTCCCGGTTCCCTTTGGTTCCTCCCGGTTCCCTTTGGTTCCTCCCGGTTCCCCTTGGTTCCTCCCGGTTCCCCTTGGTTCCTCCCGGTTCCCCTTGGTTCCTCCCGGTTCCCTTTGGTTCCTCCCGGTTCCCTTTGGTTCCTCCCGGTTCCCCTTGGTTCCTCCCGGTTCTATTGGTTCCTCCCGGTTCTATTGGTTCCTCCCGGTTCCCTTTGGTTCCTCCCAGTTCTCTTGGTTCCTCCCGGTTCTATTGGTTCCTCCCGGTTCTATTGGTTCCTCCCGGTTCTCTTGGTTCCTCCCGGTTCCCCTTGGTTCCTCCCGGTTCCCTTTGGTTCCTCCCGGTTCCCTTTGGTTCCTCCCGGTTCCCCTTGGTTCCTCCCGGTTCCTTTTGGTTCCTCCCGGTTCCCTTTGGTTCCTCCCGGTTCTATTGGTTCCTCCCGGTTCTATTGGTTCCTCCCGGTTCTATTGGTTCCTCCCGGTTCCCTTTGGTTCCTCCCAGTTCTCTTGGTTCCTCCCGGTTCTATTGGTTCCTCCCGGTTCTCTTGGTTCCTCCCGGCACTTCGCTGGTTTTTACTGAATTTTGTTCCAGATCCCAGTTTATATCGTTTAGTGCTAAATCGATCTGCAGAGTTCCTTATGGGGTTCCAGGATTCAGATCCTTGTCTTACAACATGAGATGATTTAATTTGCTCTCCACTGTCGCCACATGCTTATTCAGGAGGAAGCTAGTATGGCTCAGCTAATGTTTGACCACCAAGCATCATAAACTGAATTTCTCCCCTTTATATTTAAACTTGGATTAAAACTGAGTTATTAAAATCTGTGACTGGATGTGATTTCTAAAGCAGTTTGTGTTTTGGCCAGAAGGTGGCGCTGGTTCTGAGTTTCTGTATTAAATGACACTGAATAAACAAGGAACTCGGTCTGAACGCCTCCTTCTGGTTTCAGGCGAATTGGCTTCCAGTCTGGACGTCTCCAGTCTGAGGGACAGGACACAGTCTCTGTCCAACGTGGACATCTTGATCTCACCGTGTGGCCCCGCCTCTCCTCTTCATCAACCCGTCTCTCCTCTTCATCAACCCGCCTCTCCTCTTCATCACGGCGGCCCGGGGGACGCAGATGGTCCGGCTCTAAAGAGCCGGCTGCAGGCCGTGTCCTCTGTCCCCCTGGACAAAGCTATGCAGTATTTATTGTCTCCAGATGCCCAACAGGGGGCGCTCCACAGCCCAAGTCCCTCCACGATGAAGGGCGCTGATGAAGAGGAGGGAGCCAGGCCTCCGGCTCCTGAACCCGACGCTGATGAAGAGGAGCTGCTGGTGGACGAAGACAGGAAGTACCCGAGCCTCCGATCCAAAAGTCTCCGCAGTAACCAGGCGACGAAGAGGACAAAGAGGCGTGAGGAAGAGGAGAAGCCCCGCCCCTCCAGCAGCGTCACAGACCTGGTGTCAGTGTTCAGACGGAACCAGAACCAGAACTAGAACCAGAGGGTCTTCCTCGAGTTCTGGAGGTTTTTCTGTTTCTCCTTTTTTTTTTTCAGAGTAAAAACACATTTAAGTTTCTGCAGCAAAACAGGAAACAGGAAGTTACAGAACAACGGAGCGTTGTCTGAATCAGGTGTCCTCCAGGTGTCGGTTGGGGCCACTGGTCTGAAGCACTGGGAATACTGGAAGCCAGTTTGCTAACGGACGCGCGATGGTTTGTTGGAGAACATGAACATAGTCAGTATCTGACAGGAAGTAGGAAGTAGCCAGAGAAATCTCAGGTGAACAGTGATGGAGGAAACAGGAAATGATGCAGACTAAATTTAGAACATTTTACATTATAACTTTAAATCTGAAATACATAAAAGACACCAGCAGTGACCAACTGGGATGGGACTAAAATTTTCACTAACTTATGCTGGTTAGTTTTGGAGAAGTTTTACGTTTGTCTTTGTTGTTCAGTGTGAAAACCTGTTTGCTCATCATGTCTGTTCACATTTTATTAATAAATCATGGATTTATGTGATGGTCAGTTTGTTTATTATTATTTCTCTGCACCAAATTAAAGAAGTCGTGAAAGGTAAACATTTTTTAGAAGCTCAATCTTCAGAGAAGAGATATTGCAATACCTTGTCTTGCCACAAGAGGGTACAGCATCAATCAGCTGTGGAACCTGCTAATGTTTGATGGTCGTGTTGCACCAGAAGAAGACTTATGGCTAAAAATTGAAGCCAGTCTTATGATGAACAATATTCTAAGTTACTGTTGATTTCTGACTAAAACGCCCTTAAATAAACATCTTTACACAGTAGCAAAAGTATTCATACCCCAGGGACTTTTCCACACTTTGTCACATCACAACCACAAACATAAAAATATTTCACTGGACTTTAGTGTGAAACATAAAGTGGTTTACTATTGGAAAGCCTAAAGAAAATTATACAATTCAAAATATTTTTGCAAATAAACTTTAAAAAAGTATTCATTCCCCCTTTCTCTGAGGTCAGACATCTAAACCGAGCTTCAGCTGTTTGGCAAAGAGTCACTAGATCAGGGGTGTCAAACTCCAGTCCTGAGGGCCGTTGCCCTGCAGCTCTTAGATGAGCCTCTGCTGAACCACCTGAACAGAATCATCAGGTCATTAAGGCTCTGGAGACCTGATCTACACCAGGAGGAGATGAAGCTGTTTCATTCCAGTGTTTTGTAGCTGTGGCTCATCTAAAACCTGCAGGACAGCAGAGGACTGGAGTTTGACACCTGTGCACTAGATGATGAAAGCTGGTAGAGACAAACCCTAAAGACTAGCAGCTGCAATTACAGCAACATGTGGTTCCACATTGACTCAAGGAGCTGAATATTTGTGCACACCACACCTTTGAGTTTTTTTACTTTAAAAAAATTGTATAACTTTCTTTCTACATAACAATCATCTACCACTTTGTGTTGGTTTTTCACATTAAATTCCAGTGAAATCTATGTTTGTGGCTGTAATGTGACAAAATCTGGAAAAGTTGAAGGGGTATGAATACTTTTTGTAAGCCACCGCATATTAGAAAAGAAACGTAGAAACTATTCATGGCTCAGAATATAATCCAACTGATAAAATATGAAACGCCATGCCTTGCTATACTATGATCAATATTAATCTGCCAAATTGCTTCTGTTGACCATAAATAAGATTCTAAATCTGGACAGAAACAGGAAAAAACCACATTAAAGGTCCAAACAAAACCTCAAAGACTTCAGAATCAGATTTATTCGTGTCCCAGATAAAGAAAACTGATATTATAGCAAGTATAAAACACTAAAAGGCAAAGTATCAAAATTTAAAAAATAAAACAGAATGAAAATAAAACATACCAAACAGGACATCAAATATAAATCAATGCATAATGGGAAGAGTACAGCAGTATATTTCATTGTTGACCGACTGTTGCTACAGTACGAGTCCCTCCCTGAAGCTCCCCCCCCCCACCATGTCCAGCATTAAAAAGAGGAATTGCTGTGGGAACAAAATGGATCTAGTACCCACAGACATGAATACTAGACCCCTCATGGAGCGGGTCAGAGGTCATGGAGCGGGTCAGAGGTCATGGAGCGGGTCGGCCTGTTGCTGCGGTACGTAACAGCGCCGCCATATTGAATGTGGAATATGTGCCGGTAAGCTAATACAGGTAAATGGACCGAACTTCACAAAGTGCCGTTCTACAAAGTATTTTAAGTTAATTCCTGTCATTGACACATTTTCTCACACATTAATATTTTTGGCAATCAAAGAAATGACTAAAGAGAGTTTCTAACTTTGGATGTGATTAATTGTTTTGGGGCATTTCTGAATAAAGAGCACAATGTTTTTATTTGTTTATCCAGGTGGTTGATGGTTCGATTACCAACCCGACAGCCAGTCCTACATTGATTCAGCAGCTTAGATAAATCATCCATATACAGGTTAAAAAGGCCAGGAGATAAAATGCTGCCTTGCCACACACCCTTACCCACATAAAAAGAAGATGATACAGAGTTTCCCCATTTTACAGACATATTCTGGTGAGCATATCAATACACTGATATTCTTAATAAATATTTCGGAACTCCTCTCTTATGCAATTTATGAAACTATTTTTCATGATTAACATGATCAAATGCTTTTGTTGCATCAATAAACATAAAAATTGTGGTATTATGTCTCTTGTATAAATCTAAAATTTCCTTGAGAGCAAAAATGCACATATCAGTGCCAAGTTTTGGTTTAACACCAAATTGATAATCAGATGTGCCTATAAACGTCTCAGTTCTGCTTAACAGAGCCTTCTCCAGAACTTTGATAAGGTGCTGGCCAGACCTATGGCCAGACAAAAATATCCCAGAAACTTTTTTCCTCCTGGAAATTTGTTCAGGTTTTTTTGTGTGTTTTTTTATCATTAAACATCTGGAAACAGCTGGAACCAAACATGGCCGCCGATGTGATGTAACATCTCCCTGTCTGTGTGTATCCATGACAACTCACGTTTTTCTTCTGATGCTTCAGTAACAGCAGATTGTTTCTCCTTCCAAAGAGTCATGTTTTGAGGCTTTTAATGTGAAAGTCTCACCCTTTACATGCTGAGTTCCAGTTTGTGTCATCTTAATATGAAAAGTAACAGGTACACAGACATGAATACTAGACGCCTCACTGAGCGCTGACAGCGTCCGCCATCTTGTATGTGGCAGCAGATCGGAGCTCCTTCATTCCTGTTCTGTGTGTTTAAACCGTTTTATGAAACAAACTGGATTCACTGGCATCACCTTCCACAGGTAAGGATGAAACATCAGAATTACTTTGCAGCCAGAAATTCGCTTCTAAACAACAGAAAAATATTTCCTATGTAGTTTAATTGGCCCGAAATAACCGCTGATTGTTAGCATAGCAGCTAACGTTTTCATACTGTTTTCTAATGAGAGCTGATGAGAAACCGCTGTTAGAGGAGAAGTTCATTAGAAACCAGAGGATTTAGTGAGGAAAGATCAGTCAGGATCAGAGCTGGAGCTGCTGCTCTTCAGTCTGTTTCCAGCTCAGCTTCTCCATGTCGGTATTTAGCTATAAAGATGCTACGAGTCAGAGCCCAACATGCTGAAAATGGCTTTTTATGAATGTGAAAGAAACATATTTTCTATTTAACTTTTGGATAATTTATCTTTCTCCTTAGTTCAATAATCATCACAACACATCAACATAGTTAATGTGTTGTGATGATGGCACTCATCAAAATGTAATGTTTGTTACTGATTTTCCCAATTGTCAAAATGTTGTTTTTTATAACTATATTTTTGTGATTTTATGATGTAAATCTCTTTGAACTGCTGAAACCTGCTACACAGATAAACTTGACTGATTGTCTGAAATGGAGCCAGCAAGAGGAAAATCTCTGACATTTGGGAATACTTTGAGATTATCCTCATAATAAAATTCTTCTTAGATAATAATTAACCCTCTGCCTCCCAATTTCTCACCTTCTGCAAAGTTCCACTACTATTTGTAGTCTGATTAGCAAAGATATATCAGTCTTGCACAGCAGAAACAGATTTAATCCTGTTGCAGAACTAAAATTCAACATGTAGCCAAATATGAGGGATCAGAGCCAATTAGAAATCCAAGAAAAAGCGAACGCCCCAACAGGCACTGCACTAAAACACTAAATGTCTTTATTGTCAAATCTGTCTATGACATAAAAGAAAACCCAACACAACCACTGACATTCAACATAAAGCAGGATTAGATTGGCTACAAATCATTTTAATAATTAAAACATATGACAATTAAATATGGTTTCATTGATTCTCCTGTTACCAAACATGAGTTTGATGAAAACTTTGCGACAATATTGAATTTAGTAGTTTTTGGAAGTATGATCTACCCGAGTGACAAGGCTGTTGCAGTTTCACCAGCAGATGTCACTAGTGAGTGATGAATGAAGCATCACTTTGCTTTTTGCAAAGCAACGGGTTGGAAAGCTTCATTGCTTCATGAGGCTTCATTTGCCATCACTAGCGACAAGGATAAATTACAAGAAGCAACTTCAGAGAAAACACAAAGAGCTGCTACTCAGAGGGGCGCAGAGTACCATAACTGGCAAACACTCAGGCGTCGAAGTGCTGGCAGCCTGCTCCTCATATCACAGCGCACCTGTACATACATTTTTATACAAACCTGAGTCAGCGGCACGCCCTTCAAGGTGGCGCAGCCTCTAGGCACCATCTAGTGGATGAAAAGGGAAGCAGCAGATAACAGAAAAATCCCCACAAAGAGCCAAAACCTCAGTTCACAACAATTTTAGAACTGAACTGGTAGATTTTAGAGCTTTATTGCTGGAGCTGTCGTTGGATTAACAGGCACAAATAAAACCTGACGATGATGATGATGATGGCTGGGGTCAGATCTCTGGGTGTTTTGACTTCCACCTTCAGTTGTTTTCTGTTTGTTTTCTCATCTCTTGCCATTTGTGTGCTATTTCAAGTGTTTCCAGAGTTTTTGGTTTTTTGGTCAGAGCAGTGTTTATTGATACCGACTGTCCAGAATTTCTTCCCTCCTCTCATCCTTTGTGTTTCTGGTCCTTTCCATTCAGCTCCGTTTCCCAGCTGCACCTGCTTACCTGAACCCGGTCCTGCTGGATCTTCACTCCTCCGTCTGCAAATTTAAACTTCCTGGTATTTTTAATCTGGCTCCTTCTGCTGCAGGTTCCCAGCCCGTTCCAGGTGTAAATCAGAGCTTACTAATAAAAGGAGTAATCTCACCAATATTTTTGCCATCAGTTGATGAAATCCCCATTGCCTCTTTGACACGGTCACTCCACTGTACGTCCTTCTCCTTCAAGTATTGGGAACGCAACTTCTCAATCTTTGCTCTTGCAAAGCAATGTCCTTCCATCACAGTCGGGTTGCATCTTTGAAAAGAGAGGCAGAGTTGTGCCAGCTCACCTAAAACATCTCTCAGAGCAGTGAGAGTAACCTTGAACTTGTAATCACTCAGCTTTTTGTAGCAGTACTTTGCTACTGGATCTTTGTTATCAGTGAATTCTCTTTTGTAATATTCTTCAAACACAGTGTAGTTCCTCAGAACAGCATTCACAGCTTGGTGCTGCGACTGCCATCGCACTTGTTTCAGAGGCCTGAATGACAGTGTAGCTTCATCAAGAATCCTTGCTAGATCCTCCATTTTGCCCCTCTTCACAACTGACTGGGAGAAAGTGGAATACACAGTTCTAAGAAGAGTTTCTACATCTCTCATAAAAGGCACATCTTTCCAGGCATCATCAATGCCCTAGTCCACTCTATGGGTCACACAATGTTGTTCAGTTATGTGTGGTATTTGGCGCTTTAACAAAGCTGCAACTCCCTTGTGATTTCCCAGCATTACTGAAGCACCATCGGAGGTCAGCATCACCATTCTCTGCATGTCCTGTCCATGTTTGGAATAAAATGGAGTTATAGCCTCCAAAATATCCTGAGCAGTGTATGACGTCAGCTGGATAATGCCACCAAACACAGTTTTATAGTTCACATCATTTCCCTCCCTGTATTTAATATATATGACTAACATTTTGTGTACTGTTATGTCTGTGCTCTCATCTACTATGAGGGCATGCCAGGGTGCATTTTTAACATTGCACATTGTCTCATTCTGCACAATCTCATTGATTGAGTTCACAAATTCAAAAGCATAGTTTTTGCTTCGCCAGCTTTCTGGTATACTCACATACTTTGTGGGTATACAAATCATGGATTTGTTGAGCTGACAGCAATGATGCATTCATTTTGATGGCAAGTAAAAGATTATCAATGAGTACTTTAACTTGCTCAGGATCTGATTTTGTTTGTGTAGCAGTTCGTTCCTTTTTTCTCTGTCTTTTGTGCTCTCCTGCAATAATGTACCGATCCCTTTTCCCATCTTTAGTCTTTGTACAATTCCAACAGCATTCAAATGACTTTTCTGCTGAATGTGACGCTTGAGGTAGCCAACTTCCATTCACTCCACATTCTTCCCTTTGAAAACTCGCTTGCTAATTTGGCTTCACTGCATGTTTTGCAGAGCAAACCATTCTCACTCAAAAAAGAAAAAATTTCACCCAGTTTCACCACTTGTTCTTCTATTTGGACAAGTTCTGACAGCCATTCCATCTTAAAAGAAGCGCATTTCTGTTTTACTTTGGCTTGATGACTGGATGTCCCACTGCCAGTTCGCTTAGCCATGATAGGGTGTTGGCTTTTGCGTCTCTTAACTCCGCCGCACTTTTCCTACCTAGCAAATCTGCACAGTGCCGCAGCGCATATGGACAAGGCACGTACACACAATAGCATGCGATGATTGGCTGCGTAGCGAAAGTGAAAGGCATCGTATCATTGGCTGGACACCAGTGACTCGCTGAGATAGACAGTTGTCATTGGTCCATAGTCAAAACTGATGTCTGAGCTAAATATATAGTTTACATTGGATCTTATTTTATGCGCTGCATAGATTTTATTGTGCGCTGAGATTTTGCGAGCAGTGCGCGATTGCGCATGCGCGCAGCTTAGAGGAAACATTGCTGGTGGGCCCAGTCAGAGAACCTGATAATCAGCTAATCGTGCTTAGAAGGGACACAGGCCGCTGGACTAATTCTGATGTCCTGGCCCCAAAGACGTCAGCGAGGCCCGGATCCAGAGGGGTAACAGAGAGAAAACTCCGCTCCGTGAGCCCTTCCACCCCGGTGATAGGCGCATAAGTGGAGACAGGCGCCCAAAGCTTTGCGGGCTCAGCCGCTGCCTCAGTTATGTAAGCCATTCCTGTTCCTGACGAGGACGTCAACTGTTCCTCCTGACGTCCTCGTTACTGTCATCCTCTCTGCCGGTGGGATTATCCGATAAACGCTCAGCGTAGCTAGCATCCCGCTCAGCGTAGCTAGCATCCCGCTCAGCGTAGCTAGCATCTCCCACAAGCAGCGACCGGCGCTAGCCTTGGAAAAGTCTAGCCTCCGCCTCCTCGAGGTCGGCGTGCTGGGGACCCAGGCATCCCTCGAAGATCCGGTGCCTGCCAAAGGTCATTATGTACCCCGTCTGAAATGACGGGCAAAACGGAGCTTTGGTCTTAAAACAGTGCTATCTTATGGTGAAGAAAAAGAGGGAGCCGTTTGTCCGGTCTGACCGTTATTTATACAGACCGGGATGGGGCCCACCCAGTAGGTGGGCGTGGGCTAAGCTTTGTTCAGTGATGCGAGCGAGGGACAAACCAACTAGCGATAGCCTTAAAGGGCGAAGCCTATACGACATAGAACTGAACTTCTCTTAATTGGTACTAGATCAACACTAAGTAAACTTAACTCCTCCATTTTTCCTTCCCCTCAGGTTAAAAGTCTGGGTGTCACCTCGACAACACCCTCTCCTTTGCCTGCCATGTCACTAATATCACTGGGTCAGCTTACTTTCATCTGAAATATTCATCGTCTCTGTCCTTCCCTCACTCCTCTGCTGTTCTGGTCCACAGTCTGGTCCCTTCTCGTTTAGATTACACTAATTCTCTTCTCTTGATCCTCCTCATATCATCACACAGACCCCTTCAATTCATCACATCACACCTTTTCTACAACAGCTTCATTGGCTTCGCATCTCATATTGCATCAACTATAAAATCCTTCTAACTTTCAAAGCAGTTCACAACCTAGACCCCTCTGCCCACCCCAGCCCCCCATGTCTTTTGGACCTCCTTCACATTGCTACACCCACCTGTCCCCTCAGATCCTCTTCTTCTGTTCATCTGTCTGTTCCCCCGTCCGTCTAGTCACTATGGAGAGCAGAGCATTCAGCCGCTCTGCTCCCAAACTCTGGATCTCACTCCCACCTGATCTCCGTAACATCGACTCTTTGCCACACTTCAAACTCAAAACCCATTTGTTTCAAATAGCTTGCAGTCTTTGATTGCAATTGCATTGTCTTTTTAAATCTTGTTTTGTACTTAATTTTTACCATATATTTCAATTTGTGTTTGTTTTTATGTCAAATTATGTAAGGTGACCTTGAGTGTCAAGTAAGGTGGCTACAAATAAAATGTATTATCATTATTATTATTATCATTATTATTATTATCATTGTTATTATCATCATCATTATTATTATTATTATTATCAGGAGCAGCAGTGTGGAATCCTTGGACTAGACATTTGGACCGATGCCCTGTGATGAGACCAGCGTGGCTTTGACTGGATTTCCCAGCAGTTTCGATGGTTTGGAACCTGCAGCAAGCCAAGCAGACTCCGGGGTCTGGAACCAACCAGCCAGCAGAGTCTGCAGGTGAGTTTTACCTGTCAGGACCAGAGAGAAAAACTTCTGCAGCTGTGAAACATCTGGATCCACCCCAGTGGGCTGAAGACAGAAACCGCTGGATGAACTCTGAACTCTGGAATCGGCTTCCCTGAACTGGTAGATGAAGGACAAGAGGCAGAAAGTGAAACATTATGGGATGGAAACCTGGAGCCACTGGGTCTCCACAAAACATCTACATCAGGATCCAGATGGTTCTTGAGCTGATGGTTTCCAGCCTCATGGTCTGGGTTTGAAATTTGGATCTGAACCATCAAATATCTTTGAGACAGACTGAAAATCCATCCTTCTTCAGAAACTTTATTTATAGTTTACACCTTCAGAATCTCTGTGTTAACATGACGGCATTCATGTGATGTATTTATTTGAATGTGCTATAAATTAGAACCAAAACCACTGACTTGGTTTGTCTCAGTTGGAGTCCAGGAGAAAGCTGAGAAACTTTACACATTAAAATAAAATAATTTATCAGTTTGTGAAAAATTCTCTCCAAGATAATGAAAGCACAAAATAAATCAGTTATTTCTGCTCATGGCTCCTGAACTCTAAGATCCTGCTGAGTCTGGTTCTCCTTCAGCTGCAGGCCGACCAAAGCAGCCAATCACCTGCAGCCTCCCTGGTCATGTGACCGGCAGGACCTCCAGCTTCTCCTTTAGATGTTGGTGCTGGAGTGTGTGGTGGAGAAGTTGTCCATGCGGAATCGAACCACTCTCCCGTCGGCCGGCGGCGTGAAGAGCAGGTGGCGGGCGAACACCTGGCGGCAGGCTTTGCGGAAGTTCTCAGACAGGAAGGCGTAGAGGATGGGGTTGATGCAGGAGTTCCCGTAGGACAGGCAATGGGACACGATGCGGAGCGCAAAGGTGGCATCGTTCAGCGGGTAGGTGCCGAACTCCACCCACATGGCGATGATGTGATGCGGCATCCAGCAGATGGTGAAGCCGGTGACGACCAGGAGGATGGTCTGGACCGTCTGGAGAGGAACCACAGGGAACACAAACCAGTTTAACATCACCAGACAGAAACATTAAAACCAGTGAGGGGTGGAGGGAAGGTCCAGTTCCAGAACCAGATTCTGCTGGGAAACCAGATTCTTGGACTCCTTCCAGTTCACCCGTTAAATAACTTTGAACGATAATTTATAGTTAAATATCTGGTTCATTTCACCAAATTTAATCCCATTCAGTGTCTTAAGGATTTATGCTTGATATGCATTGATTCTGGGAAACCTTAGTTGATTTCACTGAGAATTATGGATTCAACACTTCCAATGACAAGCAATGAGCAAAAACTGCGATGCTCTGAGACCTCTGGTGGAGGCAGCTGGTACTGTCCAATGCAGCATATCTACAATATGCTGCTGGATAGTTTGTATCTGTCAGCTTATATCCAGCAATAAGTTGATGCAAAAAGGATCTCCGCTGAAATTCTGTGAAAAGTAGCGATTTTGATATGGCTGAAAAGTCGCCTCATCGAATCTTTCCATCAAAACTTGAGATGTTTCAAAATTGCCAAGTTTTCACTTAACAAATTCGAATTTGATACATTTGATGGTCGATGGAAACACAGCGACTGACTACCACAGCAATCAACTGGCGACAGCGGAAACAAAAACCTCGTTTTACAGGAAGAACATTTCAGCAGAACCAGAACCAGAGTGTCTGAGTGACTGGGGGAGGAGTGGATCAAACAAAAACCACAGAGGGTAGGACAGGTCCAATGAGGCCCTGATGGGGTCCTGATGAGGCCCTGATGGGGTCCTGATGAGGTCCTGATGGGGTCCTGATGAGGCCCGCATGGGGTCCTGATGAGGCCCTGATGGGGTCCTGATGAGGCCCTGATGGGTCCTGATGAGGCCCTGATGGGGTCCTGACGATGCACTGATGGGGTCCTGATGAGGCACTGATGGGGTCCCGATGGGGCACTGATGGGGTCCCGATGGGGCTCTGAAGGGCTCTATTGGGGCCCCCAAGGGCCAGTGACCTCCATCCTGGGAAGGTCACCATCAGGTCTCCTTTTCTAATCCACAGCCAGCCTGCCTCTGGTTTTCTCCGGATTTTTTTCTGTGATCCTGGTTTTCCTTTTGCTGGATGATGACGTGGCTGCAGCTCGTTATGGATCGGTTTTCCAGAACCGTCTTCACTTGGAAACAAACTGAAGCTTATCTGCTGTTTCTCTGCTGGTTCGTTTAAAGCAGCTCTATAAATAACTGGAGCTGCAACAGGCCGGCTCTTTACTCTGGTAACGCTCCATGTTCTACACGTCCATTGTTTCTATACACAGTAACTTTTATACAGTGCTTCGCATCACTGCATGCTGGGGCTATGCCGTGTTCATGATCTCATCAACATGTCAAATATTTTAGCTTTTTCCTCATCTGGAAGATAACCGCGCTCCTCCTGAGCTGCTACAACGTCAGACGATGTCAGACTGAATTTATTTTAGAATTTCTTTTTCTGAGTTTATGACATGATGATAACCAAAGACCACTAGCCCATCAGCGAAGGTAAACACCAGAGGAGGAAGCTGCTGAGCTTCTAAAAGAAAGGTTTGATTCCAAGGGAGAAATCCCATCTCATTATTTGGGGGGGATAATAAACAGGAAAATTTCTTAAGACCAATTTTGGGAGTCGGCAAAGTTACATAGAAATGTAACGTAAAATGTGATTTAAAAGCTTTTAAACTACATTCAAGCAGCAGGTCAAAAAATGACTAGTAATGCACATCAAACATGTTTTTCATGGTAAACAAACTGTTGAGAAGTAAAACTACATTTTAAATGTTGCTCAGATATGAGTTTTGTTAATCTCACTGATCTAATATCTGCTACATTTTCACAAAAATTTAAGGTTCTAAATAAAAACAAGATTTAATGAGTAACTCCTCTTTATTATAATGACTCCCATTTCAAGTTATGGGATATTTAAATTGTAACTTGTTAAGTTGGTTTATTTTTAAACCTCTTAGTTTTGTCATGTCCTGGAGAACCAACAAGTAGATAAAAATGAATATCATAAGTTAAATGTAACACCTAAAGCACCGAGGATTTTATTGAAAAATATTCAGATTTCTCTTGTGGCTTTATGGCTCTCTGTTGAAGACGAAGAGAAATAAAGGGATAACTTTCTGTTTTTTCTGTCCGTCCTTTCTTCCGCTCTCGGCTCCCATACAGAGCTGTGGCTCAGGCCCTCCCTCCAGTTTCAATCTCTTCTTGTTAACATGAGAGTTAAAGGGCTAAATAGGATTAGATAGTTGCTACCTTTAACAAAAAAGCTAAGTCTATTAAACAATGTAGCAGTTTTGCTACTTTTGATTTAAGTCATAACAGGCAGTTTATCATGATTCAGCCAAAGTAATGAAATAAACTGCAGTCTGATTTTTATTGTCAATGTGTTTCTTCCTATTGAGCAGTGAAAGTAAATAAAATGTGTTTCATGTCTTTTGCTTTAAGTATTTATTTACTGGAGGGTTTATTTGTGCTGCAGAGCCACAGCTAACAGCTAGCTCCTCACTTCAGCGGCTCTGACGGAGCCGGTACCGTTCCTGCTGTTGCTCCTCCTACACTTTGGACTGAACCATTGTTCTAACCTAAAGATTCATTCTTATTTTTTTCTTAGATAAATGGCAGATTTATTTTGCTCTTTGTATCTTTTGCCTTTTCATGTTGATATTGTTTAAATGCAAATCTTTCTTCTATAATTTTTTTGGGTGGGCAATTCTAGAGTTTTTCAAGATTGGGGGGGCGTGGACCTCTGGACCCTTCTGGGATTTCTGCCCATGTTTGATTCCTCTAGTTTACTGAAAGTATGCTTCTGTTTTAACTCAACTGTAGTTTATGAACAAAGACAAATGAAGTAGCTTCGTTCACAGCAGTCAGCCAGTTAGAGATTAGCTATCAGTCTTCCCTAACCCTTCCTGTCTAGCGGCGGGTCAGTTTGAGAATAAATCCCTGAGAGGATATCCCTCCTCTTTGGTCTGAAGCTGACTGGACCCAGACTGCTTTGCTGCTCCTTAGTTCTCTGCCAGCAGCTTCTCAGCTTTCTATGACGTTGAACATATGTTGTCAGGTTCTTCTTCATCCATTCATATGTCCTCCATAAAATATGCTCTTCATCATAAACCCCACTCCTGTTTCTAATTATATCCTCAGCTCCCTCCAGACCCAAACCACTAATGTTCCTGCTCGTCTTTCACAAGCTGTCTTGAAACATCCTGTCTTCTGTCAGAGAGATTTCAACACAAATGTTCCTGTGAGGTAGTGAAGGGTCCTTCTGATCACCGGAAATTTATGGCATTAATTAAACATCTCCAATAAGAAGCTGATCCTTGCAGACCAATGCAGCTGAAGACGGGTCCTACCCCAAAGTCGAACATTCAGAACAGCCGGAAGCACCAATCAGTTCTCCGACCTGATGAATATCTGCACAAGGATTCCATCACCCAAAACAAGAAAAAGCTATTCTACTGCAGAGTTTCCATTTCCAGGAGAGAAAAAGAGGCAGAAGATACGAAGATCATCCAACCACCAGTTATCCAACATCTTTATCTCCATGCGGGGATCGCAAAGGCTGATCTCCAGGTTCCATCCACCATCCATCCATGATGGATGGTGGATGGATGGATGATCCATCCATCTGTCCATCCTCCATCCATTTCTCAGAGGTTGTTGGTGAACAGAACCGATCTACTGATTGTTTCATTGGTTCCGGTTCTCTGAACTCAGCAGCCGGTTGGATCTGATGGATCCGGTTTATGTTTCTGACAGGAAATGGTTTCTGTGAATTAGAAAGTTCAACTACCTGCAGACTGGATGGTCCATGTCAAAGGTTCTGTTCTGACCCGCCGGTCCGGTGTGCTGATGGTTTGGGTCATAGAGTCAACAGATTTCTGGGTCAGAGCCGTTTCCAGCATCTCATCATTTCTCCTTAAGGAATTCCTTAATAAATCTGCTTTATGACTTCATGTGTTTGTTCTGGTGACTCAGCAGATTTAATAACGCCTCTTATCAGTCTGAGCAGATCAATAAAGCAGAACCGGGTTGTTCCAGAAACCGGACCGAACCCGGCCCGGCCCGCCACTCTGGGCGAATCCGTGCCAAGACTTCAGGCCGCCAGAGGAACCTCCTCTATTCTTAGACGCTGTCTAAATATTTACCCAGCAGCCTTTGTTCCTCTGCAGCGCCGCGCAGCAGAACCTGTAAACGACCCGGTTCTGCTGCTGCAGGATGCCTGCTCTCTGTCGCCTGCCAGCTGGGCCGGGACCACAATCAGAGCCAGAACCAGAACCTGTACCTGGACCAGGACCTCACTGGATATGGTACTGCTGGTAGCACTGTGTCTAAACCGGACCGGCTTGGACCCAGAAACCTGCAGAAGTGTTGAGATCAAATGTCTTAACGGTAGAAGCGCATCATCATCAGCCTCCTCTTCATCACTAGTCCAGATGACAAACCCAGAAGAACTCTGATGAAGTGATTCCTTCTATCAACTTTTCTTCTCACTGGGATTAGTCACTGACCTGAGGAGGAAGAGAAGGAGGAAAGAAAGAGGAGGAATAGAAGGAGTAGTTCACCTTTCGTTTGGACAGCTCGGACCTCTTGGACATGTTCTTCATCTTTTTATGCAGGTGGCACAAAACCTGGAAGACAGCAGACCTGGGATCAGTCAGCAAAAGCTTTAGGTCGGAGGTTCTGGTCTGGCAGAGGGCGAATCCGTTTCCAGAACCTTCTTCACAACACCTGAAAGCTTCAAAAGGTTCTTCAGTTCATATCCAGATTTTCACCTTAATTAGCACCATTGTCACAAAACAGCTTGTTGCCTTGGAGACCAATATGATGTCAGCCGACATCAACCGGCTTCATGTAGAAATATTTATTTAGTCAGTAAACAGGAAAACAGGAAGGCTTGATGTCGTTTCCTGTTCTGCAGCTGAATTCCCAACTGGATCCCATCTGGTTCCCCTCTGGTTCCGTACTGGATTCCATCTGGTTCCTTACTAGTTCCCAACCAGTGGGAACCAGTAGTAATAATAAAGGTGACTGGTCCAGAGGTTGGTTCCTGTCTCCTTCCTGTCGGCAGCTGGCCAGTAGGGGACGCTACAGGCAGCTTTCTGACAGTCAGACTAGAGAAAAGGTCAGACCCAAAACCTGACTTCATGCTCCCCGATGGATCTATTGATCATCTATTGATCAGCATCGGTCTGCTCATGTCTATCTCAGATATGAATACGTCACCACCATTTGAATGCCGCAGTAGAGCGATGGGAGCTCCATACTTCATGTGCTTGTTGTTTCAATCGTTTAATAGTAAAAACTGGACCCATTAGCATTACATTTCACAGAAAAGACTGAAAGAAAAATAACGTAATTTTATGAGCTGAATTTCTTGACTTTGCGGCTAGAATCTAATCTAGCTTCTACACAACCAAGAAATATTTCCCACATATATAACGGCCATAGTAACCACTCTGGTTATAATTTTGTTAGCTTCGCTAACTTTCATACTGTGTAGTTTTTCTAATGAGAGCGAGCTGATGAGAAACCGCTGCTGGAAGGGGAACGATGCATTCCAGGCCAGAGGATTTTAGCAGGTCAGTCAGGATCAGAGCTGACTGTTTTTCTCCGGCCTTCTGTTTCACAGCTCGGCTTCAAAATGTCGATGTTTAACAATGTTGTAAAGATGCTGCAAGTCAATGCCCCAATATGTTAAAAATGTATGTTTTCAAAATGTGAAGGAAACAGAGTTTAATTTTCTATTAGTGAACAAAATATGTATTTGCTCAAGTGTACCAATGAAACAATATGCTTTTAAAGATATTGTGTATATTTTAAAATATATCCAAATATATTTTTCAAAAATTCACTTAACACTTACTTTAAATATACTGACATTTTAGTATGTTTTAAATTACATCTCAGTGTATACTTTAGGTTAATGAAGTGCCTTTTTAGGTGCCTTAATGATCTTTTATTATTTTTGTTAAAATGGCAAAGAATAAAAAGACAATAATAATCCTTATAGTGGAACTTGATGTAATGTTGTTTAATAAACTAAATAATGTGTTCATACCTCAAAATATCAAACATGGACAGTTTAGTGACAAAAAACAATATTTGTCCTTAACACTAAATGTAGCAGGTATCTTCAGTTTTACATCTCTCCAAATATGATCTGTTGTTTTCAGTTTTTTCAACTAGAACACAGAAGATGTCTGTACCCAATCTATTTTCAGATGTATGATGGAACTTATTTACATCATACATCAAGAACCTGGAAAATCTTCCTCTGAAGCAAGTTGCCAACAGAACCGTCCTGAGAGCCCTGCAGAATAACCGCAGGAGCAAAGTTCAGAACCAGCATGGCGGAAAGCAGGAGTCATCTCAGCCTTTTTTCTGCAAAAATGAAGATGTTGCAAGGAGCAACGTAGAGAGGCCACCGACCAAGCAACCTGCTTTCTGTCATGATGCATGATTAGTGTCATGATGTGTGGTGGTGAGGTAGATGTGGTGGACCCAGGTATGAAGAGTAAATGATGATTTAATAGTGATAAACACACATAATCCAGGCAGCAAAGGCGAGCAAAGACTCACACTGGTAGCAACTGACAGGAAACACAACTAACGACTGGATAGACAAGGACCCGACAAGGAAACAAGAGACAAAAGGTGGATTTAAATACACAGAGGGTAATCAGGGAACACAAGACTCAGCTGGGAGCAATCAAGGGCAACACGGAGACTCAATAGAACACAGAAACCTGAATTAACACAGAAAAAAAACAAATCCTCACAATTAGTGAACGGCATTAGATCCAGTTCACACTCCAGACCAGATGGTGGTGGTAATGCACACTTTTATGGTGCTTTTTTGAAAAGCGCCATAAAAAGAAGAAAAGGCATGAAGCCAGAGAAGATAACTGACGCTGTTCAAATTCATCACTAACTACTAGTTAGTAGTTTTGGTAAATTCAAGCTGGTAACATCCTAGTCTGAGTTAGACAACAACATGAGACAAGAACCGTGTGGAAATGAAACATGGAACGAAGGCTTCCTTTTTTGGCTCTAGTGGCCTTTATTTGACAGGAAAGTGGGTAATGAGAGAAGGGGGAAGACATGCAGCAAAGGTCAGGAATCGAACCTGCGACAGCTGCGTCGAGGACGAAGGCCTCCATACGTGGGTTGTGCTTAACCCCTGCGCAAGGCACGTGCAGAGGGGGGGCCTGGGGGGGCTTGAGCACCTGCCCTTTTTGCTCCTTGCCCCAAAGTGCCCTTTTGGTCAATTTTTTTTTTTTTTTTGTTGGTATTATTATTTTCAAAGCCCTCTTCTGACACATAATAACATGTACTAAAATTATTTGTTTGTTTTGTTTTTTTGTACAACACAATAAGCTCTCTGGTCACCTTGTTACCTTTGACCTTTTGCCCATGACGCATGACGCAGTTGTATCTGGCACAGTGAGATAAGGCGGCTAACTGGAGCTCAGCATAGCGAATGTTCCAGATTACAGAACATTTTTTGGTGAATAAAGTGGAGCAGACCTGCTGCTTGTCAGATGACGGAAAACGTTGAAGTCTCGTTTCTGCTTCAGAGGTTTAAGCAGAGAGGTAATGAGATACAACAGACACTGACAGGCCTCTGTCTGCCTTTCTCTGAAGAACTACTGAGGGGAGGAGACAGCCAGGTGAGGAGAAACTGTTCTGATCTATCATTCAGTGTTTCTATCATACAGACATTAGGCTGTTGTTGTTGTGCTATTAGCTAGCTGCTAGCTACGACTTTGCTAGCAAAGATAGATAAATAAAAAGCTTCTTCCCTGTGTACGAGGCACATCGCCCGTCCAAAACTTATCATCTCCATAATGGATATATGTCCGATCTTCTAATTTCCTTTGCTGCATAATGTACATCGCATTTATTCTGGCGTTAGGTAAATGTATCTTGAAGGAGAATAGCACTTAAATAAAATCCAACAAGGATATTCATTTAGAATTAAAAATAACTCGCCCTGAATTACCATGATAGATATAATGTATGTCATTAATGAAGGGGAAAAAACTCAACCCAGACTTTAAGTTTAGGGTTCGCAGAGTATGAAGTTAAATTTTTCCCCAATTATTCAATGGGAAAAAATAAACTAACCTCAGTTAAGTAAAATAAAATTGTAATCAAAACTTTTGGAATTGTAATGATTTATTTTTTAAAAACAAAACATTTTGTTTAAAAAACTTTTTTTAAAATAACTAATTTTTGTCTTGTGAACTTAAAAAGTTATTTGCCAAACATAAACTTTTATTTGCACGCATCAGGAATCTTTTGTTGTGATTTTAGGCCCCGCCCACGACGTCATGTGAGAATCACAAGCAAAACTTTGAGTCACAAACAAAAACTTAGAATATCAAGAAAAGATTTCTGACATGCACAAATAAGTTTGTTTTGCAAAAAAAATTCACTTCATGAGACAAATGTGTGATTTTAATTTTTAAAAAAGTTTTTTTAGCTAAACTCAGTAGGCTTTTCCCATAGTGACATGTATTAACAATTCAATTTTTGCTTTTGTTTTTTTTTTTTTTCTGCAGCTCCACGTTAGTTTGATGCAGCTCTGCTTTCCTGGATGGACCATCTTCATCTCCACTGCAGCAAACAGGCAGCTCTGTTTTATAGATTACAGTCACTAAAAGGTTGCATTGGGCCTTGTTTATATCTTTAATAGTGTAATTCTGTAAAGACTAAATATGTAAATCAGAGCTAAACCTCCAGCTCTGATTTACATATCTCACTAAATTGCAGGTTTGAATATTTCAATACTTTCCTATAACAAAATAGACCTGCAGAAAGAAATTACTAATAAAATATCTTACATATCCGTAGTGTTATGCTCTGTATAGAGATTTACCTTAGCTTTGATTGTATATTTCACAATTTTGTAATTTATCATTGTTTATTAAACTCTGAAAGCTGAGAGGCTTTGTTCATATTCTGTCCTAGAAAGTGGTTAGATGGGCCTTTTTTTTGACCACCTGCCCCTTTAGTGGCCTCTGCACGGCCCTGCCCTGCGCCACCACAGCACACCCTGAAATGCTGATGTCTGATCAACGTCTGACCAATGTCAGCTGTTTTACCGCACCCCTTCCCCTCCTCTCCTCCTCATCAGAGCTCTGGGTGAGAGCATTTTATTAGTGATCGGGAGTTATTACATTTTAAATTAACCACTGTAGAGGATAGTGGGTGGAGATTCCTTTCTGTACATTTTCTTACTTGTCTGTAAATATTATTACTGACTGTGCATAATGTGTTGACACAAAAACATCTATAAGTCCCTACTTGTAGATGTGCTGCAAGGTTGGAGACCTTGTCCTGTTAGGCGACGGGGCCTGAATAATACCCGTGTTAAACGGACGGCGGAGTCCAGCGACGACAGGCCCTTAAATTCCGTAACAATTCAAAAATCTCTCTCTCTTTCTTACTGTTTATTCAATGTCGCATGCTGTTTTTATTTAGTTTTTAATTATGTAAAGCACCTTGAAATGCCTTGATGCTGAAATGTGCTATACAAATAAAATTTGATTGATTGATACTAGGAGTTGTACAGTCTGGCCCCCCTGGTTACTCCAGTGGTTTGTCCCAAACAGCCACTTTGCTGCCTGCTTGTTTGCAACCGGCTTCTGAATTTGATTCTCCTCTGAGCACTTTTATGGTAAGTTTGGTAAGATTATTTTGATCTTAAACGTGTTGATTGAAAAATTACTACATTGTTTTGTGCTTGTAGTAATCAGGGCAAACCAGATATTTTTAATAATTGAGGTCATGTCTCCTTTTGTATTATTTTCATCCTACCCACCACTCCAGACCTAAGTATGAAATCCTGTGAGATTTTTGTGGGATTTGAGTTTTTAAAAGTAGGACGAGGCTGATTGTTTGGTCTGGGAGAGCATGTGGAAGTGAAGGCTGGTTGCTGTAGGTGGGCTTTAAATTATTTCAAATCACTTGTTTTTCATTTTTTATTATGATGTGCTTAGGGCAGTGGTCCCCAAAGTCGGTCCTCAAGGGCCGGCATCCTGCATGTTTTAGTTCTCTCCCTGTTCTTAGGAAGGAGAAATGTCAGTTTGTCTGCAGTAATTCTGGAATAGTGACATTATATCAAAACAATGCTGTGTCCTTGGTGAAATACTTTTGACATTTAATCTAAATTATACCTATTGTTTCATTGCGCTAATTTTCATAATCATGTTGTCTGTAAACTTTTAATATATTAACAATTTGCACAATTCTGTGATTGGGCACCTCTGCACTAGACAGAAACCTAAAATAAACACACAGAAAAACACAAATCCTCACAATGACAGAACTGTGGGTCCTCGAGGGCCGGCGTCCTGCATGTTTTAGTTCTCTCCCTGGTTTAACACACCTGCATCAAATGATGGCTCATTAGAAGGTGTAAGAGGAACATTGACAAGCTGAAAAGGTTGTTACTACCACCAGAGAGAGAACGTTAGGATGCGTGGAGGATGCCGGGCCTCCAGGACCCACTTTGGGCCCCCCTGGTGTAGTGAGTCTCCATGTTGTCCTGCCTACCCCTTGATTGTTCCCAGGTGTGTCTCGTTCCCTGATTTCCCTCTGTGTATTGTCACCTGTATTTCTGTGTCTTTGTCGGGTCAACTGTGTAGTCTGACTCTTGTCTTCTGTCAGTTAATTTGTACCAGTTGCTACCAGTATTTGAGTTTGTTGCCTCTCACTCGATCTGTGCTGCCTGGACTTTTTTGGATTTGGATTTTCATCATTAAATCATCATTTCATCACACTTACCTGTGTCCTCTGCGTCTACCTCACTACAGCTTACTGCACTTCATGACAGTGATGGTATATTGGCAATGTCTTCTTGAAAAATTGTAATATATTGAAAGCACAATCTAATTAGTTTCACCTGTAAAGTGTGTTTTAATTGATCCTTCTGTGTTCTGGTACCTGATGTTTGCAGTACTGATGTGTGTATGAAGCATTAATGTAGAAAGTGGCAAAGCAGAATAATAAAGACATTAAGTAACTAAAAAGTTACTTCATTAGTAATTATAATAAACCAAAAGTGTAATTGTAGCCTACTGTAATCACACTACTAATATATAAAATATGTAATATATTCAGAAGACATTCTAAATATATAATCACAAAATAATTCACTTAAGATTTACTAATAAGTGTTTATTGCATGTAAACTGTATACTTAAAGTATGCTGAGTATAACTTTAGTTGTTCCAAAAAAACATATAATGGTAAACTTAGTATACTTTAAATTGTGATTTTCTACAATTTAATTACTATTAAAACACACTAAGCACATAATTATTTGTTCCAAAATAACACACTTCCAGTTAACCAATCCTAAGCCAACTTTAAGTATACTCATTAGTCTGACTTAAAGTATGCCAAAACTTTATATACTTACTATATTAATTCTTCAACTGGGCAGTTGGACCAGCAGACTGAACCCTGCCTGTGCCCGGTGTTGGCAGTATAAATAAATGCGTATTTTAATGTACACTTTTTTTTTGTTTCACTTTTTGTTTGCTTTTATGTTTATAATACACTCCAGTGTGTTTTCATCAATGTGGATATAAAAAGGATTGACCAGAATCAGCTGTACCAAATATAAACACTGTGCTCTTTAAACAATTAAATAATTACATCAAAAAGTTAGAAAATTGTCTTTAGATTCTTATTTAACTCCCAAATACATTAGTGTGTGTGACAAAATGTGTCAATGACAGGAATTAACTTAAAATACTTTGTACAACGAGGCTTTATAAAGTTCGGTCCATTTACTTGTATTACCTTACCGGCACATATTCCACATTCAATATGGCGGACGCTGTGACGTATGGCAGCAACGGGCCGACCCGCTCCATGAGGGGTCTACGTGTTCATGTCTGTGGTCCAACTGCTCAGCTACTTTCTGCTCCACAGACTGACGAACTGTGTTCAGATTCCTTTCGATAAGAATCATGAACCGTTTCTACTGCTGCGGGACCGGATAGAAAAACCGTCACGATATCATCAACGTCACCAGTTGACCCCACCCAACGGCGCTGCGGTTCTTTAACCCTAACCCACTCTTGAAATCATCAAAATACTCAAACGTAGAAGGAAAACAGATAATTATTGTTTGGAGCATTTTATCTTAAACTTTTTGCTGTATGAAGGAATTTATGCCAAGCTGAACATTTTTACTGGAACTTCAAGTTTCTCAAACACCGGAGATTTTAGAGGCTTCAAAAGCTTTAAAGAGTTTAAGACCTCGGCTCCAGTGGTTTGTTCTGACCCAGTTCCTCCTGGGTCAGAACAAACCCAGGAGGAACCCAGGCGAAACTGGCCAGTTCGCGACAGTTTCCTATCTTTCTCTTGGTCATCTGTCGGACCGGCGCAGGTGAGTGCGCGGCGCGCCCCGCAGCAACTCTTTACGCACGGCTCAGCAGGTTTACGCGCGGCCTTTGGCCCCTACTCATGTCATTAACGCGGGTTTTACGGCAGCGTGAGGAGTGAAACATTAGCCTGGAGCTGGACTGACCCTGATGTAGCAGCAGGAGATGAGCAGCAGAGGCAGGATGAAGCCCAGCAGCAGGATGGACACCTTGTAGGCGCGCCGCGACGCTCCCAGCCCGGCCTCCCAGCAGAAGGTCTTGTTTGGGGCGCTGGAGTGGCTGGTGAGCACGTAGTTTTGCGCCACCGGCACCGAACACAGCAGGGACAAGGTCCAAATGACGCACAGCCCAGCCAGCGCGTTCCTGCGGCTGCGGACGCACGCAGAGCTCTTGGAGCGCACCACGGCGATGTAGCGATCCACGGACATGGCCACCAGCGTGAGGATGCTGACCAGCATGCTGGCCGTGGTGAAGAAGTGTCCGAACTTGCAGAGGAAGGCTCCGAACACCCACTCTGGCAGGGAGTAGATGGTGGCGTGGAGCGGGACGCAGAAGAGGAGAAAGAGGAGGTCCGCCACGCTCAGGTTCACGATGAAGATGTTGGTGGGGCTGAGCGGGCGCGCGCCACCGCTGGGTTTCACCCTGCCGATCACCAGCATCACCAGGGAGTTCCCGAGAAGCCCCACCACGAAGATCAGCCCGAACACCAGCGGCACGATCACCACCTCCGGCCCGGGCTGCCCCGCGGTGCGGTTGGTCTCAGCCCGGCTGTACGACTCGTTTCCCGGCGGCACCATGCTGGAGCTCCGGGAGCCGGCTGGACGTCAGAGCCGAGCCCAAAGCAGGTCCATGGTTCGGTCCGACACGTCCGGCAGCAAAGTCCAAGCTCAGTGAACAGCTGGAAGCGCGTCCACTTAACGGAACCGCAGAAATCTGCTTCCGGTCTGAGGCTTTCAGAGTAAAACTGCAGGTCTGAGTCGAGAACAAAGCCGGTACCAGTCCTTCTGGTTCTGTGGGCTTCAAGAACAAATATATGGGGGAAATTTCCTGCCATAATCCAAGAGCACACAGTTTCAGTCTGAAAACAAAATTTCATGTCTTTTGTTCTCAAAACTTTTAATACTTTTGCTTACACACACATATCTAATATAGATGGATAGATATCATGTCGTGACTGTCATCTTTGTTTGGGTGAACAAACTCCTGCACAGCAAATCCAGGAGGCCCAGATTAACTCTCAGATTTGATTTCAACACTTTTAAAGTGT
Organism: Poecilia mexicana; assembly: GCF_051168715.1. NCBI lineage: Eukaryota > Metazoa > Chordata > Actinopteri > Cyprinodontiformes > Poeciliidae > Poecilia > Poecilia mexicana. The sequence continues at coordinate 21,901,604 of NW_028263392.1, forward strand.
CTATATGGGTCCACACCAGAAAGTGTTAATTTAACTCTTTTTGGAGAGTTAATACTTTAACTCTTATAAAGTGTCAGATATCAAATCTGCTGGAGTTAATAATTTAACACTTACTGACACTAATTCAGTGTTAGATCTTATTAACTCTCAGAGTACTTCTTTAACTTCTTAAGAGTTATTTGTAATTAATATTAAATAGGTACTGTATTGTGTTTAACTTTTAAAAATTATTTGGAAAATAAATATTTAATAAAGAGGCAATGATTTTCTCAAATGCATTTATTTCAAAATGTGCACCATAATTACGAAACATATTACAACGTGGAATAATGTGCATGTTTCACATGTCGCTTTCATTCACATGTCGCTTAACATATCAGCTGGGCAATACAAAATGAGGTATGCTTAATACATTTTTCTTCAATACAATATGCATGAAATTGTTCAAAGTACAAGGTGGAGAAAGTAAAGCCTGTATCAATGCATGCAGTTCATGTAATATGATAGAGTACATTTTCTTTTAACAGGTAGATTGCCAGATATGTACAGTACATAACAGACCAACCTGATATTCAGATCCATCATTTCTTATCCAGTTTATGTTTCTGTTGATCAGAGACAGTTCCTCTCTGCACTCCACCAGAGAGATGTCCATCACTAACAGATTGTCTTCAGGTTGTTGGGCCGGAGACACCAACATGCTCCTCTACTGCATCGGACCGTCTTCAGTCTCTGAGTACTACAGCCAGTGTCGGTCTCTGGATCATAACAAACAAAAACCAGAACAATGAGGAACGGACCGAAGGAATACATTTTTACTACAACTCTAACAACAAGCCTCCATTACAGAAATGTGGAGTTTCAGAGATATTAACACTTAAATAATCATTTTTGGAGCTTGAATCTTCGAAGAATCCATGGAGGGATCAGGAGGGGGAGGTTAGGCTGGAGATTCATCCTCAACCAAACTGGTTCTAATATATCAGTGATTCTTGAGAATAGGGACAAAACAGGTCCTATGGATAAAGCACAAAATTTGAATAAAATATACACAAAATATAATTTTTTCAAATATCTAACTAAACTAACCTGGGTCATGTGAGCACAACAATGTGTATTTTCCAGGTATTTGCTGAATATTTTTTTATTTTAAACATTGTAGTCGGTGGATGATGCCTGTAAAAGCCCTTGTCCAGGAGCAGAACTCAACACATTATAATAGTTTAAAATAATTAAAGAAATACTAATATATTACGATAATTAAGTACAAGTAGTCATATAAATAATTATAGAGGTATCAATAAATTGAATTAAAAATCATTTTTATATATTTTCCTACTCAATTGAAATTTGTCCCAAGTTTCTGTCAACAGGTCAGACATGAAAAGAATGTAAAAAAAAAATCAGGCATTATGGGGGGCACCAGACCTTCTGAGGACCCCATGACGTCGTCTTTTCTCTTCCTTTGCTAACATGGCTAGTTAGCTCCGGTTAGCTTAAGTTATTCTTTAGTTTTTTCTTCTGTTTTATTCCTAAGCTGCTCGTCACAATGATGATGTGTCAACACCATAACTGATAATTTACAAAACTTTGATGAAATTTTGTGAAATAAAAGCTTAATTTCGGTAAACTGTAAAGATTTCATGGACCTGATGAGCTACAATATGGCCTCCTTCAGAATAACGTCATATAAACTGAGGTAGTTTGGCTTTTTGTCAACTCCATCAGTTTTTCTGACTCTTTCAGTGAAATTGTTGTCAAATCTCACTTAAATGTGCAATTAATTCATTTTAATGTATTTTACATAAATTGCATTACTTCATATGTATCAAGTTTTTCGTTTTACTCACTAGTTTGTCACCACCTTCAGTTCTGTGTCAACTCCGTCAGATGGACTTTTTATGTGTTTTTGGTTTTAAATATTTCTTTTGTTTCTTGAGAAGCATTTGTCTGTAAAATGAGTAAAAATATCACTAATAGGGACATTAAAATTATTTTATATTTATTTTTGTCAGATTCTGATGAGAACGTTCTAGGTCAGGTCGATTAAAAATGTAATATTTAAAAAAAAATGTTGCAACTGGGAGCCTGTACCTTAGCATCTTTACATTTCCTAAACATTATTTGTCATATTTGCATGAATAAGGTTGAGAAATAACAAAATAAAAATTATGGGAAAATTAAAACCCATTTTGTCCCTATTCTCAAGAATCACTGATATACAAAAAGGCAACAAAATGATTAAAACATGCTGCAAAACTTAAGAAAACACAACAGCAGGAATAATGCTCTCAACGTGAAAAAGCCTTTTACATTTTTTCAAAGGAAAAAAAATCGATCAGAAAGGTTGATAAATCTGACCAATATGCATGTAAACGTTCAACATCACGAAAAAACTTACTCCAGATTATTACGGATCTGTTCAAGTTAGCCAATAATTTGACTAAATCTTCACCGGCTCGATATTTTTCCAACAAATACTCCGCCAACAGTCGGCATGCTAAGCTAAATATGCTAACTAACACCGAGCCGTCTATCATACAGGCTGAGCTCAACTCAAAATAAGTTATAAACCATCTCAGAAAAAAGTAACTTACCAAGCGCAGTGAATAACTCAGACATGGAGAGTAAAAGTCCTGAAATGACTTGGCTTCTGTCGCTCCGGTGGGAATCTGTGATTCTGGGCGAAGGCAGTGAATGAACTCCTTCAGTTTAGAGCCGCTGGTGGAGTTCAGAGTTCAGAGGTCAAGAGTTATTGATTCCATTTTAACACCTCTAGATTTAATAGGAAACACTTTAACACTGGATTTTAACTACTAATAATATACACCCCAGACTTACATGAACAGAAAGTGACTCTATTAGAGTAAAATTAACTCTGCTTTTGCACAAAGTCTACTAACACCAAAACATTTAACACTTTTGAATTTTCTGTGTGCCTAAGATCAGCAGCTGTTAGCCACCAGTAGCACTGCTGGCTGATGTTTAGTGTTCTAAGGAGCAGAAAGCTGACATCGTTGTTTCTCCCTATATGCAGTGGGTGGCGCAGGTTGCTACAATCGACAGTAGCCACACATGCTCACCTGGTAGAAGGAAACAAATGCACCCAGTACAACACTTTCAATGTATCGGCTGCGATGTTGCCAGGTAACTGTGCCAAAGGAAGTCCATGTTTGGTAAGCGAGCAAACACTGAATGTGAGCATGAAGAGAAGTGTTGAGTACAAGCATTACAAGTTTTGAGAAGAAAGACTTGAAGTCCTGCTTTCAAAATTAACATGTAAACAAAAGTATTAAACGTTTTGAGAACAAAAGACATGAACTCCTGTTTTCATACTGAAACTGTGTGCTCTTGGATTATGGCAGGAAAATTCCCCCATACAAACGGACTTTTATCCGACCAATGCAAAGAAGCTACTGAAAGTGGGTCAGAACCAGCAGGACTCCAGCAGTGCTGGACCAGTGGTTCTGCTTCTCTCCTTTCACGTTGCTCGCTGAAGAAGCTTTTATTTTGTCAGCTGTTGTTTCTACTTCCTGTTGGGAAATCTTTGAGCTTTTGGACCTCAGGTTTCATACAGCTTCAGTGAAAAAAATCATCTATGATAAGAATCCAGAATATTTACATTTTTCCTGGTGGCAATTTATTGTTCTCGTTCAGAATGGTGGAGCCAAAAGACCGATTCACCAGAACCAGAACCAGGAGAGAATCAGGAGATTCACAATGTTGATCAGTTCAGAAGATTATAGTTACGAGTCAATAATTATGAAAGTGTCTCCTTCCTTTAGGTCTTATTAGTAGTTTGTGTTTCTGTCTCCTCCATGTTCTGCTTTTGGGTTTGTAACTTCGGCCCATTTCAACAATAAATCAGAACATTCAGCTGCTACTGGAAAAAGACTTTTGCTCATTTCAGATATTAAACTTTTTGAGGAATTCTGTAGATTACTGAACAAATTCTTGTTACTCATTTGACTGTCTCTCGTTCTACACAATTTGTACATCAAAACATAGAAATTCCTCTCTGGGTTCTGAAAATCTACCTCTCATAGATCTGGGACTTGCAGCTTTCTGGCAAAGCAAAGAGAAGTCTTGATTGTGTTTTTAAAGGGCAGTTCCATAGACTTTTATATATACCGTAGGCCAGAGGTTCCCAAACTGTGGGGCGCGCCCCCTAGGGGGGCGGGGAAGCCGTTTGGATGAAAAAAAAAAAAAAAAACATGAACGCTGTATGCGCTGGGTTTTTACCTTAGAATGGCCAACTCTCTGTTATTCCTCTCTCAATTTGATACGGGCTTCCACACTTCCCATATCTGTCACTTTTATCAGCAGTTAAAACTGTTTAATCCGTTGTTAACATGTTGTAACCTGTTTTTCCGAGCCGCCTTTAAACGCAACATGAGCGCTACGCCGCTCGCGCTGGGTTTCCACCTGTGAAGACCTGCTGCTGCTGGGCGGAGCTACGTAGGTTTGTGTTAGAATCACGGCAGCAAACCAGCAAAATGCAAAGAACTTTTCACAGTTTTTCCCTCCAAACTAACCGACTGAGTTGAGTAAAGCTGCTGGATGCAGGTAATGTTAGCTAAAAGATGACTAGCTAATGTTAGCTAAAAGATGACTAGCTAATATCTATACAGAACCTTAAGCTTAACAAGTACTTTGTAGGCTACTGGTGGTGTCTATCTTCAGCTACGATTCATTTTGCCCCCCCAAAAGTTGATCCCCCCCCTGTTCTTCTGGAGCCGGGCTGAGTATAACAGGGAGTCTCTAAGAATCCACCCCCCTTCACTCACACACATCGTTCAACCAAACAGGTATTTGTAAGCCATGGGGGGGGGCAGAAAAAGTTTGGAAACCACTGGTGTAGGTAGGCAATTGTAAGCATTTCACATAGTTATTGGGGCCTGCATATTGAGGTCAGCTCTACTCTGGAACCCATTTCAGCTTCTTGTGTTCATGATCTGGTTCTTTCACTAAGCTGAGGGTTGGGAGGTAGAAGGAGAAATAAATCCTGAGCTTCATCTCTTAAGCCGCCACAGACTCCTTCAGTTATGGAGATGAATTTTCTCCATGCTGATTTCTGAGGAGACCAACATGTGGACAGGATGATCCACATGTTCAGCTCAGAAACCTGATACCTTCAGGTTTCTGAGCTGAAATTATGAAGAGGCTGAGGTTGGATTAAAGACGGATGTTTGGACTCAGATATTAATCTTTGAATGACTTGAAATGTGTTTAGGACATTTCGCCACAGTCAGACCTTACTGGTCCCCAGCAGGAAAAGCCCGGCGCCGGATCCTGTCCATCAGATGTGAGGGAGAACCCGGAGCGGGTTTCTCCTTCCACAGCCAACAGGAAGTTAACATGATTAACTCAGACGTGCTCATGATGACAGAAGGTGATCGGACGCTGTTTACAGACGGCGGAGTTCATTTCCTGTCTAATGCTTTATGATATCAGAGGAAAATGACATGAGTGGGTGTGTGTGGGACGACTGCTGAAGAAGCCAAGCAGAAATCATTATCTGATCTGGGACAGAGATGGAAACAGCCTCCACTGTTTATTCCTCCCTGACAAACCTTTTCTGACTTTGTTCTTCATCATCAGTACTTGTATAGATGGACTGGTTTCCATAGAGACGGAGCCAGCTGCTGATGAACCGAGTCATTTTACTTCACTGACACAAAAATAAGGCAAACGAAGAGAAGGAGGAAGAAAGTAACCGTTATCGATCTGTTTCATCTCCAGATATTCAGAGGATTACAGCAGACATCTTCAGCCTAATTTAGGTTTTTGTCAGTATAGGTGCAGCCCTTTAAACTGTGGGCCTCACTGGTTCCTGAATAGCTGAAGAAAAAGGCTGTTAAGGAGCCATTTGTCCAGTCTGACCGTTATTGAAACAGACCAGGGTGGGACCCACCCAATAGGTGGGCGTGGACTAAGCTTTATTCAGTGTTGCGCTGCGCATGAGGCATAAACCCACTAGCGATAGCCTTAACCTTGTATGTAGAAATGGGGTCCAGCCGACTCCACACACGTAAAACTTGTATCATTTTCCACAGTCCTCTACATTTGCCTCAGTCCTCACACACACAAGGGTTAAAGTGCGAAGCCTATGCTCATAGAATCTGGGGTTACAATACATAACCAACCACTTCTATGCTAATGTTTACCAGTCACAGGGAAAATTGGACATTGGAAATATGGAAAGATTTTTTGAAAATTTGATTCTGCTGAAACTACCATCAGATTCGGTTGAAGCACTGGAAGCCAGGGTAGCTGTACAGGAAATTGAACCTTCCCATCAACAAAGGTCCTGTAGGCTTCAGTGCCAAGTTCTTCAAAGTATTCAGTCTCAAATTATCGGCTCTACTTTTGTGTACGTTAAACCACTCTAAACAAGTGACAAGGCTGCCTCCCTCTTTATACAGAGCCAATATTTCACTCATTCCTAAACCTGACCGAGATCCAGGGGTTGATTCATCCTGTCACCCAAATGCCATTGCTATCTCTAGAAACCAAAATCCTTGGGAAAATTTTAGCCAATAGCCTGAAAAAATACATAGGTTTAATCATCCACCCGGATCAGACTGGCAGACTAGGCATATGTTTTTTAATCTGTGCCGTCTTTTCAATATGTTATATTCAAATCATTCAGATGAGTCTATTGATGTTTGGCTAGATGCACAACATGCATTTATTTGATCAAGTAGAATGACCTTACATAATGTATGTTCTCAAAAATTTTGGTTTTGGACCCCTGTTTACAAAATGGATAGAAATAATTTATTCGCATTACTAATCAGAACATCTCCTGCCCCTTTGCTTGTGAGAATTAGTTTTTGTCTGTGTGTTAATTGAGGTTTCTGTGTTCTGTTGAGTCTCATGTTGTCCCGATTGCTCCCAGCTGTGCCTCGTTCCCCTGATTACCCTCTGTGTATTTAAACCCACCCTGTCTCTTGTTTCCCTGTCGGGTCCTCGTCTATTCAGTCATTTGTTTGTGCCACATGTCTCTACATTTGTTCCAGTTGCTACCAGTTTCTGAGCTCCTAGCCTTCTGCTCATCTGTGATTTTCTTTACTGCGTTTACCTCACCTCCTACATACCGCACATCAGGACATTGCTGTTCATCAGCCCCCTTTCCCTGTTTCTCTTCAGTCAATGTTGAACCTCTGACTGCCAGCATTAGGCAAAACCCCCTAAAATCTCCCATCAAGCTGATCTGGTGTATTTGAGGTCCACACCATTTAAGGTAGCTTATGATTCCTTCACATATTTGTGATGGTAACAAAAGAAAAACAGAACATTTCCTACCTCTGAACTGGCAGAGCAAAAGTCTTCACTTTATACTAATAGCAGAATATTGATTTCTGGAGGACAGTCTCTATCCATGGCTGGCATGATCGACGCCATTCAAATGTGGTGTTACCACCATTTCTTCATTTACTTCAATCTGTCCCATGTTTTATAGGTGCATCCTACTTCAGACAATTAGATTATATTATTATTCCCTTTATTTGGGGCTATAAAAATGTCACATTCTCCAAAAAAAAAACATTTATGTAAACCAGGAATGGAGGCTGGGTTCTCCCTACCAGACTTCAAGCAATATTACTGGGCTTTCCATTGATCCATCCTGGCCTGGTGGAGGAAGGGCCCAGTCTCATCTGATGGGTCCTGTCCTACCTGGTCATCTTTAGAGCGTCTGCATTGTTGCAAGTCGTCCCTGACAGCTCTCCTTAACAGTCCTGTTAAAGTCAGTAAATCACTCTATGCTAATAATTTTGTCATTGGCAATACTATCAGAATCAAGAAGCAGATACAAACATTTCTAAAAGCTCCAGAGGTTTATTTTGATACTCCTATCTGTGAAAGTCGCTCCTTTGCGCCAGGTCTCAGCGACGCCGTCTTTCGGATGTGGGGAGTGAAGGCCATTGGTGTGATAGGTGACCTATATATTGGAGGAACTTCTGCATCTTTTGCACTGTTATGTTCTGACTATAATCTTCCCCCGTCAAGTTTTTTCCATTATCTGCAGGTTCGGGACTAGGATAGGAAAAATGTAGCAGATTTTGGAGCTTTAAAGAAACTTGAAACCCTGGAGGAAATAAATAAATTTGATCCTATCTGACACGGTCAGGCACTGATGGTCGCAGGGACTGAAAAGAGAATACAAAACAGTTGTTTATTAAGAAATAAACTTGTTCTTAGTCAGACAGGCCAGGGTCAGAACCAGGGAATCCAGATCGGGATCAGGCAGTTCCAGATCTAAGGGTCAGGCAGACAGGGGGTCAGAGCCCCCCTCTCCAGTGGAGAGGGTCAGGATCGGGGACAGGAGAGGCAACTAGGCCGAAGGAAGAGACAGACAGGTTAGTAACTGGGCAGTTAGCTCAAGTTACTACAGCAGGCCTGAAGGTGTTACCGCTGAGGGTTTCACAACAACCTGACTTCGTGCAGGGGGAAGCTCCGTCCTTATATGGCAGCAGCTGGGGATCAGGGTGATGATGATCAGGTGTGAGTGGTCACTGCTCAGCAGCAGCTGTGACACTATCAATCAAGGGGCAGTGTCATACTTTTATAAGGTCTTTAATAGCATACCTGTAGACACAACCAGGATAAAGAAAGCATGGGAGGATGAGTTAGAGCAGCAGCTATCTGAGGAAGTGTACAAGACCGTTCAGTCAATGCCAGACACAATCTTATCCAGTTCAAAACTTTACATAGACTCCATTACTCCAGGGAGAAGCTGAGCACTTTCTTTACAAGCGTGTCTCCAATTCGTAATCGTTGTCAGGCTGCTCACCTGACACACTCCTTCTGGTCATGTGTTCAGCTTCACTCACTTTGGAAGACAATCTTTCACTTTTTTGTGACAATTTTTGGAAAACAATGGGACCCAGGCCAGAACCAATTATTGCCATCTTGGGGCCCTCCAGTGCTGTCCAATCAGCCACTAAAAGTGAGAAAATGGCTGTTTTGTTTTGAGTGGTGATTGATAAAAGGTTGATTCTGAGATTTTGGAAGAAGGACTCTGTGCTCACATTTGATCTGTGGTTGGGGGAACCAGCAAATACTCTACATGTGGACAGACTGAGATCACAATGAAGATGGTCAGTGTGTTTGAGAAGATATGGGACCCTGTACTGTTAATGACAGACATGCCACTGCTTGGTTGTTTGTGTAACTGTCTTTTTTATGTTTACTTGTGGAAAGATTTGGATCAATTTTAGTATTTATCGCATGTTGTCTTGACTGTGTAACTGTTTTATGATGTTCTGATTTTGTGCGGGTTAGTGATGGATGGGTGGGAATTTGACCTGTTTTGTTAATATATGTCAAAATGAAAAAGAAAAAAACAAAAACTGGACTTTATCTGCAGCCTGTGTCTTCATGGTGGTTCCTGATGAAGACCAAAGGCTGTTTTGACTCTGATGGTGCTGCAGCGGCTCTGAGATCCAGAGATGGATGGGACCGCTCCGTCTCTGCTGCAGCCTCCCAGTCTGGCCCCACCGGCTGTAATCTCATGAACAAAGTCACATCCTGACAGCTTACTGAGTAATGTGGCAGTCGGAAGTACTGAAGGAACGCTGGAGGAAGATCTCCAGATAGCCCCTGTGGTTTTCTCTGAAGCTGCACCTGGCCAGGTGTTTCTGTTTAACTGTCGTCTGAAAACTGAACAGTGCTTCACCTCGTCTCTTTATTAGGCAAAGCAACTGCCACCCAGTTTCCTTTACAATAATGAACTGAACCTGACTGGATTGTTGAGAATTGTATTGAAATGTTTAACTGACTGCATAGTTGGATCAGCTCCGAATCAACTTGACAGATTGTAAATTTCTTTCAGATGACTTTTGTTGTGAATCTGTCATGTATAGAATAAATCAGTTGAGTAAATGTGAATATCACTAAGAGTCCTGAGCCACAGCAGCCCTGCCTGGCTGGACTCTGTTCTGTTGCTTTCCTTGAATTCATTTCCCTCGGTTAGTTCAGGTTTCTGACTTTTGGATTTGTCGTTTGCTTTTTGTATGATCTTCTAGTTTATTGAGATTCTTATTTTATGTGTTGGATTTATTAATGTTTCTCCTAAGGCTTCTAGTGTCTGTCAGACTCTAGAGTTTGTTTCACCCTGTTGATGCTCTGAGGAGGAGACATGACCTGATGTCAGAGAGAAGAGCAACGGAGCGTCCAAATCCACCAGATGAATCGGTGCCATGATTTGATTGTACAATAGATGTGCAGGATAATCACACAGTGCATCACAATCTTCATTTCATGTCTTGTAAAATCACATAAAAGGGACTTAAGATAGCAGATATTAACACTGGTAGCATATGAAATAAGTTAACAAATGTAAAGATTAACATTTGGATTTTGGAAACCCACCTCGACAATTCATTTCACAACAGAGAACTAAACCACGGTCATCATAAGGAATGCATAAGAACAGATGCACTGAATAACAACTCACCCGACTCAGAGCCAACCAGCTGCCTGGTTGATGTTCTGAAACCCAGAGTACGACGGAGCTGGGTGAGTGTCCACAGACTGTCTGCCTTCTGCTCAGAGTTTAACCTGAAGCCTCATTAGAATAACCTGGTTCTGATGGGAAACATCGATTAATCCATGATGCTGTTTCAAACATCTGGTCCAGTTTTTTCTTCCTCAGTCTAACATGTTGGAGCTCATCTGATCCTCTGCAGGACTTACAGTCACTTCCCGTCTCTGACTCTGAATTATTACAGTTTAAGCCAGTGGTTTCCAAACTTTTTCTGCCCCCCCCCCAGTTTTAACTGCTGATGAAAGTGACAGAGGACACAAATATGGGAAGTGCAGAAGCCCCTATAGTATCAAATTGACAGAGGAATAACCGAGTTGGCCAATCTGAGGTAAAAACCCATCGCATACAAAGTTCATGTTTTTTTGTTTGTTTTTTTTGGGGTTTTTTGTCATCCAGAAGACCTGTTGTGTACCCCTAGGGGGCGCGCCCCACACTATGGGAACCTCAGCTGTGTGAAGCTGACACCCCACTCACGTCAAAAAATCCAGCAAATAGTCTGAATGGTTAGTGCTCCGTTTGTGCAGTTTTGGTTTCTGAGATACTAAAAATTATTTTTTAGGTCATCCAGAGTTCACCATCCCCCCATATTGCTCCAAAACAAACCAAAGTGGGCTACTTCGTTAGTGCTCCGTTTGTGCAGCTAAAACTGTCGTTTGTGCAACTTTCGTTTTCGAGATATTAAAAGTTATAATTTTGGCCGATGACGTCATCAGCCGCCCCCATTTTGCTCCGAACATGAAAATTTTTGCTTTACCGATGTTACGTCGCCTCCACTAACTGGTATGTAATGTGGACCACAATGTCACCTAAGGATTATATTATACAAATGACTAGATCTGATTTTACTTTATTTGGTGCTTTCAGAGTTTAAGATTTAAGTATAATTGTCCCCTAATTATACCCAATTAGGGGACAATTAATTTCAGCTGCTGCAGGCTGTACTTTCTGTTTTAGTTCTTGTTGGTTGTCTTCCAGCACATTCCTTTCACGTAAGTCTTGTTTTCGGTGTCGTTTTTATGCAATTGATGTTGCTATATTTTTGTAGAAAAGGTATTATAAATCATGTATACAGTTATAGTAAGACAATATTTCTGGTAATTGTCTTTTTGTTGTTGTTTTTTTTTAACTTAGATTTTTATTAATTTTAATTTTTCAGCAGAGGAAAGTACAACCATACTTCAGTGGTTCATAATACAAATGTTGACAATATGAAGTTTTCCGTACAACAAACATCTTGGAATAACAACTTGCAGCCACAGCATCATGTTTATAGACTCATCATTGTACACCATTTAAATAAGAATGAACTCTGGAAGAGATAACCAATCGACATGGGCCAAAAAGACAAATCCATTAGGGTTAACTAACTTGGTACATTAGGATCCATTTTAGCAACTACATCAGGGGTCCTGAAATATCTAATTGTCAGGATCTGTGCTTTTGGTTTTTGTTTTGGGAGCCTGCTGCTTCCCACTTCCTCTACCAGATGCCGCCTAGGAGCAGAGCCCCTGGAGAGGTGCGTGGTCGAACCCAGGGACACACCTGCGGCGCATTATCTGACAGAGGCTGTGGAGATTTAAGAAGCAGCAAGCTGACACTCCTTTGCCTGAGTGTTTGTTTATCCCGGTAACAAATCGTTCCAAGAAAGGCCCTCTGCGCGTCTCCTTGAGATAACCGATTTCTATGTTTCTTCCTCTCGTCAGGACTACCTGGACCTTCCCGGAGAAACCATTTACGTGCATCGTTTTATCCCGGACTGCTGTCAGCTCGCTCCTCCACTTAGCCAAACCTACCTGTCCGCCTTCCAACGGTTCTTCACCTTCCACGCTGCCTCTGGATTCACCTCTGCTCCTAGAGAACACTTCATCTGCTCCTAGTAAGCCTATCTCCCAGTATATCGATTCATCCACTTACCTCCCTGGATCCGCTGAAAGCTAACCACTTGTTCTCATTAACAGTGGCTGAACTGGTGAACCCTTCCTGACTCCTGCTCCGAGTTTTCTCCCTAACCCTTTCCCCTCTTCAATAAACTTGTTGTTTTGTACAGACGTCTTCTGACTGTGTTCGTGCATGTGGGTTCGTAAACTGGAACCAAACATGACACTAATAATTTTCCATTTAAATTCCCTCCATGTATTTGAGTTAGTAACTCGGTGAGCCTCAGAACAGATATCCTCCCATGTTTTGTCGGAAATTATTTTGGCCATCTCTGCCTCCCATCTTTGTTTTGTCCAGGAGGGTTTGTTAATGTTCATCGACAAAAATACACTATATAACTTAGCTATCAATTTTTTGTCCTCTCCCCCTTTCTGGAAATGGATTAGAAGATTTTCTATTGGTGTGGGATTTAGTACTCTTTCCCAGTCTTTATGTGCAAACAATAAAGAGCGCAACTGTAGATATCTAAAGAAATCACTTTTCTGGAGATGGAATTTCCTGCGTAACTCTTCAAAAGATAAAAGGTTGTTTCTGTCGATCAATTGATGAAGAAACGTGAGCCCCTTTTCAGTCCACTTAAAAAATTTTTGTCCAAGGAATTGGGTGTAAAGGATTTAATATGTCCAATACTTGTTGATATTGATAAACCTCTTGGAAGCTTGAACGAGATACGCACCTTGTTCCAAATGTTAAGAGTGACTTTAGTTCACAGTGGCAGATTCTTAACTGGAATATCTAAAAAAGGCAATACCCTCGATAGTACTGAGCACCGCGCTTGCTCTATACTCAGCCATCTTGTTTGGGAATCCTGTTGAATCCACGAAATCAAAGGTCTTATCTGAGCTGCCCAATAATGATATTTTAAAACAGGAAGATTGAGACCCCCTTCTGTCTTACTTCTTTGAAGTGTTTTATATGTTATGTGAGGACGCTTGCCTTGCCATATAAATTTTGATATCATTTTATCCAATTCAACGAATGTGGGTTTTGGTATACCAATTGGTACCATTTGGAACAGATACAATAATCTGGGTAACAGATTCATCCGAATGGTTTCAACGCGGCCAAAGAGAGATAAAGGCAATGCTGACCATCGCTCTAGGTCTTTATTAATTATATCCAGAGTTTTGCTATAATTAATATGATACAAATCATTTAAAGAGAGGGGAATGTTGTTGCTTAGATATCTAATGCCCAATCTTGGCCACCTAAAGCCACTCTGTTGTTTAACCCTTAGTTGAATATTACCACTGATATCCATCGCCTCAGTCTTATCAACATTTATTTTATAGCCAGAAAAATGACCATAAACAGAGATCATTTCTCTCAGACGCGGAATCGATGAAGCAGGATTAGATAGATACAGGAGGACATCATCCGCGTAAAGAGATATTTTGTTCCTCGGTACCGATCAAAATCCCTTTAATGTCATCACTGTCCCTGAGAAGCTGGGCCAACGGTTCAATGCTAATTGCAAACAAGAGGTGACAGAGGGCAGCCTTGCCTGCATCCGCGCTCCAGCTTGAAACTTGCCAACCTAAAACCATTAACTCTAACCGCCGCCTGTGGGGATGAATATAATGTAAGGATCCAATCTATGAACTTGGGCCCAAATTTAAACCTCTTTAAGGCTTGAATAAGGTATTTCCATGACACGCGATCAAAAGCCTTTTGGGCATCTAAAGAAATCACAGCTGTCATGTCTATGTTCTTTTTGAATAGACATGATATTCAATAAGCACCGCAAATTATTTCCATAATACCTCCCGACAATAAACCCGGTTTGATCTAGATGTATGATTTGAGTTACTATGGCATTTAAACGTCTCGCCAGAATTTTTGTTGTTTTATGAAGTTGCATGTGCCTTATGGTTTGCTATTGACACACCCAAATATCTGTATTGTGAGGCAAAGGGTTTCTATCCTAATTGAGAAGTAATTAACCATGAAAGTGACTGTTTTCTGTTATGTTCTGTGTTTCTGTATGTTTGTTTTTGAGTTTTCTGTGTTCAGTCCTGTTTTCCTGTGAGTCTCTGTCCTGTCCTCCCCGTTGATTGCTCCCCAGGTGTGTCTCGTTCCCTTGATTACCCCGTGTGTATTTAAACCCACTTGTTGTCTGTGTTCCTCGTCGGATCCTTGTCTAAGTTCGTCGTGTGTTTTGTCGTAGTCAGTGTCTAAGTCACGTCTTGTTTTCGCTCCAGTAGAACTGTGAAGTCCTGGATAGCGTTAGCTCTCGTTTCAGTCCTGTGTATCAGTTGCTACCGGTATTTGGCTGTGTGCCTGTCTTTCTGCCGTGCTGCCTGTTTTTGGACTGTGAGCTTCATCATTAAATTCATCATCTTCACCATAACCTGGGTTCCCTGCATCTCTCCTCACCACCACTAACCACACTTCATGACATTTTGAAAATCCAATTTAATTATTCAGTCAAATAAGAAACGTTGTTGATTTGAACAATGAACTTTTACAATTGAACTACAAACAGTGTCTTGAAAATCTGAAATTTCTCCTGTCTTGAGTAGAAAACTCCTTTCATTTGAGATTTAGGCAGAGAGCTCAAAACTGTTGAAAGTCAAAATATGGAACGATTTGTCATATAATATGGAAGCCCATTTCTGCCATGAAAGAAAAAATAAGACCAACTGTTGGTCTTTTATTGTTTCTTTCATGGCAGAAATGGGCTTCCATAATAACTTGCAAAAAGGAAAAAATAAATTCTGGTCAGGGGTATGTAAACATGGCATGAAACTATTTGCCTTTGGTCTGGTCTTCAAACTTTCTCACCCTCCCCCCCCTCATAGATCTGCTGTGTATAACACTGCATGTGGCAGTATTTTCTTCTTTTCAGACACAACATTTGCCAGCTCATCAAAAAGCTCCCAAACAGATGGAGCTCTCCCGCAGTATGCAGTGTAATGTCCCAGGCCATCTTTGGTCAAGCTTCCCCTGAAAGCGATGACTGCTCTCAAAGTAAATGTTTTTCCTTGTAGAACCATAATGGAGGGAAATTTACTCAAGGCAAATTCAGTTGGATTTGGAAGGTCAGTGTCAATCCATGCTATTTCTCCAATACTGTAGTTGTGAGTAACGGTTCCTGTGCAGAGAACATTTCCTGAGGTGCTGGTTCCTGTTTTTAATTCAGATGGACATTCTGATTCATTCTCCAGTGGTTGGAAGCAGGGAGACTGTGGAAGGAAAAGTCCTTTTTCTATGGAAGTGTGAAGCTGAGCCATACCAGAATTCTTCAGGACAGACATGTCTGGTAAAACAAATGGTCCTTCCCTGGTCATTCCTTTGTTTAGGTGGCAGTATTGTGAAGAGCAGCGTTTTGAGAGGTAAACGCTTGATACGTTTCTCATTGTCTTCCCAATAATGGTGGCAATATTCCACTGGGCATCGATTTGGTGGGGGCCAGACCTTAACTGTGTTTTTGCAAACATTGAACTAAGCAGATCTGCCATCTGCAAGTATGTCCTTGGGGTCCCATCTGTAGTTATGGGCTTCACCAGCTGCAAGAGAGGGTGGTGACTGTTCTTCATGACAACATTTTGAAATGCAGAGCTGCCACAGAAAGTACAGCATAATGACAAAAGGCATCAAAGGAGCAGGTGTTTAACACAGAGAGAGACAGCTTCCCAACCTTAACAGGCTGATCCATGTTTCCATTTTTTAATAGTCCCACTTTCTCTCTTTTGGCCCCAGATGATGAATCTGCATGGAGCCATTCAGTTCAGGAACTCAGGTATGAAGTCCTCTTCCTCTTTTTGGGTGGAAGAATTTGTCCTCTCCAGTTTTCAACCACGTTTTCATCTGCTGTGGAAAGGTTTCTGGCGGCATCAGATTCCATTAAATCGCCAGAATCCATTTTTGTGCTACCTTCAGCATTGTGGGTAATTATGGATGCAGGATTAGCTTCTGTAGCTTCTGCATCTCCTGCTGATGCAACTTGCTCCTGCTCTCTCTCTGCTTTGGCAGAGCAAACCCACATATTTCCTTCGATGAAGGAAAGATGAAAAGAAATGAAGCGATCGACTGGAATGGGTAAGTTCTCATGTTTGAACAGGCCATGTTTTACAGAGACTGGTGCTTTTGAAGAGGGGAACCATTATTCCTGTCCACAGTGGTAACTTGGAAGCCTTATAATGTGTGGCACAATGGATGTTCTCTATCCCCATTAGCTGCAGCGTGTCCTGCTCTCCTCACTAATGTTTGACACCCAGTCTCGTAGGTCAGTCTGGATGTCATTACATGGATCCACTTGATGCACTTCATTTGTGTCTTCATCTGGAATGATGATGGAGTCTTCTGCAATCTGGGCTTTCAGGTATTTCTTGCACCTCTCTGATTCAAGAGGGGTTCCAGAACTGACATCACCTTCTGCCTCACCGAGAGCCACAACAGTGATGGCATCTATTAGCTGCTTTGCATGGCCCAAGCCTTGTGCCTGAAGAAGCTTTGCTATTCCCCTGACAAAGAAGTCTGACACGGTGTGACTTGCCCACTGGCAGACAATCTTTATGCAGTGGGCAACATCAACCCTGATGTAACAGGGAGGACGTTTTGCAGACTGGTTCCCAAGTAGCACACGGAAGCATTCATCAATGTATGACTTCAGGTTAGGACAAGGAGTGAAGGCCTTCACCAGAGCACCAAGAATAGCCAGGGAAAAGTCACTCACAGCTTCTTGTGGTACAGCTGCGCCTGCACGAAGCCATTGTGTCAGCCATGTTGCAATAGCGTTAATGTCATGCCTTTCTGATAGCATTTGTACGACTGGGACTGAGCAGTTGTCTCCCTTCAGAACACCTTGGTATAAGAAGATGTGGCCAGATGTACCATTTGGTCTTGCCCGTTTTCTGACAACTGAACCAGTTGCATCAAAGCAAACTACTGAGGGACATTTTTTGGTCAGTGCCTTAAACATGTATCTGAGTTTGACTCCAATAGTGACAAAATAATTTATCCAGACCAATATCTCTTATACTGCCACTGTTGGGTGTGCTATACTTTAATAACTGCAAAGATAGAACGGGGTCTTTGTCGCCTAACTCCAAATCTTTTCTCTCCTGCTTGGCTTTTCGTAAGGTTGCCAGGTTTGGAAGGTGACTTGGCTCGGGATCTCCTATATCCATCAGCTCTGATGCCTTTGCTGACCTCCATACAGATGGTTTCATCCTGCCCTCACACAACTCTTCTGAAATCTGTGTACGAAGGGTTCCTGACATGAATCTTTTGGACTGGCCAGTGTGCAGGGAGATGTCGGCGCCTTCAATGGAACACTGGCGCACCATTGGGCTGTTGACCGTTGGCTCTCTGTCACATGTCATTTTAACATGACCTTGACTCTCTTTACAGAAACCTATTATATCAATGTACTTACTAGTGACAGTTGGATAAACTTTTGCTCTTTGGAATACAAATGTACAAGTGCTTTTCAACCTTTTCCAAACCAGATCATTAATTATATGACTCCATGTGCCAGGTTTTAAAATTGTGTAATTCCTTTTACCAGATGATGAAAACTTGTCATTATATTCAACTTTTTTTGGTATAAATTAATCCAATCTTCAAATGGAACTTCAAGCTGAAAATCTGAACATTGTTCAGGAGAAGTGGTGTCTGAGTCAAACTCTGTGTCCACGGGGCTTTCAGGATCACTTCCTTGATTAACTTCCAAGCATGACCAGATGTTGTGTCTGTTTAGCTTTACAAATGTGTACAGACCTTTTGCAGACATTTTATTTCCCAACTGCTGACTTATCTCTGTCCAGACAGCGGCAGCTGGAGTGGCTATATGGCCGTTTTCTAGAATAGCCTCTTTTGAGTTGCAGAGAACTGCGAAAAGAGACTCTCTGTCTGCTGCTGGCTGTCGAGGCATCTAGTTAAAAAATAAAAACGCTTTGATTAGCATTGCTTAAAATCTTGCCTACATGATTTCAAAGAAGCCACAAAACATTGGTATTCTAGCAGTGTCTGCACAATTACAATAGTCTTGAACTAAAAGAAGTAAAGTTGGCTTTCATAGTTTAATTTCTAACGTTTAAGCTAATTAAAAAAAATCAATAATGCATTGTTACTAGTCTGGTGACTTGACAATGTAAGTACCTGTTAAATTTTAATTTTCCCTTGGAATTATTTTTGAATTTAATTCAGAAGATGTGCCCTTTATGCACATGCTTAAGTGTATATGATTCAATATAAATGTAAAGGCTGCAAGATAGTGCCTCTCTATCTTTCATTAGGTTTAAAACGTCTGGACTTCAAATATAAGTTGTGAATTTAAATAAATGCATATGTGAGCTAGCCATGCATACATCCTCTCTGCTTTTGTGGGGATGGATTGCATTGAGTCAATATTTTATGTGAAACCTGAGCATTAATTTACTTACCTTGTTCAAAAATTGAAATTGGAGGGTTGGAAAAATTCCCAAAATTATTTATTCAAAACTATTTCTCTGAGATTGCTAGAATAATTTTAACGAGAGGTTGAAATGACACTTGCTCTGCCACCAAAACAAGATCAGGGGTGGGGGAGGGGGTTCACTACAGAGTGGGTGGAGCCAATCCCAGTTGACGTTGTGTGAGAACTATGTCAAAGTTCGCAAAAATTGTATGTGCTTTTAAAAATCCTTGAAGCCCATACACATTTAATGTCAAACAGGATGAAATGAAAATTGTTGCATTTAAAATATATTTACTAAATATTAAGTACATTACTTGGATGAACTTTGTTGAACCAGTGACGCACTTCCAGTTTACTCTGCAAAAACTTTGCTCAAGCAACAAGCATATTAGCTATGGATTTTTTTTTATTATTTTTACCCATTTGCTGCATAATCAGCATAAATTAAGTCAACAATGTGAATATAATTGTTCAGACCACCTCTGGAACCAAAGCACAGTTGAACAGGCTTATTTATACACAGGTCACGGCTGCATGTCCTTTATTGGCAGGATTCAATTATTCTGGAGAGACCGCTATATTCGTGAGAAAACATTGCTATCTTGAAATGAGACAAATTTCTTCTTGTTCTAAATCTTTATTGAAGTTCAAAACAAAAGGTACACATTGTACAACAGCTGAAAATCTGAAGAATTTAAACGAAGTAGCCCACTTAGGTTTGTTTGGAGCCAGATGGGGTGATGGTGACGTCATCGGCCAAAATTATAACTTTTAATATCTCAAAAACGAAACCTGCACAAACGGAGCACTAACCATTCAGACTATTTGCTGAATTTTTTGACGTGGCTGGGGTGTCAGCTTCACACAGCTGGGAACCTCTGGTTTAAGCTGAGAAACTGAAAGAATTATAATAAAAATCAGTCAGTTTTACCTGAATCTGTTGCTCAGTGAATCTTAACGTCTGTTCTTCACACCGAGCTGCTAATGCAGGCAGATCTGCCCTCTGCTGATTCACTTTGGTATAACTGCTTGTTGCAAACATCTGTGAAGAAAATGTAAAAAAATAAATAAATAAATAAAAAAATCAGATTAATCTGAACAGAACCAAATAAAGAGAAGCATAGACATAATATAAGGATAGACCCTCATGGACCGCTCTCGCCTATGTCGCTGACGAGATTTAGGGCGGCCATCTTGGAGCGGTCCACCACTCCACTCAGCGTTATGTGTTTAGCAGCACAATGACGTATCAGCGCATTTAATCGATCATAACACACTTTTTGTTACTGTAAACAATATTCAAACATCTATCAAAGCTACATTTATAAACAATTGTATTTTTAAGTATGTTTTTAATACATAGTTCATCATATTTAAATATGCTTAGTGGCTATAACAATAGAATAGGAATGGAATATTCTGATATCGATGAATGAAGAGCATTTTACAAAGCACACAGCCGTTCATAGTTTATTTAATACATTATTTAGTAATATCAATATATTTTATATAACTATACAAACACTAATAAATAAAGATTAATACTGAATTTTATATGTTTTTCAGCTGACGAGTCCAAAATCCGATGTGAGATCCATCCTGCAGTGAATCCGTCTCTCTTTATAGATTTCTCCCTCTTCTTCCTCACATCGTGTCTTTAGGAAACTTTCAAAACAAAAACGGAAGATTTAGGATGTATCTTACTTTTGACAGAGTGAAAGAATATAAATAATAGTCTTTACCACCTGTGTAAACTTTGCCGGTGAATGTTATAACTCATAATATGAGTTTTATAATATGTGTTATATTGTTTCATTTCTAATATAGGCCTTTGTGTCAGATAATCTAAGTAAATGTTAGAGAATAATAATTTTTTTAGATTTACAGAATCTAAAAAAAGAATCTCAGTTAGCCTTCATAGCGGGGCTGAACCCGTATTACACCAAGCACTGTAGCTAATATTAGCTGGTATCTCGCCGGTGGACATAAATACAGTAAAGTAATATTCTAACCACAATATATACACAATAATATGTCCATCTTACTTGTGAAGTGTTAGAGTTGACTTGGAAACAATCAATAAAAAATGAATAATCTGATGTTTAATGTGTCTCTATGACTTTGTGTGTTTATGATCACCTTGAACTGCCTTGTTGCAGAAAGTTGCTACACTAATAAACTTCATTGACTAAGTTTATGGAGAACTCTGTCACATTATAAACCAGTATAAACTCATACAGGGACAGTAAAGTTAACCTTTAACTGGACTAAAACTATATTCAACAATATTGACTGTGAGGAAGGAAACTGAAGCCAAGTCCACTTTATTAGTACACAATATTCAACAATACGGCACTTCAAAAAGCTTTAAACCATAAAAACACAGCAGCCTTTGAAGCAAGAAATAAACTTTATATTTAGTTAAATTCATCATTAAATGATTCAATGTGTTGATCAATGTTCCATTTTCTACAAATCAAAGCAGCTCCAACCTGCTGGTTCAGTCTGGATTTAAAGGCATTCGGTGCAGCAGCGGTTTTGAAAATTTCTGGAAGTTTGTTTAAGATTTGTGGTAGTTCTGGGTGGTGTAGATCCGGTTGATTTAGATCTGGGAGGTGTAGAACCGGTTGGTGTAGATCCGGGTGGTGTAGATCCAGGTGGTGTAGGTCCGGTTGGTGTAGGTCCAGGTGGTGTAGATCCGGGTGGTGTAGGTCCGGGTGTTGTAGATCCGGTTGATTTAGATCTGGGAGGTGTAGAACCGGTTGGTGTAGAACCGGTTGGTGTAGAACCGGGTGGTGTAGGTCCGGTTGGTGTAGGACCAGTTGGTGTAGGTCCGGTTGGTGTAGGTCCAGGTGGTGTAGATCCGGGTGGTGTAGATCTGGGTGGTGTAGGTCCGGGTGTTGTAGATCCGGTTGATTTAGATCTGGGAGGTGTAGAACCGGTTGGTGTAGAACCGGGTGGTGTAGGTCCGGTTGGTGTAGGACCAGTTGGTGTAGGTCCGGGTGGTGTAGATCCAGGTGGTGTAGGTCCGGGTGGTGTAGGACCGGGTGGTGTAGGTCCGGATGGTGTAGGTCTGGGTGGTGTAGATCCGGGTGGTATAGATCCAGGTGGTGTAGGTCCGGGTGGTGTAGGTCCAGGTGGTGTAGGTCCGGGTGGTGTAGGACCAGTTGGTGTAGGTCCGGGTGGTGTCTCTATTCTCCTGGTTCTAGTCAGAACTCCAGCTGCAGCTTCTGGACCTGTTGGTTTGTCAGTCTAACCTGTGATGTTGATGATGATGATGATGATGATTTTCTGTTGCAATTTACTTCTGAAGCTGGTGGCCAATCAGAGCGGCCGTTGGCTCTGGTGTCAGCTGCTTATCAGAGCTGAGGCAGAAGCTACATTCACATGGGTCACATGATCTCACACAAAGCTCTCTGATTGGCTCACATGCTCTCTATGCCTTCAACTGAACTTTCAGAAACTAAGCAGGTAAAAAAGAAACGTAACAAGAAACAGAGTTTTTCCTGCTGGATGAAGTCTAGTTAATCCTGAAGGTCAGAGCGAAACTGTTCCGCTGAAGATGCAGAATCACAAAAACATTTGTTATGTGGATGAATTGACTAATATTGACGTGAAGCTATTCATCTCTCATATTTTCTATGAAGGTCATTTTATCATTTTTCTAAAACAGTGCTGGGAAATTTTGGATGCATTCTGGCTAAATTAGTTTTACTCCCAGCACTTTCCCACGTGTCAGTGATCTGTGGACACAGCGATAACAGAGTCAACATTTAGGAGGCTGAGCTGAGAACAGCTGCACCATCTGCAATAATCGCATATTATTCCAAAGAGCACAGAGAAAGCAAACATAAATTCAACAAGCAACCATTTAAATATCAAAGGATAACTTAACACATAACGACTATTTCCCTGTTCAAACTCTCATGGATCCCAGCAAAATCTGCTCCATGTAGAACCAGTTAAACTGCAATGAATTCCCACCAAACCTCTCTGATCCCTTCGGTCCCGTCTTTGGTTAGAAAGTCTCTCAGCTGTCACTCATCAGACACGAGACCAAGAATACGTTTGTTGTCTTAGGATGCCGGTAGTTCCAGAAACACAATGCAGGCATCAACCGGTCTCTGCAGTGACCAGTTCTGTTCTGTCCATAGGAACAGTTCAGAAGGTGTTCCTTGTGAGCACCCAGGGTCTGTGAGAGACCCAGGACCTCACAGACCCACTGACTGTCCCACAGATCTTCTTTCAGGAACGCCTTTAGCACCTAGCAGATGTTTACAATCTGTCTAAACTTGAAAGAGAAGCTATGGAGAAATATGTAGAAAAATCCCCAGCTGCAGGGATAATCTGTCATATTGTAGCCAATAAAAACAATTCCTCTCTCCCACTGAAGCAGATCTAGCTCCTACTATCTTTTCCAGAAAATGAACAGCTTTTAAGATACCTGTGGGTCACTTGGGGTACTTGTTCATCATGGGGTTGTTAAATGCTCCTGCTGTTTTCCAGGACCTTGTTAATTATGTCCTCTGAGACTGTAACATCTTCTCTTCATCCATCTGGATGACATGCTCTTCTTCTTGAAAGATGTTACAGAACATCAGGTACATATTGTTACATCTGAAAGGACCCAAATGCAGAAAAAAAATGTACACAGAGTACCTTCAGAAAATAGGTACAACTGGAAGGAGGAAGATCAGAGAGAGTAGATCGTGCAACACAGGAACTGAACAGAAGGATTCAGCAAGGGGCGACTGTGGCTGTGTGGGTAGAGATCGGAAGGTTGTAGGTTCGATTCCAGTTTCCTCCTGCCTCATGTCGATGTGCCTCTGGGCACTTAACCCCAAACTGCCTACTGATCTGCGTATCGGTGTATAAATGTGTTTGTGAGTCCGAATGGGTGAATGTGACTCTAGTGTAAAGCGCTTTGAATGGTCAAAATGATTGGAAAAGCGCTATATAAGTTCAGTACATTTACTATAGCAATGACAAACATAAACACAAAAGTTGAAATACTGAGGCAGGGTGGAAAATAACAAAACATAAAACAAGACTAAGACAAAGGGAACTTAGCTAAGACTCAAAGGAACCAGACACCAAAAAAATAAGCAAAGGAGGCTGAAGGCAGAAACAAAGGCACTCTGAGAGTAATGACACCTCACTAGAGGAGTCATTACACCTCTAGTGAGGAGTAATGACTCCTTAGAGGGATCCGGAAAATCAGCCATGACACAGAAGTGAGCAGAAAATTCAGATTTATTAAAACCCGGCTCAGACCGGGCTCAGGAGGGAGCACCCAGGGAGGAGAAGCGTGTTCAACAGAAGTACCAAATCCAGATCCAAATCCTTGGCCAGATGGGCCGAAGTCATGCCCGATGAGGCAGAGAGCAGAGTAGGTATCTGTGGGAGTGGGTGAGAGCGGAGTATCCAAAACAGGCGTGGGTCAAGATCCAGATGGGCAATCAGAGACAATCCAACAAGGGCAAGGCAAAGGGGCAAATCCGGGGAACAAGAGCGTGGTTGAAACGATGAGGGCGAGATGGGACTGCTGGAACACTGCTAGCTGAAAGCATTTGATAATCTGGCAGCGTGATTGAGACTGAGAGAGGGATAAGAAGGGAAACAATCAGGGAGTGACACAGGTGCAAGGAGTAACGGAAATGAGGGACATGACATGGATCCGCTCAAAACAAAAGACAGAGAACCATGTCAACATCACAGGAGGTCAAAGAGTTCTCAGGAGGCTGAGGCTTGGAGAACGGATGGTGAGTCTTGTTGGGAGTCCAGATGGGCCCTGGACCCTTGGAGGAGCCCAGCAGAGACACTGAGGGATCCTCAGCAGGGTTTTTTCAGGAAACACAAGTGAGTCCACCTGGACTCCCTCACTGGAGAACTGAGGAACAGAAACACAAGACATCTGTGAAAACCTCCAGAAAGGGAGTGGAGGCATTGTGACCACAACATCTGCAGCAGGAGGAAAATGAAGCAGGAGGAACTGAGACAGTTGGTGGAGGAAGAGTTCATGCTGGGAGATGGAAAGTCCTCTGAAAGCTTGTCTGACCAACAGAGACTCAGACTGGAGAAAGCTAGCTCCGGTTCATCCAACAGCAATGGAGAAGTCAGAACCTCAAGATCTGGGCTGAAGTTCTCCTTCCTGTCATCCTGCTGGATCCACCGTTTGGCAGAATCCTCAGGGAGAATGTTTGACTGATGATACTCTCTTTACTTCAATATAATTGAATGTAAGCTTTGAGCTCCAATTATTTGGTGATATTTTATTCAGAACTCAGTGATGAACTGATGTCCAGCTTCAGCAACAATGCAGTTCAAAGAGATTTACATCATAAAATCACAAAAATATAGTTATAAAAAAAAAACATGATCTACAATTGAGAAAATCAGTAACAAACTTTACATTTTGATGAGTGCCATCATCACAACACATCAAATATGTTGGTTAATGTTCATTTTATTTTGGCCACTGAAGACAAATATTCTCTGATCTGCGACCAAATGGACAACAACCCATGAAGCAGCACGGCTCATCGTGCTTTTATTTTGAAAACCGACACGCAAAATGAAGCAGTCACGTGACCCATGCAATGCGAGGCCTCTTTTGTTGCCGGTCACGTGGTTTTCAGCAAGACAACACAAGCCTCGGGGTTTCATCAGACACGCCCCCTTTTTACTCGGCACAAGCCTGATTCAGATGGCCCATCACTAGTCTACCGTTAATTATTCCCAGCTGTGTCTTGTTCCCTGATTACCTCTGTGTGCCACCTGTGTTCCGTGTTCTTTGTCAGGTCTTTGTCGAATCTGTCTTGTCTAGCTGCCAGTATTGTTCGTTTTCACCAGTTGCTACCAGTTTAGGGCCTTAGCCCTCCGCTCTACTGTGCTGCCTGGATTTTGGAATTATTTGTCTACTTTTCTTCATTAAAACCGTAATTTTCTTCATTTTGACCTGGGTGTATTGCATCTGCCTCACCACTTCACACTGCATTTCATGACAAATTTAGATGACAAATTTTGACAGATTTTCTGTGTTCAGTTCAGTCTCTGTTGTTCTACCCCTGGATTGTCCCCAGCTGTCCCTCATTTCTCCTGATTGCCTTCCCTGTGTATTTATTCATACCTGTGTCTCTTTTCCCTGTCGGGTCCTCGTCTATTGCCGTGTCTATAGTCGTAGTTACATGTCGTGTCATTACCCTGTTTACCAGTGCAACTAGTGTGGAGTTCCTTGCCTCTAAGTTCACCTGTGCTTCCTGGCTTTTTGTTATTTCATCTTTAAAACGTCAGTTACTCTTCATATCTGGGTCCAACGCGTCCATCTCAAAGCCCTCAACTGATGACAACATGCTGCTTTAGAGAGGACAGGCATGGCTTATATATTAGGAACCAATTGGACATATTTCAAAAAGAAAGAGAAAAAGGACTAGAGTGTCAATATATAGCCCAGTTGTTCTCCAAGAGAGGTGAGTAGACTGTGCGAGTTTGATTTTAATTCTAATTTAACCTCCAGCCTTATGGTCTCGGCCTCATTCTGACCTTCGTGTTCCTGCCTGTTCAGGTGGAAAAATACCCACACCTGTCCAAACTCCCACTGTCCTCTGATAAGATGTCCTTGCTGTCCCGTCCAATCATGTCACTCCGCTGATGTATAAAAGCAGCGGACCCAAAGGGAGTGGACATGATCGCGCCATGGCCTTCCTGTGGATCCTCTCCTGCCTCGCCTTCGTCGGCGCCGCCTACGGTGAGACCGGCCTTCATCAGCAGAGTCGCTCAGAGACGAGCGTGTCTGCAGACCGTTTACACTGCATGAACTTAGAAAGACGTCCAGCTTTGGTTGAAGGGAGAGGAAACGTGTCCTTCTCCTGAGATGCCAGGAGTTTGTTTCTAATTGATGTTGGTAATGATGTAATGATGATGTCATCAGGTTGCGGCACACCTGCCATCACTCCCGTCATCACCGGTTACGCCCGTATCGTGAACGGTGAGGAGGCTGTGCCTCACTCCTGGCCCTGGCAGGTGTCTCTTCAGGTAAACTCACACAAACAAAGATGCTTTATTCTGTTAACTTCAGGGATGCTCACTTCCTTTTTAAGAACCATCGCTGATGTAGAAATATTTTCTAGCCGATAACCGTTGCTGGTACAAGGGTCGCTACCTCACCCTCCTGCAGATCATCAGTTCAACTGAACAACTCTATGGAGATTTGATCATTTCTGAACTTTGGAGGGTGTTGATTTGTACATGTGAAGCCAATATTAAACGGGTGGAGACGACAAAAATGTTGGAGAATAAAAGTTTCTTTCTTAGACTGCATGCTCCTAATGTTTACCGTCAGAAATCAGTGTTTGTCGCGTACTGATCACCGACCTCGTGGCCACATCAGCAGATCCAGGTCTGACTTTAGGCTGGAAGAGATGTCACACATGTAAACGTGCTGCTGTCAGAGCAAACGCATCCATCCTCTGATTTTTCCAGGACTGGAAAATGCCAACCTAGCTTCTCTTTGCCGTCAAACGGCAGCCTTGGCGTGCAGCCGTCGCCTCCTCCTAGTTTATCAGCTGCGTGTCTGAACTGACCTCTGACCTGTGCGGCCTTACGTCAGGCTGCAGAGTCATTACAACTTGCACAGCTGTTAAAATGGGACCAACCTCTGTTTCAGGATTACACTGGCTTCCACTTCTGCGGAGGCTCTCTCATCAATGAGAACTGGGTGGTGACAGCTGCTCACTGCACTATCAGGTAAGCATCGCACACCTGTGGTCTGCGTTGCCTAAGAAGAAGAGATCAAAGTGTTGGTGTGTTGCAGGACCGGCGACCGTGTGGTCCTCGGAGAGCACGACCGCTCCTCCAACGCAGAGAGCATCCAGGTCATTACTCCTGGCAAGGTAAGTGAGACCGTTCACATGACATCCCCTGACCTTTAACCTGCCACTCCTAAACATGTCACTTCCTGCCAGGTGTTCAGACACCCCCAGTACAACAGCTACACCATCAATAACGACATCACCCTGATCAAGCTGTCCAGCCCCGCCCAGCTCAACATGCGGGTTTCCCCCGTTTGCCTGGCTGAGTCCTCCGATAACTTCCCTGGAGGCTTGAAGTGTGTGACCTCTGGCTGGGGTCTGACCCGCTACAACGGTAACGGCTGCTGACGCTCACAAGCCTTTATGAGAGAATCAAGAGATTGCAAGCAACAAAAACTTTACAATAATGAATAACACAGGGGTCCTGTCATATTTTTCAGACCTGTTTTTCTATTCAAACGTTCACTTCATTCACTAAATCCATAAAATGTCTTAATTCATCTTCCGGGTTGAAATTAAGAACCCTGAAAATTGTTTTCATTCCTGAGTAATAATCATGTCTTTACTGTAGTAAATGGACGGGGCCGCCTGACTTGGAAAATAGTTTCTAATGAGTTTGAACGTTCTGGTGACTGTTGTGTGTTTTTCAGCCGCTAACACCCCCGCCCTGCTGCAGCAGGCCGCTCTGCCCCTCCTCACCAACTCTGACTGCAGTCAATACTGGGGCAGCAACATCACCAACCTGATGATCTGCGCCGGAGGGGCCGGAGCCACCTCCTGCATGGTGGGAGTTCTGACCCGGTTCTGTTCATCCAGTTTGACCTCCCAGTTTTCACCAGCCTGTTGGGTTTCTTTGCTCTGTTCCTCAGGGTGACTCTGGAGGTCCTCTGGTCTGTGAGAAGAACGGAGCCTGGACTCTGGTGGGCATCGTGTCCTGGGGCAGCAGCACCTGCAGCACCAGCACCCCCGCCGTTTACGCCCGCGTCACGGAGCTGCGCGCCTGGGTCGACCAGACCATCGCTGCCAACTGAGCGTGCTCAGTGGTCTTCTTCCACTTCTAGCCTGATCTTCAATAAAACACAGAAACTGACTAAACCTGCTGCCATGTCTTGTTCTCCTGCAGACCCTCACCTTGACTAACATAAGACGCATTTTCCCCCAAACAGAACAGTTCTTTGAAACATCTGACCTTTAATTTTCCTTTTCCTCTATGCAAAACACCAAATTCTCATTTGTTTGTTGTTTTGTTGTCCACCAGTCTTTACTGGCAATTTTTGGATCAGATCTCAGATTTTTTTCATATCTGAATGTTAAATACTAAGGTCATTATTTTGGGGGTCTTTGGCATTCATGTTGACACAGAGGGTGACAGCCCAGATGTAGCCTCTAACCTTATAAAGAAACTCAGCTTTACGCAAAGAATCAACAGTCCCACACAGCAAATTTGGAAGTGTTCCATCAAATCCTATAGAGTTAAATTCAAAACTTTGAAAGTGTCTATATTGGTCTATTCTGGATGGTGTAGAAGTTACACTTTTGAAAGTGTCATTTGTGATAAAGTTGAATCAACACTCACAGTAGTTGAAATTAAACACACATCAGTGTTGACTTACTCAACACTAGTGTATTTTGTCAAAGGTTAACACTATGAACGTGTTAATCAAACACAGAATGGTGTAAAGTATATGTTAACATAGAAATCTGAGTTTTGAAATACTACTGGCAGGATATGCTGTGGTGGTGTAGGGGTTAAGCACAACCCACATATGGAGGCTCTAGTTTTCAATGCAGCTCTCATGGGTTCACTTCCCGGTCTTCCCCTTCTCTCATTACCCACTTCTTTTTGTCAATTTACTACCAAATAAAAACCACTAGAGCAATTAAAACCTTTTTTTCAGAAACTACTGATCATTAATAATCCCCAAATTCATTTTAAAAGATATTAGATGCCACAAAAACACCAGCACCAGTTGCAGTATATAATCTACTTTTATTTCAAAACATCAAACAGCACTGACAGCAATATACAACAAAGGTCATACATTCATGGTACTTTGCACTGAAGGTGAAGCTTTGAAAGTTCATTGGAAGCGGCCATGGATGGTCTTGTGATCACTGATGGTGAAGTGTCTTTGGTGCTGCTCTTATTTTCGCCAACATGAAGGAGGAAGACTTCCAGCCTGGAAGGAAAAACAGGAAATATAGCAGAAACATTAGGATAATAAATAAATATTTTTAAAAGTAGTGTGAGCAAAACTAATCAGACTCACCTGTGTGTGTCACCATCATATTCATTCACATTACTCTGCCCACCTGGTTTACAAGCTAAAGCATAAAGAAGTCAGAAATAATTACTAAAGAAATTATTCAGCTTATAGAAAAATTTTGGACAGCATTAAAAGTCATGCCAACCTGTCTGTCAGTGTGTCATGTTGGTGACTGAAGCCTGTTATGATGACTCCAACACATTTCTTCAAAGAAAAAACATTTTGGCAGTTTTTAGACGTGCCACAGGTACAAAACACCAGAGTCAAATGAAGTGGTGGGAGGTACTTAAGTACAAGTACTTTGTTACTGTACTTAAGTACATTTTTCGTGTATCTGTACTAGGGCTGTTGTAAACGAATATTTTAGTAATCGAGTAATCTATCGATTATTCTTACGATTAATCGAGTAATCGGATAAAAAAAATTATAAAATGAAATATTGGTAAATCTGGCTTAATACCGGTGTTACTATCAGATATCAATATCAGTCCAATTTGTCATATTTGAGCATCCCTAACAGTTGCTTTTTTGTAGTTTAGAAAACTAGCCTGTAACAATAATAGCTCACTTTCTAAGTTAACCAGAAGAAAAGTTATAGAAAAATCTGAAATTATATTGAATTTAATAACAAAGAGGCAGGCTCACAAATATGCTTATAAAAAATGTCTACAATCCAGCTTTTAGTTTATGTATTAATCTTCAGTGAGTTTAATAGATTAATTAAACTCACCTTGCCACCTAACCTGTCACGCTTTGGGTTTGAAAATACGGGAAATGCCGCCTGGAGTCGGAGGAGAGGGCGAATGAACGAACATGGGGTGGAGGGGAGGAAATAGACCAGCGGACTGACGAACCGTTAGACCGGGGGACGAACACGGGGGGAAGCAATACGGGATATTTACGACACCTTCACTGGTCACACTCAGAAACTCATCTACCAGCCATGTACGATGCGCTCCGCCACCCGTTTCTTCAGACCGGGATATGAAATTTATTGTGCGGTTCGTCGGTAAAGCTACATTTACACGGTAAGCATCAGCTACTCAGCCGCCCGCCCTGTTCAGGCTATCCGCTCACCTCAGCGCTCTTCCCGCCGTTCGCTTTCAACCAGCAGCCCCGGAGGAGAAATGCTGCCGTACTCCAGGCATTCCCCCAGTCATTTTAAGGATGCTTATTGGTTCCCCAAAAACGATAAAAAGTAGGGCATTATCATCAATCAATAAAATTCCCACGGGCCAATCTTGAAGATTGGACTTTATGCCGCTGAGACTTAGCTTTTGTCAACAACTCAGAGGCGGAAGTGAGAGCTCCGCGCAACGCAAATGAAGTCCCGGCCGGAACACGGTGCGCTAACTAATAAAACATAAATTAACGAAGCTTCGAGGCAGGTAAATTTTCCTCGAGGAATTTTAGTAATCGAGGTACTCGAATCATTCGAGGAATCGTTTCAGCCCTAATCTGTACTTTACTTAAGTAGATTTAATAATGGATACTTTCTACTTTTACTCCACTACATTTTACAGTAAGTATCTGTACTTTCTACTTCACTACATTTCTACTAAACCGTCCCGTTACTCGTTACATCCAAGTCGCGTTGCTCTTTTTGTCCGTTAAAATGTGACGTTCAGGGTTTTAAGGTGGCGCCGTAAAATCCGAGCAATAACGTGACTTAGTGTCTGTTGTCACCCATCGCCTCCACCTTAACTCGCACGCGGAGCTCCAGACATGCGCAGTGGTTTCCTCTGAGCGGGAGAAGATGTCTGTGTGATCGTCAGTAATATAATAGCTGCATAAATCATAAGATATGGCGACATGTAAAACCAGCAGCGCTTCGCTTTCACAGACGGTGGAACTTAGTCCAACTTTTAGCGTCACTGGGAAGGAAAGCTTAAAGAAAGGTAAGATCTGTGGACGTGATGCTAGCAAAGCTAGCTGTACTGAGACACATGTTGCATCTGGATGAAAAAAGTTGTCACTCATGCGCTGAATTATTGTGTGGAGGTGTTGACTGAGGTGTTGCTTATATGGGACAACGCTGTGACCAAAGTGCAATATAGTGATATGACATTCAGGAACGATTCGATTCTTCTGGACGGATCTTTACTGATTAAATTTATTTCAGCTCTAAGTATTTAATATCTAGGTGTTTTATGTGAATGTGGAGTTTTCAGATCAATTTGAGAAGCAATTTTGAAGGTAAAACTTATTTTTTTGTGTCACGTAGCGCAGGGTGCTGGTCTTGACTTGGTCTGGGGTTCGGTGGTCTTGACTACACTCTGCTACTGGCTCCTGGTTGCATGTCCTCCCCCACCCACCTTCTTTACGTTCATGCTATGTTAGGACAGGAGACCAGATGTTTCCATCCCTGAAATTATGATGCATAGAATCACATATCTAAGTCTAAACTATGTTACAGAGAGTAAACATAATAAAAAGCTGCTTTATCTGTGGCATTGTTCATTAAAATGGCACATTTCTGATGTATTAAAAGTAAATATGATCTGTTCACTTAATGATATTATAATAGGGATTAGGTAATGCATTCAGCAAGTACTTTTACTTTTAATACTTAAGTATTTTTAAAAGCCAGTACTTTTTTACTTTTACTTAAGTACAAATGTTAATGTGGTACTTTTACTTTTACTTGAGTACATTTGTTCAAAAGACCCTTAATATAGTTTAAGTTTGGTGTTGAGTATTACTCTTTGTATTATGTGTTTTCTGTTCAGCGTTACTTTTGTCCCTTAAGGCATACCGTAGTAGGGCAGCGATGACGTCGCCAACGTTGCTGATTTCTGGTGGGGACGTTTGGTAACCGAACCACTGCGCTAACACGTGGGAAAGACTTGCAAGATATGTGTTCTCCTTATAAGTGCG
This sequence comes from Poecilia mexicana, assembly GCF_051168715.1. Classification (NCBI taxonomy): domain Eukaryota; kingdom Metazoa; phylum Chordata; class Actinopteri; order Cyprinodontiformes; family Poeciliidae; genus Poecilia; species Poecilia mexicana. Next base: position 21,934,451 of record NW_028263392.1, read on the forward strand.
TCATTGAGAAGTAAGTTGCAATATTTGAGTGTTTACTGCAGCTAAATGAGTGATTTGAAGTTTATTCGTTTGCTGTTATTTCACCTGTTGCTAAGTCAGAGCTATTGGCTATGTGTGTGTTGTAGAGCATTGTGTTGAACATACATATCTATTCTCAGTGGAGCAGAGGCATGGTTATTAGTTAACTCTGGAGTTAACTTGCCTTAGTTTGCTTAGTAATATTGATTTAGAGGTTTCCTTCTTAGTTTATCTAAGGTATAATGGCGTGGTGTAATGTGTAATGATGGGACACCTTGAACTTATTTTCTGTATTTTTGTTTATTCTAGGAAACCACACACACCTTCATGTAGACACATTTATGCCCATCCATGTTCATTGGATCAATATCTGTGATACAGTTTGGAAAACAGAGCAGTTAAAGGATCCTGCCTCGTGTCTTCATTAAACATCTGGTCCTGAGCTGAATCCTGGCCTGAGTGGTGTTCTGGCCGACACTCCAGGTTGAGAGCGGTGACAAACCTGAACAGTACCTAACAGTCCTTCAACTTTAGAGCAAACTCACACAACATTTTTTGAGTACTTTTTCCACCACTGGTCAAATGGCTCAATTGGCTCCTCATTGTGTAGATATGTTCTCCAGAGTCCTGCTAATCACCTAATTATTGTATTCAGGTGGTGCAGCAGCGGCACATCTAAATGTTGCAGGACAGTGGCCCTCCAGGACTGGAGTTTGACACCTCTGGCATAGATCAAGCCAACAGTCCAGCACAGCCACTCCCCCGCTTTGCAGTCTACAGCCAAAAACTTAAAGAAAACGACCCGCAGCTAAATAATCTTAACTCAAATGGCCTCCAGATTTTCCGGACAGTTTTAATGTTCGGTTAAGATAATAAACAGTCGTATATACCGTGATATCCAAACAAATAAACGTACGTTAAGCAAACTATGTATATGAATCGATACTCTTGTGTAAACTAAAAATAATGCCTCCATAAAAAATAGTCAAAAACATGATCATTTTAACATGGAACTTCCCTTGTTATAATAAGCTCCAGACAAGACGCCATACTGCTGCCTCCGCTCCTCAGGTAAACATGTGACGCAGTAGTGGAACAAGACGGGGGCGGGGCTAATGACTGGGGGCGGGGCTAATGACTGGGGGCGGGGCTAATGACTGGGGGCGGGGCTAATGACCGGGCCCAAATAATAAAGCTCGTAATAATTTAACTTACAACATGGACATGCCCACAACAGCGAAGCTAACAAATTTCATCACCACAGAGAGCGACTCTGTCATTCTGATATCCATCTGACATGAAGTTCAACAAACCAAGAGAAAACAGAAACATCAGGCTGCTGGTCACTAATGATGAAACAACACAAATTCAAAACATGTTAACGTTCCGTAGAAATGCTCTAGCTAGTTTCCCATTTGTTGCCAAGTGACTGATGATGACATTGGTGACAAACTTTACCCAGAATGCACCTGGAGACAATAAGGACGATTCATTTGTAGTTTTGTGTGTCATAAAGTTAAATATAAGAGTGAAAATAAAGCCAATCATGTAGCACAACATTTTATTCAATATTTTACACCCACTATGTCACTAAAATCAGTTGGTCTGGTAACGTTTTAGCAACCATTAGTCAACAATGAGGCACCCTACTACATAACCTACTGGGGTATTATACACAGTTTTTAACAGGAGAGGGCTCTGCTTTACAATTTTAGTCAGATGTGCTAAAAAATTATCCCTGAAGGCACGTTCTGCCTCCCATCTGGGCCCCAGTTGGTCCAGGCCAGTGACCTGCTGCAACCCCACCCTACCTGTTGCTCCTCCCCTGAAGTGATGTCACAAATATGTTACAATTGTGGGAGGAACTGTATGATGTTAAATCAACACCAGGCGGAGTTACTGTTGGTGTTATCTAGAAATCAACACCGGACTGGATTAACACTGTATTTTTAACATACAACACTTGCACTGGAAATCGAACACTTGAATTTGCTGTGCACCCCGTCTTATGCTTTAGACCAGGGGCCACCAACACGGTGCCCGCGGGCCCCGGTCGCCCGAGGGGACCTTGTCAGCGACCAAGTTCTAAAAATAGCCATTGTTATTAGGGAGCACTGCCAAAAAAATATTCAATTAAATGTTTTGTACCCACTTTAAAAAAAGAAAAGAATAATATGGACTTTTTATTATCTAACCCTCTTTACTGTTAGCAAAATTGTGCAGAAAAAACTCTCTTTTTTTCAAAACGTCTTGTAGTAGCCAGTCTCTGGCGGTGGGCAGTCAGAGCTAAATGTCACTGGTCAGTTTGTTTATTTGGCAGCTTGGTGCTTTTTCTGTAAGCTAAAAATGAATGAGCGGAGTTTGATCCCACTCTGGTTCTAACAGCGGTCATTTGGATCCCGGCTGAGCTTTATACTGTGTGCGGTTCTGGCGGGTCACATCTGCCACCCTGAGCGTCTCAGACTGCGGGTTAAACAATTTAATCTAGTCCCCAAAAGAGGAAAAACTAAGCAAACAATGTTGCATCACTTTCTCCTCCTCTGGATGTCTGACTCCACCTGAACCTGGGAATCAACATCCCGTCTTTCCGTGGATCAGACGGGTAGGCTTCGCTTTCAGGTCTATTATTTAGCATCGTTTGTAAAAAGAAAAGTCCGCTGGTTTTACGGTTTAGGTTTGTGCTGGTTAGGTGCAGACAGTGATAGTTTGGTGCTGCTCTCCAACCTTTCTAACTGTTTTTGGGGTTTTTTAACCCGTCAGCTTTTCAGTTCGCGAAACCACAAAAAGGTTAATAAACCGGCGACCCATCAGAACCGCGCAGGGTGAAAAGCTCAGGCGGATCTTAGGACAACGGGAGGAGCTCATTCAGGTTTAGCTCACAGAAAAAGCGAAAAACTAACAAAAGTAAACTGACCAATATGATTTAGCCTTTTGCTGCCCACCCCCACAGACTCACACTGATGTGCGCTACGTACAAGATGCTTTAACACAAAATGGTTTTTCTCCACAATTTTGTTAATAGTAAAGAGGGTTAGGTAATAAAATATACAATAACTATTCTTTTCTTTTTTATTTAAAAGGAAAATCTCAAGGAAGTCAAAGTGTAAACAGCTGCAATAATCCATCCTGTCACTTGGAGGAAAGTTAGAATCACACAGAAAAGCTCCAAAAGGGACTCAAACTTAAAACTCTGAAGAACTTCTGATCACATAGCAATTAACTATATCTGCCATGGTAAATCATTACTGACAACTATAGTGAGTAATCCCTAACATGAATATGATCAGACCGCATGTAATCATGTGTACATATGTATTATTGTTAAGAGTGAGCTGAGAAAATGTATGTCTGTATCTAACAAGCAGCCCTTCGTGTTACTCTGTAAACAGGAAGTAGCTCCCAGTCTCAGAAACGTTGGTGACCCTGGTTTAGACCTTTTGCTGACACATGTGGTGTAGAGTGTGAACAAATAATAGTACTTCCCAATAACTCAGTGCTGTCTGACCATTTTTAATGACTTTTGAGATAGACAATGTTTTAAAAACTTTCAAAGAATGTTTTTCACCGACAAGGGAATCACATCCCAGATTGCACACAACGTTAAATCAACGTTGAATTATAGTTAGAATTGTTTTTTTTGGTTGAGGTCGACAACTGACGGTGGATCAACCATCAAACAACCATCCACCTCCAGCCAAGTAACCAATGTTGAAACTGTGTCATTGAATCAATGTTGTTTTGTGGTTGAAATCTAATGAATGAAATGCTAATGTCTGATCAACGTCTGATCAATGTCAGCTGTTTTGCTGCACCCCTTCCCCTCCTCTCCTCCTCATCAGCGCTCTGGGTCAGAGTATTTTATTACTGAGCGGGGGTTATCACATTTAAATTAACCACTGCAGAGGATAGTGGGTGGAGATTCATTTCTGTACATTTTCTTACTTGTTCATAACAATTCTTACTGTGTGTGATATATTGACACAAAAACATCCACAGACATCTATAACTTACTACAAGGAGTGGAGCGGTCCACCCCCACGTTTACATGAGTGGGATGTCCCAAACACACAGCTGCTTCACTGTTGGCAAAAGATGTTAATTCAATGTTGAATTGCCATCATGTGCAATCTGGGTACAGAACGGAATCACAACTCAGTGTTGTCAACACATAGTGCTTGTGATTCACCCTCACCTAAAAGGGGTTCTGCTGTGGTGGCGAAGGGGTTAAGCACAACACACATATGGAGGCCTTAATCCTCAATGCAGCTGTCGCGGGTTTGATTCCCAACCTTGGCAACCTTTGCTGCATGTCTTCCCCCTTCTCTCATTACCCACTCTTGAAGAAGATTCTAGGTTATAATATTTCTTAAGAAAACTCTTTTGGCTCGATCTCCTTCGATCCCAGGTTCCCCCGGCGGGCCGCATGTAGCCACACAAAAACAACTAGTGTTGACATCACGGAATTACAGAGTTTAATCCAATAGAAGACAATGCATAAAATTACAACAGAAACTGCAGAACAACAGAGACATACATTCATTTACCTGACATAAATGGAAAGAAGAAGAAGGAAAGAAAAGCAAAGACGTCTTTGGAGAATTGCAAGAGCAAATCTAATTTGTTACTTCTGTGTAGAAAGTTTTATAGTAAAAGGTGTATTCTTGTCTTTAATTTATTCAAATAAGGCGTATCTTTGCTCATCCAACCAGGAGCTATCTCTGACCCTCTCTCAAGCCAGGAACTCCTGCTGTTTTACAGCTTTTCACAGATGAGTGTGAAAAGCTGGAATTTCTCCTGATTGTTTCCCACACAGACAAAAGGCAGATCAAACGATCCTAGCAAACCATCTGCTGTAACTTACAGGTAACATAAAGGTCAATAGGCCAGAATAAGTTACTGATTTTTAAAACTATAATTAGGCCATTTCAATCAAGACATGTTAAGTTTTAAAACTAGCTTATTTTAAATTTATTTTAACAGGAACTATATGGTCTGTATTTGTTCTCAGACCTGTAACCAGTACACTTTTTAATCTTTCAATGTCTTGCAGAACTTTTCAAATGTTTATCATATTTCTAACTGGCACCTTCCTCACTTTAATTTTTTTCAGCTGTTGCTCTGCAGTTTGACCGAAAGCTGACTCTTGAGGACTGCAGCAAAACTGTCAAGAAGTGGCTTCATTATGCGCCAGAATGAGAGGAAGACATCACAAGGAATCAAAGTGACGCCAACCAGAGTCAAACTGGGGTTACCACAACTTGTACTGTTTCCCTACTTCATACAGTACAAAGCTTAACTTCATGGACTCTGTTCTTCTGTGGACAACAGACTGTTGTTTTGACAGTCAAAAAGGAATCAAATATGTTTAAAGATCTGTCCCTCTTTTCTTAAATAAAATGTTAAATCAAACCCATGTTGTCATTTTTAACCTTTTGTACACAGTTTACCCATCATCTGCCAATAATAGTGTTTAACACCAGTGAAGAAACTTTTAGTGGCATGTTATGATGTAGACCTATCAGACCTAAAATATACATAAATCCTTAGCTTTCATTCAATATAAAATCAACACAAATCTGTATGCAGATCCACGTTCAGATGATGGTTGAATCAACATTGATATGTCAGTAATGGTTGAAACCCAAACGTTGATTCAACATACAAGTGACCGACCACTTTCATACAAGTGACCGACCACTTTCAACATTGATTCAATGTTTCTGGCTGACATTGATTCAGTTTTTTTTTCTTATTCATTTCATTCAATACAGAGAAAAAAAAAACATCCTAACAGTTTTTAATATACAAAAATTAAAAAAAGAAAATACACCTCCATCCATACATACATACATATCCATCTGTATACGTTTCACAAATATATACACTTACAAACATACTACATATGTATTTGAAAAAAATGAAATGAAAGGTAGCAGAAAGAAGAAAAAATCTTATAGTTTCTGCCCCTTTTTTCTCAACTCTGAATCAAAACAAAAAAAAATTTGATTTGTCTTCTGTGATAAAAAAAAGAAAAAACAAAAGAACAAAAGAAGCAAGGTCAATCATCAATCTCAACTGAACGATACTATACTCTAACTTTATACTATTTCATACTTCTTCAAAAAAACAATCTGACATTCTTTTAAACATGTGTAATGATTTAGCATTTTTAACATCGTTTTGTAGGTCGTTCCACAGTTTGACTCCTTGTATCGAAGTACATCGTTCTTTCAGTCATTCTGTGTTATCTGGGATGGAAGTTTATCGCTGAGCGAGCAGCTTGGTGGGGGGGATTCTGGGAAAGGCTTGTGAGATCTGTAAAAACATGCTTAAGAAAGGTACTGGGGAAAGCATCTTTGAGTTTTGAGGAGCTCACAACTGTTCTTACTGAAGCTGAGGCAGTGTTGAACTCCAGGCCTCTCCTATGAGCTGCAGCCACTTACCCCATCTCATTTCCTAGTTGGTAAACACTTAACTTCCTTGCCACCAAAGATTATTCCTTCACCTCACCTAAATCAGGTTCTCACTGCAAACCGCAAACAGCTCGGTAGAAGGTGGAAATACCAACAGAAACTTTTGACAATGTTGACAATGCAACCTCCTTAAAAAAGAAGACAATTATCCAGGTTGGCATCTTGGTTTAATTCAGAACTGCATCCTCTGAACACTAGAAAACCTGAGAAAATGGTCTCTTCATATTTAGAGGACATAACTTGGAAATACAGTCAAGTGTGTTATAAAAACAATGTTCAAAGAGCTAGAACATTTTCATCTTTAATAGAGGAGAATAAGTATAATTAAAGGCTCAGCATGACCGTTTTTTAGACTTTTTCACAAGTATGATTGGGAATGAGTGAGTTTATTATGGGGAGGTTTTGAGGGTTTTGAAGAAGCACTATGTAAGTTTGACGTCACTTTATTGTCTAACCCAGGGGTAGACAATCCTGGTCCTGGAGGGCCGAGTCCTGCAGCTCTTAGACGTCTCCCTGGTCCAACACACCTGGATCCAACAGCTGAATCTCCTCCTCAGAGCAGTCAGGTTCTCCAGTCCTGCTAACGACTCATTATTTGACTCAGGTGTGTTGAAGTAGAGACACATATAAAAGTTGCAGGAGGCCCTCCAGGCCTGGAGCTGCCCAGCCCTGGTCTAACCTTTGGAGAATAGATGTAATGAGTGTTTCTTATTTTCAAACTATGTAAAAATACTAAATGTTTTGTTTATAACCACCACATTAGGGATACATCTAAGGAAAATTACAGAGTGGTCTTATATAAGAAAAAGGTGAAAAAAGTAATGATGCTATTGGTGATATGGCTTTAAATGGTTTTGAACTGTTCCACATGTGGGACAATACCAGCATTGTATACATTTATTTTGACATAATAAGGATTACATAAATTATATTTTGACATCGACATTTATTTTTAAGCAGAATCAAAATAAATGTTCATCTGGTTGTACAGTTTTTTACTTAAGATTTTACAGGTGATATTGAAAACAGGGTGATGATATCTGCTGTTTTGAAACATTAGAAATTTTTCTTCTTTGATAACAGCTTCAAATTTTGTTTATTATAATGAAAATTGAAAACAAAATTTTGGTGTACTATATTTTTCAGGGCATTTGCTAGAATGGGGATGAAAAACAGGAGAGATTTATTTGGAGCAGAATACAAAATGTATAAATTCTTATGGTAAGAAGTCTTGACTGGTAACAGCAGAAACATTTAATCTACTCTTCTTCCTCACCCTTAACCTATAATAACGTAGATAAGTTGGTAGATGATTTTCAGTGCAAACTTTCAGATATCATTGATTACATTGCCCCCATTACAGTGAAGGTTGTGACTGGTAGGAAGAAATCTCCATGGAGAAATGCACAAGCAGTTCAATATGCAAGACAACTCTGCCGTAGGGCCGAACGGAAATGGAGTAAAACTCTTTTTTTTTTAATGTAAGACGTTGGTTTTACCGATTGCAAAGTTCTTATTTAACCAAGTTTTTATCATCTAACACAGAAAAACCCTGTAAACTCTAAACAGGTAAAAATAGTCCACAAAAATCCGTGTAGGACGGTGAAGTCCTAGCGCAAAATTTTGCGTTACAGGTGGACGGAGCCTGGTGCTGCAAGGTTGGAGACCTTGTCCTGTCAGGCGACGGAGCCTGGATAATACCTGGATAACACCTGGATAATACCTGGATAACACCTGGATAATACCTGGATAACACCTGGATAACACCTGGATAACACCTGGATAATACCTGGATAACACCTGGATAATACCTGGATAACACCTGGATAATACCTGGATAACACCTGGAGAATACCTGGATAACACCTGGATAACACCTGGATAACACCTGGATAACACCTGGATAATACCTGGATAACACCTGGATAACACCTGGATAACACCTGGATAACACCTGGAGAATACCTGGATATCACCTGGATAATACCTGGATAACACCTGGATAACACCTGGATAACACCTGGATAATACCTGGATAACACCTGGATAATACCTGGATAATACCTGGATAACACCTGGATAACACCTGGATAATACCTGGATAACACCTGGATAATACCTGGATAACACCTGGATAACACCTGGATAATACCTGGATAACACCTGGATAACACCTGGATAATACCTGGATAACACCTGGATAATACCTGGATAACACCTGGAGAATACCTGGATAACACCTGGATAACACCTGGATAACACCTGGATAACACCTGGATAATACCTGGATAACACCTGGATAACACCTGGATAACACCTGGATAACACCTGGAGAATACCTGGATATCACCTGGATAATACCTGGATAACACCTGGATAACACCTGGATAACACCTGGATAATACCTGGATAACACCTGGATAATACCTGGATAATACCTGGATAACACCTGGATAACACCTGGATAATACCTGGATAACACCTGGATAATACCTGGATAACACCTGGATAACACCTGGATAATACCTGGATAACACCTGGATAACACCTGGATAATACCTGGATAATACCCGTGCTAAACGGACGGCGGAGTCTGGTGCTTAAATACCGAAACAAAAGTTTGTTTTATCTTTTTCTTTTTCCAAAATATCTTTGTCTCTCTTACTGTTTATTCAATGTCACATGCTGTTTTTATTTTAATTATGTAAAGGAATTACACAAATTACACTTTGGAATTACACAAGTTCCAAGGTATTGGAATTTATACTTTGAGAACATTTCTCAATTTTCATTTATTGAAAATTGAGAAATGTGGTCTTTAGCAGATTTGATCTTTCATCATGGCCTGTTCTAAATTGTATTTTATTTTATCCTCAGATATAAAGAGGATTTATTTTCCATTGAAATTTGTCCCTTTAACTTGTTAACTTATAGTGGCATAATAAATAGGATGGGGCACTTAAATTGGAAATTCTGAAACAGCAACATATTGATTTAAGTTTCATTATCCATATTACAAAACTTCTTTGTCTCAAAGAACTTATCTATCCAAAATTGAGGTATTATATCGAGATTCTAAATAGTTTGGTTATTTTAATGTGGGGGGGAAATACAATGAAAAAGGAGTAATTAGCATTCACCCTTGGATTAAGCAGATAGAATTTGGGTGGGCTGTGGTGGAGCAGCAGTTCAGCACAACCCACATATGGAGGCCTCAGTCCTCCATGCAGCCGTTGCAGGTTTGATTCCCAACCTTGGCGACCTTTGCTGCATGTCTTCCCCCTTCTCTCATTACCCACTTTCCTGTCAAATAAAGGCCACAAGAGCAAATAAAACCGTTTTTTTTTTTTTTGTAAAATAAAACAAAACAGAATTTGATTAAAAAAAATTAAGCAGACGTATTAAGAGACTGTCTCATCCAACCTGGAAGTTTTTTTTTTTTTTATCAAACAAGCTAACTTACTAACTAAATTAGTTGTGAGGATTTGGTTTTTCTGTGTATTAATTTTGTTTTTTTTCTTCTCTGTGTTAAGTAGGGTTTTGTGTGTTGTTTTCAGTTAATTGAGTCTCCATGTTGTCCTGTCTGCCCTAGTGATGGCAAATGAAGCCTCATGAAGCAATGAAGCTTTCCAACCCGTTGCTTTGCAAAAAGCAAAGTGATGCTTCATTCATCACTCACTAGTGACATCTGCTGGTGAAACTGCAACAGCCTTGTCACTCGGGTGGATCATACTTCCAAAAACTACTAAAGTCAATATTGTCGCAAAGTTTTCATCAAACTCATGTTTGGTAACAGGAGAATCAATGAAACCATATTTAATTGTCATATGTTTTAATTATTAAAATGATTTGTAGCCAATCTAATACTCCTTTATGTTGAATGTCAGTGGTTGTGTTGGGTTTTCTTTTATGTCATAGACAGATTTGACAATAAAGACATTTAGTGTTTTAGTGCAGTGCCTGTTGGGGCGTTCGCTTTTTCTTGGATTTCTAATTGGCTCTGATCCCTCATATTTGGCTACATGTTGAATTTTAGTTCTGCAACAGGATTAAATCTGTTTCTGCTGTGCAAGACTGATATATCTTTGCTAATCAGACTACAAATAGTAGTGGAAATTTGCAGAAGGTGAGAAATTGGGAGGCGGAGGGTTAATTATTATCTAAGAAGAATTTTACTGTGAGGATAATCTCAAAGTATTCCCAAATGTCAGAGATTTTCCTCTTGCTGGCTCCATTTCAGACAATCAGTCAAGTTTATTTGTGTAGCAGGTTTCAGCAACAATGCAGTTCGAAGAGATTTACATCATAAAATCACAAAAATATAGTTATAAAAAAAACAACATAATCTACAATTGAGAAAATCAGTAACAAACATTACATTTTGATGAGTGCCATCATCACAACACATCAAATATGTTGGTCAATGTTCATTTTATTTTGGCCACAAGACAAATATTCTCTGATCTGCGACCAAATGGACAACAACCCATGAAGCAGCACGGCTCATCGTGCTTTTATTTTGAAAACCGACACGCAAAATGAAGCAGTCACGTGACCCATGCAATGCGAGGCCTCTTTTGTTGCCGGTCACGTGGTTTTCAGCAAGACAACACAAGCCTCGGGGTTTCATCAGACACGCCCCCTTTTTACTCGGTACAAGCCTGATTCAGATGGCCCATCACTAGTCTACCGTTAATTATTCCCAGCTGTGTCTTGTTCCCTGATTACCTCTGTGTGCCACCTGTGTTCCGTGTTCTTTGTCAGGTCTTTGTCGAATCTGTCTTGTCTAGCTGCCAGTATTGTTCGTTTTCACCAGTTGCTACCAGTTTAGGGCCTTAGCCCTCCGCTCTACTGTGCTGCCTGGATTTTGGAATTATTTGTCTACTTTTCTTCATTAAAACCGTAATTTTCTTCATTTTGACCTGGGTGTATTGCATCTGCCTCACCACTTCACACTGCATTTCATGACAAATTTAGATGACAAATTTTGACAGATTTTCTGTGTTCAGTTCAGTCTCTGTTGTTCTACCCCTGGATTGTCCCCAGCTGTCCCTCATTTCTCCTGATTGCCTTCCCTGTGTATTTATTCATACCTGTGTCTCTTTTCCCTGTCGGGTCCTCGTCTATTGCCGTGTCTATAGTCGTAGTTACATGTCGTGTCATTACCCTGTTTACCAGTGCAACTAGTGTGGAGTTCCTTGCCTCTAAGTTCACCTGTGCTTCCTGGCTTTTTGTTATTTCATCTTTAAAACGTCAGTTACTCTTCATATCTGGGTCCAACGCGTCCATCTCAAAGCCCTCAACTGATGACAACATGCTGCTTTAGAGAGGACAGGCATGGCTTATATATTAGGAACCAATTGGACATATTTCAAAAAGAAAGAGAAAAAGGACTAGAGTGTCAATATATAGCCCAGTTGTTCTCCAAGAGAGGTGAGTAGACTGTGCGAGTTTGATTTTAATTCTAATTTAACCTCCAGCCTTATGGTCTCGGCCTCATTCTGACCTTCGTGTTCCTGCCTGTTCAGGTGGAAAAATACCCACACCTGTCCAAACTCCCACTGTCCTCTGATAAGATGTCCTTGCTGTCCCGTCCAATCATGTCACTCCGCTGATGTATAAAAGCAGCGGACCCAAAGGGAGTGGACATGATCGAGCCATGGCCTTCCTGTGGATCCTCTCCTGCCTCGCCTTCGTCGGCGCCGCCTACGGTGAGACCGGCCTTCATCAGCAGAGTCGCTCAGAGACGAGCGTGTCTGCAGACCGTTTACACTGCATGAACTTAGAAAGACGTCCAGCTTTGGTTGAAGGGAGAGGAAACGTGTCCTTCTCCTGAGATGCCAGGAGTTTGTTTCTAATTGATGTTGGTAATGATGTAATGATGATGTCATCAGGTTGCGGCACACCTGCCATCACTCCCGTCATCACCGGTTACGCCCGTATCGTGAACGGTGAGGAGGCTGTGCCTCACTCCTGGCCCTGGCAGGTGTCTCTTCAGGTAAACTCACACAAACAAAGATGCTTTATTCTGTTAACTTCAGGGATGCTCACTTCCTTTTTAAGAACCATCTCTGATGTAGAAATATTTTCTAGCCGATAACCGTTGCTGGTACAAGGGTCGCTACCTCACCCTCCTGCAGATCATCAGTTCAACTGAACAACTCTATGGAGATTTGATCATTTCTGAACTTTGGAGGGTGTTGATTTGTACATGTGAAGCCAATATTAAACGGGTGGAGACGACAAAAATGTTGGAGAATAAAAGTTTCTTTCTTAGACTGCATGCTCCTAATGTTTACCGTCAGAAATCAGTGTTTGTCGCGTACTGATCACCGACCTCGTGGCCACATCAGCAGATCCAGGTCTGACTTTAGGCTGGAAGAGATGTCACACATGTAAACGTGCTGCTGTCAGAGCAAACGCATCCATCCTCTGATTTTTCCAGGACTGGAAAATGCCAACCTAGCTTCTCTTTGCCGTCAAACGGCAGCCTTGGCGTGCAGCCGTCGCCTCCTCCTAGTTTATCAGCTGCGTGTCTGAACTGACCTCTGACCTGTGCGGCCTTACGTCAGGCTGCAGAGTCATTACAACTTGCACAGCTGTTAAAATGGGACCAACCTCTGTTTCAGGATTACACTGGCTTCCACTTCTGCGGAGGCTCTCTCATCAATGAGAACTGGGTGGTGACAGCTGCTCACTGCACTATCAGGTAAGCATCGCACACCTGAGGTCTGCGTTGCCTAAGAAGAAGAGATCAAAGTGTTGGTGTGTTGCAGGACCGGCGACCGTGTGGTCCTCGGAGAGCACGACCGCTCCTCCAACGCAGAGAGCATCCAGGTCATTACTCCTGGCAAGGTAAGTGAGACCGTTCACATGACATCCCCTGACCTTTAACCTGCCACTCCTAAACATGTCACTTCCTGCCAGGTGTTCAGACACCCCCAGTACAACAGCTACACCATCAATAACGACATCACCCTGATCAAGCTGTCCAGCCCCGCCCAGCTCAACATGCGGGTTTCCCCCGTTTGCCTGGCTGAGTCCTCCGATAACTTCCCTGGAGGCTTGAAGTGTGTGACCTCTGGCTGGGGTCTGACCCGCTACAACGGTAACGGCTGCTGACGCTCACAAGCCTTTATGAGAGAATCAAGAGATTGCAAGCAACAAAAACTTTACAGTAATGAATAACACAGGGGTCCTGTCATATTTTGTCATATTTTTCAGACCTGTTTTTCTATTCAAAGGTTCACTTCGTTCACTAAATCCATAAAATGTCTTAATTCATCTTCCGGGTTGAAATTAAGAACCCTGAAAATTGTTTTCATTCCTGAGTAATAATCATGTCTTTACTGTAGTAAATGGACGGGGCCGCCTGACTTGGAAAATAGTTTCTAATGAGTTTGAACGTTCTGGTGACTGTTGTGTGTTTTTCAGCCGCTAACACCCCCGCCCTGCTGCAGCAGGCCGCTCTGCCCCTCCTCACCAACTCTGACTGCAGTCAATACTGGGGCAGCAACATCACCAACCTGATGATCTGCGCCGGAGCGGCCGGAGCGTCCTCCTGCATGGTGGGAGTTCTGACCCGGTTCTGTTCATCCAGTTTGACCTCCCAGTTTTCACCAGCCTGTTGGGTTTCTTTGCTCTGTTCCTCAGGGTGACTCTGGAGGTCCTCTGGTCTGTGAGAAGAACGGAGCCTGGACTCTGGTGGGCATCGTGTCCTGGGGCAGCAGCACCTGCAGCACCAGCTCCCCCGGCGTTTACGCCCGCGTCACGGAGCTGCGCGCCTGGGTCGACCAGACCATCGCTGCCAACTGAGCGTGCTCAGTGGTCTTCTTCCACTTCTAGCCTGATCTTCAATAAAACACAGAAACTGACTAAACCTGCTGCCATGTCTTGTTCTCCTGCAGACCCTCACCTTCATCTCTCACTGAGTTCATGTGAAACCAGTCAAGCCTCATAAATGAAGCTAAAAAACACATTTACTTCCAAACAGAAGATATTACAGCATTTCGTTATTTCGTACAACATTCAACCAATAAGATATTAAGACATATTATTCAAGTTAATATAAGCATAATTTTCAATAAAAACAAATATACAGTCAAGGTTGTACTGAAGTTTATGGCATGTGTTAAGAAAATGCATTTAAAATATGCTAGTTGTAAAAACTTAACCATATGTTCAATATTAGATAAAATTAATTGTAGGAGCCATATGTACATTTTTTGGAGCTTGAGACAGAATGAGCATCTGTGGTTGTATTGAGCTTGTTGCATGGTTCCTTTTGATTGGTTGTTGCCTAATTAGTCTATGAAAGATTAGAGCATGCTCACTATAGAAGTCTGGTACGGAGCCCCTAAGGGGACATGGAGAGAAAACAAAAGGAAAGAAATCCCGACTTATTATCTCGAGATCCCGCGACATTTTTGAAAAATCGCGAGTTACTTTTTTTGGGGGGGAAGCATGTTTTTATGCGGTAAACATGGTGGAGTGTGTCTACGTTGATTGTGGAGGACGACTTGTATCATTTTCTGCGGTCCAGAGGAGGATATCATGCACATGCAAAGAGACGAGGTGAATATAATCGCATAAAACATTGTTTGATAAATATCCGCTCAGTGAAAAACTACGTTTGATAGCCTTAGCTAAGAACCGCTTTGTATTTTATCAAGAAAAACTTTTTATCTGTTAAAGTTTGACGACACATTCTGCAATTTATCTTCCAAAAAGGGGTTACTATGGCAACGGCACAACAAATTATGCGACCCATAACTAGCAGCGATAGTGCTACACAAGAAGTCTTCGCATGGCTTTCTGAAATACAACTATAATATAAATATAAAGATGTGGATGTCTTTATTCTGATTATTTTTTTATTTTTTATGTCTCCAGGTGGACAAGGCTGTGCTGTCTATAATGACAGACGAACAAATGACCAATTACATCACTTCATATTGTCATAAGGTGGTGTGGTAGGTGGTGAGGAGAGACGCCGAGACCCAGGTTATGGTGATTAAGATGTATTTAATAATGATGATGCTCGAAACAGTCCAGGACAGGCAGCACGGCAGAAAACAAGCTCGCAGCTAAATACCGGTAGCAAATGACAAATCGGACTAGACAGGAGGAAGCACAAACCAGGACTTAACAGTTCTACTGGCGCGTACGGACAACAAACTTAGACATTTGACATTGACAAGGACCCAACGAGGAACACAGACAACCGGTGGGTTTAAATACACACGGGGTAATCAGGGGAATGAGACACACCTGGGGAGCAATCAACGGGGGACAGGACAGAGACTCACAGTAAAACAGGACTGAACACAGAGAACTCAAAAATAAACACACAGAAACACGGATCGTGACACATATGGTGACAGAATAGCAGTTCTGTCTTTTTGTCATCAAAGTACACTTATTGCAGAAAAAGATACTCTTCTCCAGAACTTAAGAGATAAAATTGGAGCACGGAAAATGAGATCTAGGACCAAAAGAGCTGTTTGTAGCACATCTGGTTTGTTCCAAATGCAAGGGGTGGAGATGGCAAGAGAAAGAAGTAAGGCAGCAGGGAGGACTTCGAAAAAAATTGAAATTGGGTGGCTTCATTTTCACATTGATGAAAACCAACAAGTGAGAACAAGAAATGGTGGAGGAACGAGGCATGCAACAGTGGATAAAAGTACAACTGTTTCTCAAACTCTTGAAATGGGAAAGGAGCTTTTTTTCCAGACCTCCACCAAAGGGGAAAAAATAAGGGTACAAGCTTCTGTCAAATTTTAATTAATCGAGTTTGATGGATTAAAATGCCACGCCCAAATCAAAATCGATGTTATCGCACACAAACATCTGTTTATTTGCGTCATTAAATGCTTATCGTATAAAAACATATGTTTTGATTTAAATTAAGTTCTTATCAATAATAAAACAGACAGCATTCTGGAACCTTCTCTTTTATATCAAATGGTTAATAAGGGGTCAGGCCCTCTTTGTGACTTTTGACCCAGTTATACCAATGCAGCTCCTCCTCACACAGATAGACTCCACCCCCAACTGCTTTTATCTTCCTGCTCCTTGCAGATTCCCCCAGCCCACTTTTATGAATGAGCCAATAGAGATAAAGGTCTGGGATTTCTGTTTTTTCTGCTTTAAATAATTTTTTCGGAAGCCCTGTTATTCTACTTGTTGCATTTGTTAGAGGAAGATCCACTTTGATCTCACAGAAAACAAACAAACAAAAAATGGTTCGCATTAAAAGAGAAAAGCCTCAAAAGAGAAGACATCAGGAAACCAATCAACTGCCATGTGGCTCATCTGTAGATGGACAAACCATCACGAGACCCTGCTTCATCACTGATGCTTCATCCTCTACACTCCTGGATAGAAATCTGATCCTACCTCCATCAGCATTCGAATCCTCAATTCAGCACGAGATTCCCACCTTCCAGGACTCCAAGCATCCTCCTCCGCCTGATTCCTCTGGATCACCCCCTGCGTCTTCTGAAACTCCTTCATCCGGCGTGGGAAAAAAACGACACCGCACAGTGTTACCCAGTGGGACATCGCTTCTTTGTGAGACACCGGTCTCTGTTTATGAGAACCCAGACCGCACATTGGGTGCACCACGCAAGTCCACCTTTTTTCTGTGCCGAGTGCAGAATCCATCATGCCATGTCCTGCAACAGGAGTGGTCATTGAAACCTTATGGAATGTCTGGAAAATGGGGATACCTTTTTCGTTATGAAACCGGAGAACTCTCTGTGTACCAGCTCGAGGAAGAAAAAGAACAACAAACAGCCTCATCAGTGACATGCAATCTGACCTACAACGACTGGGCAGTGTTAAGGTTGGCAGTTCCTCGCAAGAGAAAATCAACCCCACAACCAGAGGATGATAAAGAAAGGCAAGAAGAAGAAGGTGAGGAAGGAGAAATTAAAGTTTCCCCTCCACCTTTCAAGCAAGCTAAACTGCAACCCTTTCCCTCTGATCCTGAACTTGCTAAAGGTAAGATTATCTTTAGCGCTGTCTGGGAAAGCAAAACTACTCCATCTGGGCGCTGGTTTTTACGCGCCAGCATCCGTGAGATGAACTCGGACACTACCTGTGACCTGTTTGTGCTGGAAACTTTCAATTCAGACACAGGAATATTCAGGACCATGCTGGCTGTCCCGTTTCAGGTATGGTCAGATAAAATCTGGCAAGTTGGAGATCTGATCTCCAACTTGTTTCAAAGTTCCCGCACTTGGATGGATATTTTAACTGTCAAGAAAAGATTGAGATTTTTAGCTCCGCCTCCAGAGCCAACCTCCTCTGAGGACCCGCCCCCTCACCACTCTATATAATGAGAGGATTTCAGAGGGGGAGGCCTGCCACAGACCATCTTCTGCTCATCAGGGGAGCTGGACTTCAGATCTTCATTACCATGAAAGAAAGAAAAAAAAAAGGCAACCAGCGGACTTTGGATGCATACTGGGACCCTATCAAAAAGGTCTCACAAGGAGTCTTCAACATGGAACCCTATCACCCACCCTCTCCAGTCTTCTACTCATCCTCTTCCTCATCCTCATCTCCGGCTATTTCTCCATCCCAGTTTTTAGAAGAGCAAACTCAAACTGAAAACTGGATGGTAGGTGGAACTCTTGAGACCATCCCTGAGGAGCCAGAGGAGCAGCAAGAGTACAATTCTCAATCTTCAAAAAGTTTTGACCCTACTCCACCCACTCCTCCTCCATCTCCTCCTCCTCCTACATCTCCGGAGCAAGGTAATGTTCAAGATGGTGAAGCAAGAACTGATGGATGGATTGCTACTAAGTTGATTGGGACTGTGAGAACCGCTGTGCTTCATCTATTGCACCTCACTGCTGCAAAGCTCCTACAAGAAAAGTGCAATGGATGCCGAACCGGACACCCGAGCCAGAGACGGCATGAATGTCTGGAGCCTGTTCAGGAGCGATTCTACCAGGACAACTACCACAACATTATGCCTCTACTATTTGTACCTCAGTTCATTCCAGCAATTCAACTTTTTCTGACCAAACACAAAATTCAAGCAAGCGACCTGACAGTCAAGATAGTTGCAGAGACAATTTTACACGAACTAATGTGTGATGATCACTTCATGCTGCAATTTCTGACATGTATGAGAACATGAGCTCTGATCTGCTCAAACAGCTGTGGTGGGTTTCAGAATGCTTCAGTCCAGTGAAGAAGAAGAAGTGATCCGCAATGTTTGTCTTTTCATTTTTAAAAACTGTGTTTTTTAGCTAATATATTTTTTTTACTTTAAGTGATTTAAAAGTGTGACAAGTTTCATTTAGTTTTTTATATTTTACAAAAAAAGCTATCACAATTTTTTGAAACTATTCTGCTTGCAATGTTTTTGTTGGAGTGAAAATCTTTAAAATAAAAAAAATAATAAAAAAAAGATATAAATAAAGACAAAAAATCTGAAATACTTAAATTCTCTGTGTTGTTTTTTGATTCTCTCATTACTCAACAAGTGCTCAGAAGAGTGTCAAGGGAATGGCTGAAGAGTTGCTAATGAAAAAGGTCTATTTTGACCCATCTAATCCCGGTAGCTTTGGAGGTGTTCAAAGATTGAAACAGAATCTTGAAAATGAAACTGGGGAAAAAGTCAGTGTTGACAAAATAAAAGACTTCCTTTCAGAGCAAGATGCATACACCTTACACAAACCTGCCAGGCTGCATTTTCAGAGAAACCATGTGTTTGCATCTGCACCTTTAAAACAATTTCAAGCAGACCTTTGTGACATGCAATCCCTGGCTGAGTATAATGATGGGTACAATTATCTGCTGACTGTCATTGATATATTTTCAAAAAAAGCTTTTGCTCGAGTTTTAAAGAGAAAAACAGCTGGAGAAGTGGTGAAAGCTTTTGAGTCTGTATTTAGAGAGAGCCAAATACCAAAGAAGATTCAGACAGATTTGGGGCGAGAATTTTTTAACAAGAGCTTCAAAGCCTTAATGAGAAAACATGGAATTGTTCACTTTGCTACAGCCAGTGACCTCAAGGCCTCCATTGTGGAAAGATTCAATCGTACCCTCAAGAGTAGAATGTGGAGATATTTTACTGCAAATAATACACGCAGATATGTAGATGTTTTACAAGATTTGGTTACGAGTTACAATCACAGCTTTCATTCCAGCATAAAAATGAAACCTGTGGAGGTCACTGCAGAGAATTCCCTTCAAGTCCTGAGAAATCTCTATGGTAATAAACCCCGAAGGAAAAACAACAAAAACACAAGCCAAGTTCAAACCTGGAGATTTAGTCAGACTTTCAAAAGTCAGAGGGGTTTTTCAGAAAGGTTATGAACAGACCTTTACGGATGAGGTGTTTAAAGTCACAGATGTTATCCCTCGCATTCCTACTGTTTATAAAATTCAAGATTATGATGGAGAGGCTATAGAAGGATCTTTCTACCAGGAGGAGTTACAGAAAGTAAAGATGGGTCAAGAGAGAGTTTATCACGTTGATAAGATCTTGAAACGCAGGACTGTGAGGGGAGAAAAGCAAGTGTTTGTCAAATGGAAAAACTGGCCTTCAAAATTTAATAGCTGGGTCCGGCTCAGTGACCTCTCAGATGTGTAAAGAAGGCCTACAGTGTACAACAACATGTCAGCAGGAGGAGAAGACAGAGAACAAGAAGGTTTCTATGTGACCCTGCCTTCTAATGCTTGCAAACAGCTCTTTAAAGACAATACAAGCTCAAACTTTAAAACAGAGTTGGCCAAAGCTATTGATTTAAAAGGTCATTGGGTTGTAGGTCTGTGTGAAGTTATAATACCACACACCTGGTACAACCTGCCTACTCACTCAGCCTACTTTGAGCTCCGTAGAGTCTTAATTCAACCATCAGACAAGACTGAAGGCCAGGATGGATTTGATATGATGGATTTGATATCTACAGCCAGAAATTTGGTGCTGGAGGCTATTATGACAGACCACAAGACATACTGGAACATTTTGTGCCTGCACTGAAAAAGTACAGCAATACTTCAGATGTGTCTTACAATAATGTGACAAAGCGCTTCGAATTTAAAGGAAATGGACAATTTCAAATCAAAGTGGGGGCTCCACTCGCCTACATTCTCGGACTGAAAGTGAACGAATGGTTTACAGTGTCCAACAGGAGCGCAACATACCCCTCAGGGGCCGGCATGCTCGCAAATTTGTTTATATACTCTGACATTGTGCACCACCAAATAGTTGGAGACAGCTTCTCGCCGCTGCTGGGTGTTGTGACAGTGAGAGGGAAATTCGGTGATATAATTAGCATAAGATACAACACTACGCATTATATACCCGTGTCAAAAAGTTACATCAAAACAATTTCCATTCAGATCAAAACAGATCGAAATAGATTTGTGGATTTTGTTTATGGGAAATCGATAATAAAACTGCATTTTAAACCTGTGTCACCCCCACGATCCATTTAGCAAGATTCAAATGGCATTTTTTCCGCAGTCACACATGGTCAATGACCCAAACAGATTTGTTCACTATTATGTCAGTCAAACTGGAGGCGACCTTTCGTTTTTCCAGGGCGCGCCTGTCATGTATGGCAGGGGCCTTGGATCGTTGTTTTCCAGGCTTTTCCGATTTGTGTCCCCACTTGTTAGAAAAGGGTTTTCTATAGCTAAACCCCACCTGAAAACTGCAGCTTCAAACATCGCATCTGATGTCATAAGTAAAGCTGTTAGTAAAATGACCCGTCCTGCACAGAACAGAGCTGAGCAAGAAGGCTCAGGAATAATGATGCTCTCTAAACGGGGGAAAACCAGGCCCCCAGGTAAACGTGTCTGGGTGGCTAAAATACAAGCTGCAAAGAAGAAAAAAAAATCAGATGCCGCGAGAAGGCAACGAGGAAAGAAGCGCTCCAAAACTTCTGACATATTTTCATAATGTCTCTCCTACACAACAAATCTGCAGAATGCACACTGACTGAACTGGATTTATTTTCAGCTCCAATGACTCAGCTCTCCATCGAAGATAAGATCTACACAGAAATCCACCCTCTGTCTGCCATCAGTGACTCCTCACCCATTGAATTTTACATCAGCAGTGAAGGTGACTCTTACGTGGATCTTAATGACAGTTTATTGTATCTCAGAGTTAAGATTACTAATGCAGATTGTTAGATATTTTTTGGTATTATCATTTTGTTATTACTTTAGTTCATATTCAGTCTAATGTTAATCAGTATTATTGTGATTTTTAGTTTAAAGTGTTCTCTTCCTTATGTGTGTATAAACTGACCTGGAGGTTACGACTGTCTGTTTATCTTTATGTGAGACAGTTAACTCTGTGTTTCCCAGATCTTAAATTCTTCTTGTGTTAGTTTGACCTAGAGCTGAACTGAGCTCAGACCGTAGATCAGATATCACACCTGGAACTGAGTTGCTGGTTTGTTTAGGTTAGAAGTTTTACGACCTTTGTTGTTCTTCCTGACTGCCCCTTTTGGTTGTTCTGCCTGACAATAAAACAGGGGCTCGCGTGGAAGGAGATCAGAACTTTCTGTGAACGGCTGATGACGTTGTTGGCGGAAAGTTCTCCTTTTGCAAAAGCTTTGTCTATAAAATTCATATACGTTGTCTGTGGTCTTTTTATGTAGGTTCGAGAAAAATACCTATCATTTGGTGCCGTGACCCGGATTTCTCAACCCCCCCCCGCTGACAGGCAGAGGAAGACGCGCTGAATCCGTGCACGGCCAGAGTCAACAGGACCTGGAAAGAAAGACCCAGGAAGTAAAATTCTTCGCTGGGCCAGCGACACATGTCCGACTTTGTCTGCCAACGGCGGAGTGACGAGATCCGACTGGACAACCCGAAAACTACAGAAACGTAGGTGAATTTTAAAATGACTATTTTAGAGGTTTGAGTCCTTGTCAAATATCAGTTTGACTAAAGTAAGGTTTGAGTCCTTGTCAAATATCAGTTTGACTAAAGAAGTTATAAGGGTCCCAGTTGACAGAGTTTCAACTAAAGGCAAAAGGAAAGGCTCTTAGAGCCTCCTTACTTAGAGGACACCTCTTAAGGGTAAGTCCTCACGTAGATAGGAAGCTTATTATTACTGTTCTGTTATTACTGTGCTGATATTGCTGTTTGTCTGCTGCTCTGATGTGTGTGTGTGTGCGTGAAAGAGTGATTGGAGGTTTAAATACTGCTCAGTATTTTACCTCATATAAAACAGTGGGGCTAAACAGCAAACCTCTTGTGGATGCAAAGGCAAGATTCTCCCACTCGAAAGAGTTGAAGTGGAGAATACCACAACAAGGTATTTTTAATTGCTGGCCTACTGAAAAGATCTCCAGTTCATAGGACTCCCTAGGAGTCAACGAACCTGGACTAAATTTAAATAAATAAAAATTTTCGAAGCTAAAAATTGATCAATGGCAAACAATTGTGGGAATTTTGGAGAGTAGTGTAACAAGAAAAAAGGGAATAAAGAAGGCTAAAAAGGAGGATGAGCTGAGATGTGCTAAATTATGGTTAAAAGCAGCCATAAATCGGAAAGAACAAATTAAAAAGGTTAAAGACAAAAATTTGTAGAAGCAAAAAACCTATTTGTTAGACCAAAAGATAATAAAGTCATTCTAAGCACACAGAATGATGTAGTGGTGCGGTGAGCACAAGCTCCTGCAGCTGCTCCTCCCCCCGTCGCTGCAGCAGCTCCGTCTGCCCCAGTCTCAGCCGCTGCAGTCCCAGCAGCACGACTGTACCCCTCATTAGAGGAAGGTGCACAAAACTTATATGTTTTTGCACCCTGGACCTTGATAGAGGCCAGAAAGGGGTAGAAAGAATAACGCCTGTAACAGAAGACCCCGATAAGTGGATAGAGGACATGACTGGATTAATCCATTCATATAGATTAAATGGGGTAGAAGCAGGAGAAGCAGCCATACCCTCATTAGGAAAGGATTGGGCAAAAGTGAGGGGACCACAAACAGGAGAAATACACAGCATGATCAGACTCTACCACACCCCAAAAAGTCACACCACCAGACAAAATTGATGAAATGGTGGACACATGTGCAGCTTATTACACGTTAATTAAAAATAAATAAATAAATAAATAAATAAATAAAGAAATTGAATTTCGGTATGAAACCAGTGCATGCAAAATAATATTTACTGATACTAAAAATTAGGTTTAAGCCTCACAAGTCAGAAAATAAAATTACTTTTAGGAAATACTGGTGTTTGTTTTGTTTTGTTTGTTTTGTTGTTTTTTATCATTCCTACACCTTCAAAGAAAAACCAGTTGAGAGACGTCTCACTGAAATAAAAACATGGGAACAACTTCCTTGTATGCTAAAAGTGGAATTATGACTTTCCTGAAGGAGGAGAAGCTGAAAAATAAAATTAAATAATAAAATTCTCCTCAGAGAACAATGTTTAATATATTGTGTCGTAATCAGATTATAACACCAACTTGGTGAAATGATCCTTTGGCTGTATAACTGGAGGGGTCAGAGGTCAGAGTAAGGTACCGACCTGGACATTATCCAGCCTCTTGTCTCTCTTAGGCCTTGAGAGGAGGGCTGCCCGCTGACCTCACAGTCTGCAGCACTAAGATCGACAAATTTAGAGAAATCCATTGTTCTCTGGTGAAACGTGACACAGATGAAGTTAACATAAACTTACATTCTACATTTTAAAGGTTAATATTGTACAGGATAAAAGAGACTACAGCTTTTAACATGTTTCATGTTTATATGTGTTTGAATAAAAAAAGGATTTATGAGTTCTTAAAGAGTTGGGTAATAAGTGGCTAAACACTATACGATCACAAGACAAAAGTTATATGGAAAATGTTTGTAAAAAGAAAAAAGACACAGAAAGCCGAACAAACCCTAATGGACTCTTATTTGCTTCTTTCCTTTTCCTGTCTGAGCCTCGCTGCGGTGCGTCTGACCTCCAACCTCAACTCAAACCTGTCCTGCCAGATCAGATGACGTCCCTCCTTCATCACCAGCCAATGACAGTTGATAAAGAAACGAAAAAGGACATGATGATTTCTGCCACCTGAAGGCACTAAGATGTCCGCTGATCCTGATTATTGGACATCTGGGAACTGCCATGCAGCAAACTACTGTATGGAGTCCTGCTGGACGTTTGAACTGGAACTAAATTCATTGGTGGACAACCTGGACATTCACTAAGGGACGGTCTGGACAACTTATCCAACACCAGAGCCAGTTGGACTGACAGGGAGCTGGAGGAGAGGCGGGGGGAGGACCAGCTGCAGCGACGCCAACAGCAGGAGGGGGAAGCGAGAAGTGAGACAGTGGAGAAATGCCAGATAAGTTATACACACACCACTGTGATAAAGAATGAGCTCACTAATCCTGTTTGCATATAGGAATAATCTACCCAGAAAAGAACATTTTAGAGGTTTTTAGGTACAATGTTAGATAAAATCGTTCATTTTGTACCCGTTAACTCAGTCCTTAACAGAAGGACCAGTGATCCTCTTAGGGCCCACGAGCCATAGGTTGGGAAACTATGAACAAGAAAAATTATAATCATTAAAAGTTAAACAACAAAAAACTGATAGAGCTATGCAACTAAATTACACCAAAAAAAAAAAAAATGTATTAGAGATTCTAAGCTAATGAAGATTTTCAAATGTTTTATTTACTAGTTTGGAACTAAATTAAACATCTCTAAGTGTTGAAAATAATTGATATTGCAGTGTTGAAATATTATGAAATATTTCGTTGAATTTAACTGAAAAATTTAATTTAGAGTTTAACAAAGAAAAACCAAAATATAACCCTGCAATTAAAATACGTGTCTGCTAAAGTATCTTCTATAAACCTATGAGTTCACCTGCATTAACTACTAATCCTCCCAAAGACTTTATAAAAGCTTAAGTGATTGTGACACATGGGCAATGCCATGTGTAAAAAGGGGGGAAAAGGGAAAATGGTGAGGTAATACTATAACTACATACTATATAACTACTAAATTCTTACATAAAAATTTTTTTGTTATGAACTTTTGAGTTAACAAATACTGTTAGATGATGATTGATGCTTTTTCTAAATGGGTTGAAATAGTTCCAGCAAAGCATGCAGATGCTTTGACGGTAGCTAAGGCTATCTGCAAAACTATATCCCAACACACGGTATTCCACAGAATGCTTAGATTTGGTGAAGCTCTATATGAGAATCACCCCGACAGCTGATGGTCTAACACCTTCTGAAATAATTCATGGGAGAGCTTACAGATTGCCTCTGTTTGCTCCAGAATACAATAAGCTGACGAAGATCAGACATTAGCAGATTATATGATCAGGACTCTTAAACTGAAGGAAGTGTCCAGAGCAAAGTTACTGCCTTATGATTCTCTTCCTGTACAGGAGGCCGCTCCCATCGAGCCAGGTGACTGGGTCTACATAACGGTCATCAAACGAAAGAACTGGACGAGTCCACGGTGGGAAGGACCGTTCCAGGTGCTGATGACCACACCAACAGGTGTAAAGATTGCTGAAAGACCCAGCTGGATACATCTCAGTCACTGCAAGCTGCAGAGAGTGTTGGATCCCTAATCCGGAGTGGCGGGGAAGTTTCTGGCTACACAGGGATTCCTGACCAATAGGGCGGTTTGTCTCAACGCCAGTGAAGAAACTCGACAGATCCTCACTCTTTAGTTTGGGGGTTCCGACATCTCTGTACGCCCAGCAGCAATGGGGACTCCATATGCCAGATGGATCTTCTACTGCGCTGTGACTGCAGCATGTTTGATGTTTGGAGGAGGAAGCGAGCCTGAGTTCCACCTGCATGACAGCACCGATCTGTGTGGAAGCTGATGAACAGGACTGCTCACGAGGAGAACGAGGTGAACTGCTATGTGTGTGCGCAGCTACCAATCGCCACACACAACTCAGGTCTGCACCCAGAGAGCATCACTGATGACAAACAGATGTGTCTCTATGGCCTGAGCACACAACCACGACTCAGCGTCCCCGTGAAAAGAAGAAAATGCAAATGGTGCAAAAAGGATTTTTCTGTTCTACTTCGGACAGGAGATGCCACAAAAGGACTTTTTGGATCTATGAACTGTTCATTTGAGGATGACGTACTTCCGTTTCCACCGTTTCCACAAGCCACATGGAAAATACCAGAGACCATTTCGTTAGCAGGAGCTAAAGTTTACACCTACTGCGACACGACACCGGATTACATCAACTACATTGCCTGCAGGGGTCAAAGGGCGACTCCACACTGCAAAGTCTGGAAGGACAACCCAGACTGTGACAACTTGCTTCAGGAGAGGAGCTTCAACATCACGCATAAGACAAAAAGGAGACAAGAGACAACACTGTGCAGTGCCATAGTGCCAGGAGATTATGGCTCACGGATGTTGGCAGACTGGTACTACATATGCGGGAATGAAGCGTACATGTTTTTGCCAAAAAAAAATTGGGGAGGACTGTGTGCTGTGGTACCTCTAATCAACCCGATTGCGTTCATCAGGAAAGCACAAAATGATCCACACACCCGCTCCAAACGAACAGTTATGTCAGAGGTCAAAAGATGGGGAGGCCTCACAACACATACTGGAATTCCATGGGAATTCAGGATTTGGAACGGCGGAGAAAAATTCATGCAAAGTCTTTTTCCATGGGTTGATCTAGGAGAGATTCGAAGCCACGTTGAGATCAACAGATATGAATTACTGCGACTCATCAACAGTACACAGCCAATGGCACCATGAAAGAACTGACTGAACTGAGAAACATGGTTATGCAAAATCGTGTTTTCCTGGACTTCCTCACAGCCTCTCAGGGAGGGGTCTGCAAAGACTGTACTTTTGTGCCTGATGAAACAGGAACTGGAGGAACTTAAACATTACATAGAAAGTGGAACACAAGGATCATCTCCTTTTGATTTTCTTTCTTGGCTCACTTCCAGACCATGGTGGAATTTACTGGTGAAGCTTGAAACACCTATTCTGGGTGTTTTGATTCTTTTTTGCCTGTTCATAGGTTGCATTTTTCCATGCCTACGAAATATGATGTTTAAAACAATTAACACAACTGTTATCAACTATCAGCTGGCAAAGCATCTTATGAGACAACTGAAGATGACTTGTTTCGAGTTCTGATGGTTTTCTGAACAGTGATGAAGTTCTGTAATCAATAAACAGATGAATTCATTTGCTGAATGACTCCTACAACAAGTGGTTGTAGAGATGAGTAACCTGCATTTGATTTTTTGTTGTTTCTTTTATTTTTCATTTATTTCATTATATTACATTTATTCATTGTGTATTTTCTGTGTTTAGATTAGGAAAAAAAACAAAAAAACAAAAAAAAAAACTTGCATTTATTGGTTCTTTTCTTTTCTTTTCTTTTCTTTTCTATGCTTGGCTTTTGCATAAAGTTTACACACATAGTAAAATGATAAAAAGGGGGGAATGTTAGATATTTTTTGGTATTATCATTTTGTTATTACTTTAGTTCATATTCAGTCTAATGTTAATCAGTATTATTGTGATTTTTAGTTTAAAGTGTTCTCTTCCTTATGTGTGTATGAACTGACCTGGAGGTTACGACTGTCTGTTTATCTTTATGTGAGACAGTTAACTCTGTGTTTCCCAGATCTTAAATTCTTCTTGTGTTAGTTTGACCTAGAGCTGAACTGGGCTCAGACCGTAGATCAGATATCACACCTGGAACTGAGTTGCTGGTTTGTTTAGGTTAGAAGTTTTACGACCTTTGTTGTTCTTCCTGACTGCCCCTTTTGGTTGTTCTGCTTGACAATAAAACAGGGGCTCGCGTGGAAGGAGATCAGAACTTTCTGTGAACGGCTGATGACGTTGTTGGCGGAAAGTTCTCCTTTTGCAAAAGCTTTGTCTATAAAATTCATATACGTTGTCTGTGGTCTTTTTATGTAGGTTTGAGAAAAATACCTATCACAGATGGCTCCAACATTGCTGATGATGCTGCCGTGGGACTTATTAACTACCCACTTAACACAATTTTTGGTCAAGTTGATGTTACACTTGGTGATCGTCTGATATCTCAATCCAGTGCAACACATCCGTACCGGGCAATCATTGAGACACTCCTGAACTATTCCGAGGACTCTTTGAAATCCCAATTTAGTACGGGGCTGTTTTATAAGGATACAGCTGGCGAGATGGATTCCATTGTCACCGATGATGGACCTAACCTGGGTCTTAATCAGAGAGCAAACTTTACAGGAGAGTCCACCCCATGTTCCCTGCTTGGAGTGTTGCATTTTGACCTGGCATTTTCTGAAAAGCTAATCATAAACGCGGTGGATCTGAAAATTAAGCTTACACGTGCAGACGATGCATTCTGCCTCATGTGTGCCAGAGACTCAACTTTCAAGCTCAAGATTTTATCTGCGTCTCTGTTTATCAAGAAAGTGACTGTGTCCCCAGCTGTGCGGATCGGACACGCATCAGCGTTGCTCAGAGGAAATGCTTTGTACAACCTCTCCCGAGTTAATGTCAAGACTTTTTCAATTCCAGAGCGATCTAGAATTTGCACACAAGAAAATCTGTTCTTGGGTTTGATTCCAAAATATGTGGTACTTGGAATGGTGGATCATGCGGCCTTCACTGGTGCTCGAGAATTAAACCCCTTCAACTTTAAACACTATGACCTCGAATTTCTGGCTCTGTGTAAAAACGGAAGGCAGATTCCAGCCAAAGCCTTACAGCCAAACTTTGAGCAAGGTGATACTGTGAGGGAATACTATAATCTGGTAACAGCAACAGGAAGACATCTTAAGGACTTACCCCTGAGTATATCCCGTACAGAGTTTTGCCGAGGTTATTCACTCTTTGCATTTAATTTAAATCCTGCAGGAGACACGGATGCTCTGTCTCCACAGTCAAGCGGCTCCCTGAGACTGGAACTAAGATTTCGGAAACCTCTTCCAACCACAGTCACCTTGATCATCTATGCATGTTACGACTCGATCCTAGAAGTGGACTCGAAGCGGAGAATTTTGGTAGATTATTATTGAGTCTAATTTTTTTTTTTTCTCTCTCTCTCAAAAAAATACAATAATAATGAACAACCAGGAAATTGAAATGTTACTGGATCACCTGCTGGGGAATGCATTTGGTGGGGTTTTTCCTTGTGACTATCTCTCATATTTACCTGTCACCTTTCCAAGACCAAAATTCCTGATTGTCAATACGGATCCATCAAATCTTCCTGGACAACACTGGTTAGCCATTGCACTGCAAAAACATGGCAGGGCAGTTTTCTTTGACCCCTATGGTTTTAGCCCTGAATTTTTATATTACCCAGAAAGTATCTTGGATTTTATGAAGGCCCGAGCTTCTCACATAGAATTCCACACTTGTCAACTTCAGAGCATGGAATCTATGGTTTGTGGACAGCATTGTGTGCTTTTCGTGACCCACAGTGCTTGTGGTATGAGCTTGAAGCAAATTTTATCAAAGTACTCTGATGATGTGGATAAAAATGATAAGATGGTTTATAATTTTGTCAAAAAATATCAGAAATGTATCACCGGTGACAGTCTGTGTTTGTTCACTCACTCAGCTTGTTCTTTGCAGATGTTTAAAGAAATGTATGGAATTAAAAAATAAATGTTTGCTTTTTTTCCCCCCTATTTAAAAAATAATTTAAAAAAAGAGCAATGATTTTTTTGTTTATAAGAATGACCGAAACAAAGAAAAATGTTTGATCAATAAAACATTTTATTGATCAATCACAATACATGTCATGTCATTTTTGTTCTTTTGCTATTGGGAAAATGTGATCCATTTTGGAGGATGTCTTATTTTCCTTATTGGCTTGCCTTCTTTTCCATCATCACCGGCAGTTGCTGTCCAGCTGGGAGACAAAATATAATCTTTCTTTTCCTTCTTGAAAGGACCAGAAAGTGGACTCTTTTCAGAAGTAGAAGTCTCCCCGTGTAGTTTCTTGTGCTGCTCACGAGCATGTGGGTTTTTCACAAAAGATGAGGGAATATTTATTTCCCTTAAAGAATCTAGAAAACTTGTCCAACCCATAGGTGGTGTGGCTAGGCTTTGTTTTTTAAAAGGAAGCAAGAGATGTTTCACTAAGTCTAAGATGTGTGAGCCACGGATGACATTCCCTTTATAGATCAATTCACCTTTTGGTGTCCATCCGTCACTGTTTTGACTCAGTTTTGTTAATATATACTCTGCATTCCTGTGTGATTGTTTAGGAATGGCTATCAATACCTCTGACACCTTATCTTGACTTGCAGCCAACGGCCCTGAGGCCTCAGGTTGCTGCTGCTGCTGCTGCTGCTGCTGCTGCAGACTCTCTCCTTGCTGTGTTTCTGCTGACTCATCTGTGGCCTGCTTTCGGAGTGAAAACGTGACCCGTTCTTCTTCGGCCTGGCCTTGTTTCATTAAAGTCAAATAGCGCTGTAAAAGTGCATCATATTTTTTAATCTTTTCATAAGAGGACATGGTGGGATGTTCTAAAATCAGCCTCATTTCTTGATCCAGGTTCCATTCTGCGTTGTCTCTTATTGTAGTGTTTTTTGATTGATTCAGATGTTGATTGAGTTGGTCAGGAGAGATCAAGTACATTTTTTGTGCCATGTTTTATTTTCTAATTATGCCAGAATGGGAACAACCGCAGCAATTAATGGAAGAAATCCTCCACTCTGAGAGCTCAGAATTTTTCTTTTTCTTTTGATTCCAACCTTTTTATCCGCTAAAATTCTGATATACTTTTTTTGTTTCTTCAAGGCGTTGAAATGTGAAGTGGAAAGGTGAATGTTGCCTTTAAGAACATTTAACGTGACTTCACACAGGGTTTGAATAAAGTCTGCAGAGCAGGTTTTCAGAAAATCCTTTCTTTGTTTAGGGCTGGATTGAGAGAGAGCCTTAAGAAAATGGGCATTGCGTTTTATACGTGCAGACATTGCAAAAGCATCAGTAGCTTTTCTTCTTCTTCTGTGGCAAATAAATAGTGGTTAACTGCCCTGGAAGTAGTCCGGTGCGTAACCTGTACTCATCTGGGCAGTCTGGTGTGAAATCAACAATTATATATCCGTACGGAACGCTGGTGGCGTCTCGAAAGCTCTCCAGGAAGTAAGATTTTTTACTGGGAAACATTTGGTAAGCTAAAATACTGATTTGTAATTTATCCCTCGGATTTTTGAATAGAACAAAGTAGGTACAATTCAAACTAATTGTTCTGGTATGTTTTCCTTTAAGGAAAAGGTTCTGGGTCAAGAAAAATGCACTGATTCTTTTATGATGCCGGTACTGTGTAAAAACTTTTACTACATCCGGATGTTCTGCAGCCTCAAAAATCAAGTCGTCAATTATAACTAAGTGAGAGGAGGCCTCTGGAGGAAAGAGGGTACTGTCATTTATAAAATCATCTGGAAGACCTTGTATGAGTTTTAAATTTTTATTTGTTTTTTTCAGCTGCATATACAAAGGTTGCATAGAGGCAAAAAAGTACACAACATTTTCTGGTTTTTCACTCATAGTAGACAAACAATTTTCAAGAACATTGAATACAAAGTTTGTTTTCCCAGAACCGCTGGGCCTGGTAATGAGACATGAAAAAGGGCACTGCAATTTTGGATCAAAGTTTTTCACCTCTTGAAAATCCATCATTTGAGACATTTTATTTTATTTTCTGTGTCACTCTATCTCTCTGCCTTTTAGTATCCAAAAGGGAGGGTTTTTCCGTCAGCCAAGAGTCTGCGCTTGTCATACACTACTCTGAAAGTTTTTAAGAATGACTGGTTTTTCAAATGGAAGAGAAGTCCAGCTCCCCTGATGAGCAGAAGATGGTCTGTGGCAGGCCCCCGCCTCTGAAATCCTCTCATTATATAGAGTGGGGAGGGGGCGGGTCCTCAGAGGAGGTTGGCTCTGGAGGCGGAGCTAAAAATCTCAATCTTTTCTTGACAGTTAAAATATCCATCCAAGTGCGGGAACTTTGAAACAAGTTGGAGATCAGATCTCCAACTTGCCAGATTTTATCTGACCATACCTGAAACGGGACAGCCAGCATGGTCCTGAATATTCCTGTCTGAATTGAAAGTTTCCAGCACAAACAGGTCACAGGTAGTGTCCGAGTTCATCTCACGGATGCTGGCGCGTAAAAACCAGCGCCCAGATGGAGTAGTTTTGCTTTCCCAGACAGCGCTAAAGATAATCTTACCTTTAGCAAGTTCAGGATCAGAGGGAAAGGGTTGCAGTTTAGCTTGCTTGAAAGGTGGAGGGGAAACTTTAATTTCTCCTTCCTCACCTTCTTCTTCTTGCCTTTCTTTATCATCCTCTGGTTGTGGGGTTGATTTTCTCTTGCGAGGAACTGCCAACCTTAACACTGCCCAGTCGTTGTAGGTCAGATTGCATGTCACTGATGAGGCTGTTTGTTGTTCTTTTTCTTCCTCGAGCTGGTACACAGAGAGTTCTCCGGTTTCATAACGAAAAAGGTATCCCCATTTTCCAGACATTCCATAAGCTTTCAATGACCACTCCTGTTGCAGGACATGGCATGATGGATTCTGCACTCGGCACAGAAAAAAGGTGGACTTGCGTGGTGCACCCAATGTGCGGTCTGGGTTCTCATAAACAGAGACCGGTGTCTCACAAAGAAGCGATGTCCCACTGGGTAACACTGTGCGGTGTCGTTTTTTTCCCACGCCGGATGAAGGAGTTTCAGAAGACGCAGGGGGTGATCCAGAGGAATCAGGCGGAGGAGGATGCTTGGAGTCCTGGAAGGTGGGAATCTCGTGCTGAATTGAGGATTCGAATGCTGATGGAGGTAGGATCAGATTTCTATCCAGGAGTGTAGAGGATGAAGCATCAGTGATGAAGCAGGGTCTCGTGATGGTTTGTCCATCTACAGATGAGCCACATGGCAGTTGATTGGTTTCCTGATGTCTTCTCTTTTGAGGCTTTTCTCTTTTAATGCGAACCATTTTTTGTTTGTTTGTTTTCTGTGAGATCAAAGTGGATCTTCCTCTAACAAATGCAACAAGTAGAATAACAGGGCTTCCGAAAAAATTATTTAAAGCAGAAAAAACAGAAATCCCAGACCTTTATCTCTATTGGCTCATTCATAAAAGTGGGCTGGGGGAATCTGCAAGGAGCAGGAAGATAAAAGCAGTTGGGGGTGGAGTCTATCTGTGTGAGGAGGAGCTGCATTGGTATAACTGGGTCAAAAGTCACAAAGAGGGCCTGACCCCTTATTAACCATTTGATATAAAAGAGAAGGTTCCAGAATGCTGTCTGTTTTATTATTGATAAGAACTTAATTTAAATCAAAACATATGTTTTTATACGATAAGCATTTAATGACGCAAATAAACAGATGTTTGTGTGCGATAACATCGATTTTGATTTGGGCGTGGCATTTTAATCCATCAAACTCGATTAATTAAAATTTGACAGAAGCTTGTACCATTAGTTTTTAAGGGGTAATTGAAGATTTTCTTTTTGAAGTTTGTGATTTCAAAAAAAATCTGATTTCTTTAGATGAAACAGTCGGAAATCTCTATGAAAAAACCAAGCTGAGGCTTCTAAGGTTTTACATTTGCACAAAGAAAGAAGAAACAGTTCAGTATTCATCTGAAGAAGATTGCCAAAGTCCTGAACAACCAAATGACATGGATTCAACCCCAACAGCTAGAAAAGGATCTTTTGGTGAAATGGAGGATTTCAGTGATTGTGATGATCAAACTTTGAATCACCTAGACTCTTCCTACAACCGTTCTGGAGTTGTTGATTTCACAGATCCACCTCATTCTGGATCCACACCCCGGCAGCCCCAGCCCTTCAGCTCTGAAAATTCTGGATCTGTTCCACACATGGATGAGGGGGACACGGTTGTATGGAATCCTGAAGAGGACCTAATTGGATTGGATGATGACAGTGACATAGTCGTTGTAACACTAAATTATGACAACACTGAAGAAGTTGTACAGGTAAGATCAGAAACGCTTTGGCGTGATACGATTTAGATACTTATAGAAGTGATATGTGACATTTGAACTGAGGTAAAATAGTAACATATTATTTGGTAGAATTTACATAGTTTTTTTGTGATGTATTTTTAATCAACTGTGAAATAAATATCTATCTTAAGGCAAAGGTATGAATAGCTTAACACTTGTGTGCTGCAATCAAACATAACTTTATATATTACAATACTGTACAACTTTGTCATTCAGGACGATCTCAGCAGTCCCTTTGGACACGGTTCCCCGATACTGCTGCCTTCAGCCAGGAGTCTCTTCTCATCACAAATGCAAACCAGTAATATGGAGGCAGGACAAACTGGCCAGGTGAAACCCAGAGCTCATTTTCTCCTCTGTAATGAACAACTCAGTACCACCTTTTTTTAAAGGTCATGCAATTATTACATCTTTTGAATTGAATATATATTTTTCATTTAATTGAATTGGTATTTTCTATTCAATTAAAAAAATCATATGAAAGTATTAAAGTATGGATTAAGCAGAAGGGTTAATGTTCAACCAGATCTTCCAAAGTTCTACAAATTAGCTTGGTAATCATAACATAGTAATGAAGAGAATATTAACAAGCAAATGTCCAATCTGTTTGTAGAAATCTTATATTTGTATCTGTGTTGTTAATAATGGTTATTGCTTTATCTTCTACCCAGGTTGATTCCACCCGAAGATTCTCACCCAAGTTCAAGCGGTCTACTGCCCCAATCTGTTTCAGCTGGTAACTCAGAAAATCTAGCAAACCATCTGCATGTGTCAATTCGCAGGATCAAGGTTGTGGAAGATCTTTTTGCTGTGTTTATGGAAAACAACATTTTGAATCAGACTTTAAAAATGGAGTTTGTGAATAAAAGAGCAATCGATGATGCTGGGGTATCAAGGGAGGTTTGCACTGCATTTTGGGAGCAGTTTTTGGAACTGTGAGGGTGAAACACAGCGAGTTCCCAGGTTGAGGCCTGACTTTTGTGAGTCTGAATGGCAAGCCATTGGACACATTTGGGTCAAAGGATTTCTAGACCATGGAGTCATTCCAGTGAGGCTATCGAAAGCTTTCATTTTAGCTTGTGTCCATGGAATTGAATCAGTGGATGATGATGTATTGATCCCATCATTTCTCAACTACCTCCCTCTAGTACAACCCCTGGCAAAAAGTATGGAATCACCAGTGTTGGATGAGCAGTCATTCAGACATTTCATGCTGTAAAACAAACTCGGATCAAAAACATGATACAATATTAAGGTCATTCCAAAGTGCAACTTGTTGGCTTTCAGGAACACTCAAAGAAATGAAGAGAAAACATTGTGGAAGTCAGTGAATGATACTTTTATTGACCAAACACAGGGAAATAAATATGGAATCACTCAATTCTGAGGAAAAAAGTATGGAATCACTCAAATTGGAGGTAGAAAAAAGGACACACCCAGTCTATTTCCTTTCCCTAAATGGACACCTGCCCCAGATTAGATGTGCCCGTTAGTGTGCAGTTCAAAACACCTGCAGTCATGACACCTTGGAGGGCTGCTGGACGAAGTGGAGTGGCGAGAACCATGACTCCAACAAGAGAAATGTCCCTTGAAACAAAAGAGAGGATTGTGAAACTTCTTGAAGAAGGTAACCCTTCACGCATGGTTGCTAAAGATGTGGGCTGTTCACAGTCAGCTGTATCCAAGATATGGTCCAAACACAAACAGCATGGAATGGTTGTTAAAGCCAAGCGTACTGGTAGACCAAGAAAGACATTAAAGCGTCAAGACAAACAACTAAAGGTAATTTGTCTTGAAAACCAAAAAAGTACAACTAAACAGATGAAGCATAAATGGGAGGAAGCTGGAGTCAATGTATGTGACCGAACCGTAAGAAATCGCCTAAAGGAGGTGGGATTTCAATACAGGAAAGCTAAATGAAAACCAGCATTGACACCTAAACATAAAAGAACGAGACTCCAATGGGCTAAGGAGAGGCAATCATGGACTGTGGATGACTGGATGAAAGTTGTCTTCAGTGATGAGTCAAGAATCTGCATTGGACAAGGTGATGATGCTGGAACTTTTGTTTGGTGCCGTTCCAGTGAGATTTATGAAGAGGCCTGCCTGAAGAAAACAACCAAATTTCCACAGTCCTTGATGATATGGGGCTGCATGTCAGGCAAAGGCACTGGGGAGATGACTGTGGTTAATTCTTCTATCAATGCACAAGTTTACATTGACATTTTGGACAGTTTTCTCATCCCTTCAATTGAACAGATGTTTGGAGATGATGAAATAATTTTCCAAGATGACAATGCATCGTGCCATAGGGCAAAAACAGTGAAGGCATTCCTTGAAGAAAGACACATTCAGTCGATGTCATGGCCTGCAAATAGTCCAGATCTCAACCCAATAGAAAACCTGTGGTGGAGATTGAAAAAAATGTTCCACAAGAAGGCTCCAACCTGCAAAGCTGATCTGGCAACTGCTATCAAAGAGAGTAGGCACCAAATACTGTTTGTCCCTCATCAAGTCCATGCCTCAGAGACTAAAAGCTGTTATAAAAGCCAAAGATGGTGCAACTAAATACTAGTGATGTATTTTGAATGGTCTTTTGTTTATGTGTTTTTCATGATTCCATACTTTTTTCCTCAGAATTGAGTGATTCCATATTTATTTCCCTGTGTTTGGTCAATAAAAGTATCATTCACTGACTTCCACAATGTTTTCTCTTCATTTCTTTGAGTGTTCCTGAAAGCCAACAAGTTGCACTTTGGAACGACCTTAATATTGTGTCATGTTTTTGATCCGAGTTTGTTTTACAGCATGAAATGTCTGAATGAGTGCTCATCCAAGACTGGTGATTCCATACTTTTTGCCAGGGGTTGTAGAGAGATCAGCTGTTGAGAAGGCTCTGCAGGGCACCATGGATCAAGGTGATGAAGAGGACTTGCTAGACCTCTTCACAAGGATGGGGTCCCACTTCCTGCCTCCCAATGAGAACATTCAGCAGGCCATTGAAACCCTGGCTCACAAGGCAATTCTTCAAGAGCCAAAGTATATATTGGATTGCTTCTCCACATTCGTGGCATGTGTACAAGTGGAACTTTCAGACAAGAAAAGTCTGTTGTCTTTGTATGAAAAAAAGAAGGTAAAAGACTGTTACAGCTGTTTGAATCAGCAAATGTGACGCTGTCCCAGAGAGAACAGACAACCTTTAACCACCTTCAACGTTTTGTAAAAATGCTGATGAAGACAAGGCTGAAAAAATACTGCGTTTCTGCACCGGCTCTTCTGTAATCTGTGTTGACAAAATTCTCATTTGTTTCAACACTGAAACCGGGTAACAGAAGGCCTGTTGCTCTCGCTGCCCTAGAACTTCCTTGCACTTATAGTTCTTACCCAGACTTTCGCACAGAGTTCGACAACATCCTCTCCAGTAATTACTTTGAAATGGACATAATTTGAAGTTGGAGGTATTTACAGCACCTTTTTGTTTTGGTTGGAAATTTTGAATGCAATTTTTTTTTTCTAAATTTCATATTTAAATATTTAATGCATTCAGTCATACAGCAATTGATTTTATGTTCTTATGGTTTGGCTGTATGTTTTTGTTACTTTACATTTGAATTGTATTTATTTTCAAAGATACCTTGTGAATAATACAAATTAATGTAAAAATTACTTTTCCACAAGATTTTAAGATCTTGTTTTAAGTAAATAATTCCTTAATATTGATCAAAAAGTACTGTTTATATTGGAAGAGTATTTAACTTATAACAAGATATTTTCCTATAAGCTAATTTATCTGCCAATAGAGGAAGTACTTTCTCATCAATATTAAAGAATTACTTACTTAAAACTCTATATGTTGCTGAAAAGTTACTTTTAAGTTAATTTGTCTTATTTTAAGTGTAATAGGATATTTTCACTAGAAACTAGACCAGAATTACTTGAGATGTTTTTCAATGTATGAAGAAGTGCTCCTTTGATTTAATCATATTCTAACCCCTTTTTTGTAATTAAGCAGAAATGTGTTCTCATTTTCTTTCAAGATGCTGGACTACAAGACCGATCTGTTGATGTAGCCTCTGTGCAATGTTGCTTTAAGCAGAGTTTGTTCTTTCAGTAAGGTTTACTGTTTAGGCTTTTAGATGTTTTTACAGATTTTTTAAAAAGTTCATAATTGTGTTTACAACCCTTATTAACTTCAGAGGCAAGAAATGTGCATTTTGCTTTGTATCATGTTGATTGTTTCAATTACTTTTCCTTTCTTTATAGCATTTCAGATTTTAAAAAGTTAATTAATGCAACATTTCTTTTAAAAATGGAACGGCAGGACAGAGTTTATCACTTAAAAGAAGCATTTTGTTTTGATCACAGAATTACATGTTCAGATAAATATTATTTATACTAAATACCCTTCTTTTCCTTTTATGTTTATCTTTGTTTGACAAGTAAATCTTTGCTTTCACAGAGTTTATTTTGATCTGAAACAGATATTGCATATTTACAAAATGGTTAGAAGCAGTTGAATAAACTGACAGTTCATGAAACTCAAATGAACTAATACATTTCTTCATTGTCCCTTCTAGAGAACATAATGAAATACTTTTGAAAGAAAAGAAACACAGTTTGTTTACATCTGCATGCCATTCTAAGTGGGCTTGTAAAGGTGCTGAAAAATGTTCTTGCTTGCAGTCAGCATATTTTAAAGTGATGCAATGATTGCCTCTCTTAGATGCATATACAAGTTCAAAGCCTGGTAAGCGTCTGTGGGTAAGGTCAGATGGGACTCTGCCATAAGGATGTTGCAGAGGTCAACATCCTTATGGCATGTTGACCTCTGCATGTTGACCTCTGCAGGCAGGCACCCATTTCTCAGTCGAGAAATGCACTCATTTTTGCATACTTCAACATGTTCCTCTTCAACAAGGCAAAGAAAGTCTCTTGTCCTGTAGAGCTCAGGTAATGCATACATCACATTGGGTCGACCACTGGGGACATTTCTGTTGTTTGATGGCCTGATGGAGAGCGCATTCCAAACCTGGGCAGTATCATCCAGCTCATCCTGTCACAAAGAACACATGAATATGAGAATCATATATACTCATCTGTCTTAAAATTAGTAACTTATAAGAGTACTTATAGGGATAGGAATTCCTAAAAACTTTGCAATACCAATTTCATTATGATTATTAATTATTGATTTGATTTTCATCAATTCTCAATGAGTTAGAGAATAAAGTCCTTAATTTAAAATTTGCACCATGTTGTATTCAATTCAAACAAAACTGAAGGTGGCTTAAAAAAGAAGAATCCTGCAGTTAGATTACAATTTTAACATGAAATCCAACTTTTTGCACATCAACAATGTTTGCGTGTTTCGCATGTTTCACATCTCAGGAAAAATCTTTCAAGACTTACAGTGTCTCCAGCTGTGGTTATCATATCATATGTGTATTGTTATTTAAACATCTGAGAAAGCTAAGCAACTTCAAGCATGCAAGATCAAATCATGGTCATACTGATTTATTTAGTCCACTGCTTAAACTAGTGGACTTAACACATAGCACTTATGTGTTAATGAAAATGATGTCTTGCTTACAGCTCAGGAAAATATAACATTTTAGATTAGAATATTACATCACAACAATAAAAACACTAAACTCCTGCTTTAAGGTTATTTTAAAGTGCTTTTAATTTGACAATACTCATCCCAAATTCTAATTTATTGAATATGACTGTACATATAACTGAGATTGAGACTATTCATACAGTACAGGGCTGATATTAAAACAATAACCTTGATATGGAAACATCTAAACTTGCCTGGCAGAAGAGCCAGATGCCATGCCTCCCTCAGAGCTCCCTGAGGATCACGGCTAAGCAACATGTCAAACACTTTACATTCGATAGTCATTTGCATGATGTGTGTTAATTTTTTGGGACGTTGGAAGGATTTGTTCCCTTTATTGTGATTCAAGCTTTGTTTGGGTCCTAGTCTTTTTTTGTAGAATATAACCACACTTTGGAACCCATAATGTGTCCTCGGTCCAAAGTAGACTGATCTCGCTATTCTGTTGAGTTCTCCAGAGTTCTGGTATGACTTTATTATTTGATCTGAATGTCAAATGAACTACGTTGGGACTATTTGTTTGGAAACAGCGGATGCGTGTGCGAGCACCGGCCACCGGCTCTTGCTGCAGTTAAGTTGCGCTGCATCCGCTGTATTTAAAAACAAGTAATCCCTCTAGGATCTCAGTTTGCTATTATTATCCAAACATAAATAAATTATTAAGATTAACTCACCTGTATGATCCCCATGCAGCAAAACTGAAGAAGGTTTTTGTCTAAAGATCCACCATCAAAGTAACCGTTGTCTCTGATGTCTCCAAAAAGGGACAACCAGAACTCCACACACTGGTTGCGAAGGAAACGCCACCAATATTCAGTTCTTTGATTAGCTGTACTTGCTCCTTCCAGGTAACTGTCAAGGGTCTCGTTTGGTTCCGTGGGTACAAGGAAACGCTGGAAACTTCTCACATGGACATTTTCGGTTCCAAGATCACCACGTACAACTCTAGGGCAGCCATTTAAACCCCCCGATCACCTTTGGATTACTACTTGTTGTGTAAGCATTAAGCCAGATTATTTTTCTTGAAAACCCATCAATACTTGCGTTGATGCATATTCCATATGGTGTAAGTTTGTCGTAGGAGTCTATGTGCCAGATGAAGTTTGGTCCTTTTGAAAAGGACTGCCTCAGTGCCACCCTTTGGGGATCCAATTCCTTCACACCAAGCCCACATCTTCTTTTCTCACACGAAGTCCATGCTCTCTGCATTTAGCGTACATCCATCGGTAACCGTGAAGCTGTCCAGAGGACTGCAGCTGGTTATTAATGAATTCTACCAAAACTGCCAAGTCGGAAAAGGACTTGCGCCGAATGAGTCCCCGCGCTCTGAAAACTCTCTTCAGATGTCTCTCACTAATACTAAATCCATGTCTGCTGTCAAGCACTGATTTAATGTGTTTATACTCAAGCCCAAGCTCGAAATAAAAATCTATACATCTACCCCATGGGTGGGTGTCCTCCATCACTGTGATTAGGTCGTTATGTACTGATGTCGGGATCTCGAGATAATAAGTCGGGATTTCTTTCCTTTTTTTCTCTCCATGTCCCCTTAGGGGCTCCGTAGTCTGGCACCATTAGAGGAACAGTCTTTTGACCGTCACTTTCTATTTGTTTTTATTTTGAATCTGTTTGTTATTTTTACTTCCTTTTGGATTCAGTAAAGACTGGAGAATGACTATCCATAATCAATAATGACTATATTATTATATCCAAGACCTCAGAAGAATCGCGTCGCGTTTGAAAGAACTTTAAGGGGCTAGACTAGTGAGAGCTCGCTGCACTTACATTAATAGTTTTAAACCCAGTCAAATGCACCGAGTCACTGAGTTTTCAGCAGTCTCTCTTGAATAAGCATGTGGTAACAGTGGGCAGTCAGTGTCATGATGTTCTTAACCTCCTGGTTCTCCAGTACAACCAGAAGCGCACTGAATGTCTGAGTGAGGCTTGACAGGACAGAGACAAACATTGAACCAGCAGAACTTTAGTGAAACCCATTTAAGGAAAGATAAATCATCAAACAGAGACAAGAGACGCTGTCTGGGGCTGCAGCCATGGAGGCGCTGCCCTCTTAAAGAAACTGTGCAGAGTTCATGGCAGTAGAAGCTCCTTTCATTGCCTCATCTATTAGAAAAACACAGCAAAGCAGATCGTCTCTGAGCCAAGACTACTTTCTATGGTATAGAAACCAGCAGACATGGTTTGTGGCAGCAATAACTCCTTCAGCTGCTTTGTCTTCTGGCATGATCCTTTAAGTCAGGATTTTTTCCAAATGTCCACTGAGGTTTAAAACACACACATTTTTTTAATAACTAATGAAATACTGTACAATATTTCTTTGTCAAGTCACTGTGTGTCTACCTGAGTTGGTGTCTGAGTCTCATTGTTCACCTGAGGCTCCTGGCATTGTGAACAACTTTGGGATGAATTAAAATATTTCTCCACTTTACCCTGAGTCTCACTGCATCAAACCTCATCACTAACCATTTCAGGACACTTATGGCAACAATGAACTATTTTCCTTACGAAATCTTCAAGCTAAAAACTAAAGGGAAGGGTAACCTCTAACCCTGGAGAGGAGGGTCCGTCGGATAGCCGAACCTCGGATTCAGGAAGAGCAGTGTGGTTCTGGTTCTGGTCGTGGAACACTGGACCAGCTCTACACCCTCAGCAGGGTCCTGGAGGGTTCTGGGAGTTCGCCCAACCAGTCTACATGTGTTTTGTGAACTTGGAGAAGGTGTCGACCGTGTCCCTATGGGGCCCTGTGGGGGGTTCTCCAGGACTATGGGGTACCGGGCCCTTTGATACGGGCTGTCAGGTCCCTGTGTGACCGGTGTCAGAGTCTGGTCTGCATTGCCGGCAGTAAGTCGGGCTCGTTTCCGGTGAGAGTTGGACTCCGCCAAGGCTGCCCTTTGTCACCGATTCTGTACTTTCATGGACAGAATCTCTAGACCAGCCGAGGAGTTGAGGGGATCCGTTTTGGTGGCCTTAGGATCACATCTCTGCTTTTTGCGGATGATGTAGTCCTGTTGGCTTCATCAGGCTGTGATCTGCAGCTCTCACTGGAGCGGTTCGCGGCCGAGTGTGAAGTGGCTCAGAGTAGAGCCGCTGCTCCTCCACGTCGAGAGGAGCCAGTTGAGGCTCGGCCATCTGGTCAGGATGCCTCCTGGACGCCTCCCTGGTGAGGAGTTCAGGTCCCACCGGGAGGAGGGGAAGACCCAGGACACGCTGAGGGACGATGTCTCTCTGCCGGCCTGGGAACGGCTTGGGGTCCCTGGAGGAGCTGGAAGAGGCTGGAGAGGGAAGACTGGGCCTCCTTACTTAGGCTGCTGACCCCGCCACCCCAGATAAGTGGAAGAAAATGATGGATGGATGGATGGATGGATGGATGGATGGATGGATGGATGGATGGATGGATAAAAACTAAAATCTAAGTCAGTTTATTAACAGACAAAATACTTGCTGGAAATAGTATGTATAGTAGATCTATAGTTAGAGTATTGATATCAATACCTGTCAAAGTTTTGCCACTGACGATTGATGTCCACTTCAGTGGACAGGTGATCTGTTACAATGTTCTACGAATACAAAGTTATTTGGAAAATACATCAGTAGTATTAGTCTTTAAGGGTTACTTGATGTCACTTTTTTTTACCTACTAGAGTTTTCCACAGCAGAATGAGGGACTGGATATTCCTGAGTTGGTCGGCATGCTTTTCAGTCTGTTTGGAATATTGCATTTAACCAAATTTTCTTACACTTGCAGTGGATGGCCAGTAGTTGGCAGAGTATTGCTTAATGTACTAGTGTTCACGTTAATGGTCTGTGTGCATTTATAACATAAAAACCCAAATATACACAAGAAACTCTCTTTTAGATAGGTATCCACTGTAGTGACCACTCAGCCTGTGAACAGGTGTTCTGACTATGTGTCATACTATAAATCCAGCATACCTTATGGTAGAGGTTCCCAAAATGTGGGGCGCACCCCCTAGGGTGTCATCGTGCCATTGCAGGGGGGCGCGGGAAGCCGTCTGGATGAAAAAACAAAACAAAACGTGAACGCTGTATGCGCTGGGTTTTTACCTTAGAATGGCCAACTCTCTGTTATTCCTCTGTCAATTTGATACAGTAGAGGCTTCCACACTCCCATATCTGTGTCCTCTGTCACTTTTATCAGCAGTTAAAACTGTTTAATCCGTTGTTAACATGTAGTAACCTGTTTTTCCGAGCCACCTTTAAATGCAACATGAGCGCTGGGTTTACACCTGTGAAGGAGACCTGCTGCTGCTGGGCGGAGCTACAGGTGAGTTAGAATCATGGCAGCAAACCAGCAAAACGCAATGAACTTTTCACAGTTTTTCCCCCAAACTAACCGACTGAGTTGAGTAAAGCTGTTGGATGTGCAACCCAGCTGTATTTTATTTGTTTGTTCTGTGTTATTTGCTTTTCTGTATTGTTTTTACCTTATGGGTAATGTCCCTTTAAGAGCAAAGTACGACATCACTTTACGGCAGCGTTCCGACTGCAGTTACTAGGGAAACTCCCGGGCTTTAGAGTTTCAGAGCTGCTGCGGAGTGGAGACATGCTAGTCTCTGCCGTCCTTCTGCATAGCGCCAGACTTCTTTATGCCTGATATATGATGTTTTCCTGCTAGGTGAGCATTA
The DNA here is from genome assembly GCF_051168715.1 of Poecilia mexicana. NCBI lineage: Eukaryota > Metazoa > Chordata > Actinopteri > Cyprinodontiformes > Poeciliidae > Poecilia > Poecilia mexicana. The sequence continues at coordinate 21,979,221 of NW_028263392.1, forward strand.
CTGGAGATTTGTAATGTCATATGTGTTCTAATTTTATGTACCAAGTCATCGCTAATTCTGTAATGTTTTAGAAACCAAACTCCTGTTTTACCGTGGGTATTGTGAGTTAAAATGACTGTCGAGTTTGTCGTGTTAAGTGAAATATTTCATTTTCATCTATGTTCATGAGGTGCTTATTATTTTATGGAGTTATATTCCTGATAAAGAATCTTAAGTGCTGTTTTAAAATGGAGCACACCGCTCTTAGTTACTAGGGAAACTCCCGGGCTTTAGAGTTTCAGAGCTGCTGGAGCAGAGACATGCTAGTCTCTGGCTACCTGCTGCATAGCGCCAGACTTCTTTATGCCTGATACATGATGTTTTCCTCTAGTGTATTATTGTGGCCGATATCAGGGAAAGGAACACTGAAGGTGCTCCTGTGCCTGCGGAGGAAGAGACAGAGGCTGCGGGGTTTTCCGTGTCTGTGGACGCCGCTGCCATCGTCATTCTGGGTCGCCATCCCAGCCAGGACAACCTCTTTCATCGATCTGCTTCGTACGCATCAGACACACACACATATAGAGCTCTATATGAACTTTTTTTTTTTTTTTTGCTGGCCAGCTTCTTTTAATTTAATTTTATTCTTTTTTTTTTTTCTTTTTTTTTTACCAAGGACCCTGAAAGGATTCTTTGTCATCTAAGTTTTTATTTTTCTTTCTCTTTGTGGGTTTTTCCAGGGAAACTGTATGACAGTGTTGAGACAAAGTTGGATGTGTTTCAGTCCAGTAACTTGTAATAAACATAACTGGTTGATAGTAAACTGCTATCTGAACCCGAGTAGATTCTGTTCTTTGGTTACAGATGCAGGTAATGTTAGCTAAAAGATGACTAGCTAGCTAAAAGATGACTAGCTAGCAAAAATCAATACAGCACCATAAGCTTGTTAACAAGTATCCTGTAGGGTACTGGTGTTGTCTATGTTCAGCTGCGATTCATTTATTTTGCCCCAAAAAAAGCCAGTTGAGTTTTTTTGTATATAAAAGGTTTGCAAACCGCAAACGGATGCCTGTCCCCGCCTTCTCTCCAGGACAAAAAGTTTGGTTATCCACTCAAAATATTCCCCTGAAATCAATGTCCAAGAAACTTTCTCCCAGGTTCATCGGTCCATTCGAGGTAGAGTCCTTCATCAGTCCATCTTCGTCTCCCGGCCACGCTCCGCATCCATCCTACCTTCCACATCTCCCAGTTGAAACCAGTTCTGTCCAGCACCATGTGCCCTCCTTCCGAGCCCCCTCCTCCCGCCCGGGACATTGCTGGCCACCCTGCTTACACCGTGCACCAGATTGTGGACTTTGGTTGGTGAGGTAGAGGATGGCAATACCTCGTCGACTGGGAGGGCTATGGTCCAGAGGACCACATGTGGTTCCCCGTTTCTCTGCTCATTCCTCATGACGTCACGGGAGGTTACCCCGTCGATGCCAGAGTTCCAAGACTCACCTGTATCTGTCGCTTCTGCCTGCAAATCTGGAGCTCCGACTGGTCGTTTCACCGATCCTCTGCCACCTACTTGTCCGTCCTCCTACGCCGTTCCCTCATCTCTCAGTCTGCCGCTCAGTCTCACCCTCTGAGTCTCCAACCCCTATGGAGAAGGATTCCCAAAGGATTAAAGAACCCCAGGACCAACACTGCCTCTCCAACATTGTTGATAAACACAGCACAAGTAACTCAGTAAACTAACCGTCAGCTGATCACTCAAATTCCTACAACTTTGAACTCACCATTTCCCCTGCTGTCTCCTCGGTGTGCTGTGTGCCGCCGTTCAGTCTCTGGACCCGATCCACACCTGATTGTTTGTTGCAAAAACCTTATATTTTTGTTCACTGATCTCCTGTGGTGTTCTTGCATGTGAGTTAAGTCAGTTAAGCCCATCATGACAATTAGCTTATTTAATCTATTGAAATTTCACCTTTTGACTCTATTTTTCTAAGAAAAACTTGAAAGTGTTGGGAAGCTGGGGTTTTGGTTTATTTGGGGGTCCTTCCCTTTGACAACAAGAATCTCCATAAAGAATCCTCTGGTTCATGATTCCATGACTGGCGACAAATCTCTTCTGTGCTGCTGCTACTCTACCCTCCAATGAAAATGTTGGGTACTGGAGCTTTGGCCTTGTAGGGAGCTGTTTTTTCCACCAGGAGGAGCCATGACATTGCTGTCCGTTGGAGGATGGTCCACGCCACCTGTGCTTAATCGGCTTCAGCAGATTAAGAGGAGCGGGCGGCCAGTTCTCCAGCGCCTGAGTGTTAACCAATTATGGAACTCTGAGCCCCTCTTAGTCTAGTTCTCTGAGAATCTTTCTGTGTTCCCAGCAAACATTTATCTGACCAGACCAGGTTTCCTCTCGTGGTGCCGTGGAGAATACCCATCGTGTTGCCCGAGATCATCAGATCCACATCCAAGGACCTCTGCTGAAAATTCATCTGGAACCCCAGCTGTGACTGGAGAAGATCTGCTCCTCGATCTACTGACTGTTCGACTACTGCCCGCCCTCCAACATGCCTTCCATCGGCAACCTCAGATCCCAGGATTACGTCACACATTTCACACATTGATCTGTTCATAAAATAAACTTCATCTGATTTGTCAGTCTCCTGTTTGTGTTCTGCATGTGGGTCAAGCGAGTAGCGTCCAGTATGACAGAAAACAACCACCTAGCAGTCATCACCACTGTCTCTCTGGATTTCCTGGCAACAGGTCCTATTGCACCTGGACCCCTCAAGGAACCAAGGCCCAGCCTTTCTCCCCCCGGCAGACCAATCTCAGAATAAAATATGTAATCTGATAAGCATCTGAAAGAACAACCTGTTTCTGCTCTGAATAAAGAGACGAGGGAGGACGAGGATCTTCAGCTGCATCTCCATTCAACAAACAGGGAGAGACGCCCAGTGGAAAAATACAGGAGGCCTTAATGTGTCTCAGCAGCAACCAGTGAGAAACCGATTTGGTTCAACTCGGCAACATTAAATCCTCATCTGACAGAAAATCACAGAAAAACTAATAATTTCAGAGCATTTCTTCAATATGAAATGTATCCTGTGCAACCCAGTTGAAAAACTAAGAGCATAAAAAAACCCTGAGTTTGCCAGAAACCCTCAGCCAGACTGACAGAACATCTCTTGTCCAGTCATCTTGAGTTGAAACTACACGTCAGAGTTCTGGACTTTGACTGAGCCATTCCAGAACTTTAATTCTCCTCTCATGAAGTTCTTGTTCAGTTGATTGCAGATCTGTTTTTTCTTGTGACGCTGAAGAAAACACGTCATCTTTGTATCAGAGCTGAAGCGTTTTGAGGTCAAACTGATGGATGCTTGGGATTCATATTCATAAAACATTTAAAAACACATTTTTACTGAAATACATTTGAGTGAGCCAGCAGTTACAGATCATTAAGTGTTATTTCACTGTCCAAAGCTTTAATAACAGAGTCTTTAATATTAACTCTTCGTGGAACACACTGGGCTATGTAAAACTACCATCATAGTTTTAGAACAAACCTGTTTGTACGCTGGAACAAAGGATTCCTGGTTCTTCCTCAGAGGAATCAGATTCTGTCACTCTGACATGGTGATTGAAAAACTAAAACAGAATTACTTATTCTTTAACTTAAGAAAAGAGGTTGTTAAAGCATTTAACAGTGTAATAAAATTTAATGAACTCTTTATAACTGGTCCTACTTGTTATTTCAGGTAAGGTGAAATATTAATGAATGTGTTATTAAAGCTTTTGACAGTGTAATAACACTTATTGATCTGTAACTAGTCTAATGTGAAAGAGAAAGTATTAATGACAATTATAATGATCTTGTGACTGTCAAGGTTAAAACTAACAGCAGATGTAATAATAATGTAATAATAGTCAAAGGTACATAACATTTTAAATTTTGATAATTAACTGTTATGACACATTTATGGCAGATGATTCTTGGTTAAAGTCAGGTTGTCATAACAGACATTTTAAATAATATGAACTTTGCATTAAAAGTGTCATTATTTACTGAATGACACTTAATGACGACAGTCATGAATATTCATGTCCGTCTTCGTTTCACCCAACATCCTCATTTTTATTTCTGTTCAGCTGGAGAAAGTCTTGGTAGGTAACTTGAGGCAAGCACAGATGCCGGTTCACTTAAATGTTCTGGTTCTGCTCTGCACCAGAACCAAATATGGACAAGTAGCATTCAGCTTCTATGCACCACATATCTGGAACAAACTTCTAGAAAACTGAAAATCAGCCGAAACACTGAGTTTCTTAATGTGTTTGGAATGTTGATCCCCCTGGACATTAATAAAGTTCATTCATTCATTCATTCATTCATTCATTGTTACCAACATTTGGTCATAATTTCATGCCAACATAAATCCATAATTAGACTGAACAAAAACATTTTCTCTACTCTGCTGAACTTTCCGTAAATTATTTGTAAACTTACATTTTAGTTTTTCCTGTTTTTTGTTTAATGAATTTGGACTCAAGATGAAGCAGAAAATCAGTGACGAAAATGTGGGAGATGATCAAACATTAAGTCTTTATTACAAACTGAAGCAAACTGCATATGTGTTCTGGTGGGTCTGTGGTTCTGATGGGTCTGTGGTTCTGATGGGTCTCTGGACAGGTGGGTCTGTGGTTCTGGTGGGTCTGTGGTTCAGGTGGGTCTGTGGTTCAGGTGGGTCTCTGTGGACAGGTGGGTCTGTGGTTCTGGTGGGTCTGTGGTTCAGGTGGGTCTCTGTGGACAGGTGGGTCTGTGGTTCAGGTGGGTCTCTGTGGACAGGTGGGTCTGTGGTTCAGGTGGGTCTCTGTGGACAGGTGGGTCTGTGGTTCTGGTGGGTCTGTGGTTCAGGTGGGTCTGTGGTTCAGGTGGGTCTCTGTGGACAGGTGGGTCTGTGGTTCAGGTGGGTCTGTGGTTCAGGTGGGTCTGTGGTTCAGGTGGGTCTCTGTGGACAGGTGGGTCTGTGGTTCAGGTGGGTCTGTGGTTCAGGTGGGTCTCTGTGGACAGGTGGGTCTGTGGTTCTGGTGGGTCTGTGGTTCAGGTGGGTCTGTGGTTCAGGTGGGTCTCTGTGGACAGGTGGGTCTGTGGTTCAGGTGGGTCTCTGTGGACAGGTGGGTCTGTGGTTCTGGTGGGTCTGTGGTTCAGGTGGGTCTGTGGTTCAGGTGGGTCTCTGTGGACAGGTGGGTCTGTGGTTCAGGTGGGTCTCTGTGGACAGGTGGGTCTCTGTGGACAGGTGGGTCTGTGGTTCAGGTGGGTCTGTGGTTCAGGTGGGTCTGTGGTTCAGGTGGGTCTGTGGTTCAGGTGGGTCTCTGTGGACAGGTGGGTCTGTGGTTCTGGTGGGTCTGTGGTTCAGGTGGGTCTGTGGTTCAGGTGGGTCTCTGTGGACAGGTGGGTCTGTGGTTCAGGTGGGTCTCTGTGGACAGGTGGGTCTGTGGTTCAGGTGGGTCTCTGTGGACAGGTGGGTCTGTGGTTCTGGTGGGTCTGTGGTTCAGGTGGGTCTGTGGTTCAGGTGGGTCTCTGTGGACAGGTGGGTCTGTGGACAGGTGGGTCTGTGGTTCAGGTGGGTCTCTGTGGACAGGTGGGTCTGTGGTTCTGGTGGGTCTGTGGTTCAGGTGGGTCTCTGTGGACAGGTGGGTCTGTGGTTCAGGTGGGTCTCTGTGGACAGGTGGGTCTGTGGTTCAGGTGGGTCTCTGTGGACAGGTGGGTCTCTGTGGACAGGTGGGTCTGTGGTTCAGGTGGGTCTCTGTGGACAGGTGGGTCTCTGTGGACAGGTGGGTCTGTGGTTCAGGTGGGTCTCTGTGGACAGGTGGGTCTGTGGTTCAGGTGGGTCTCTGGTTCAGGTGGGTCTCTGTGGACAGGTGGGTCTGTGGTTCAGGTGGGTCTCTGTGGACAGGTGTGGCCCACCGGGCGGCAGTAGCAGATGGCGTTGTAGAAGCGGCAGTAGCAGGTGTCACAGGGGTCGCAGCAGGGCAGTGAGTAACCCAGGCAGAACTGCTGGTGAGGGATGCAGCGGCGAGGCGAACGCACGGCTCTGCCTTGCAGCTGCAGCGCAGACGAGTCCTGCAGGACAAGGGAAATACCCACAGTTGGGTCAATTTGGTGCAAAATTACAAATAGCTGCAGACCTGCTGCAGAGGACAGTCCTGCACCTCATTGTTGGAGCCCGCTTCCATCAGCAAGCGGTCTTCCTCTGAGTCCACAGGAAGGAGACCGCCATCTTGAAGAGGGCTGGGGGCGTGGCCTCTATCTGCAGACACAGGAAGGACAAACTGCTCAGTACCTGAAACAGTTCAACGTCTGGTTAGATGTTTTCTACACGAATCTGCTCTGCAAAGCTCCAGGTTGAAACTGCAACCATGAACACCAACAATTCTGGAGGGGGGCATTCGAGCTCTCTGATTGGACGTCTGTCACCGACCGATGTCAGCCAGGTAGGCGGCGTCGGGGCGGATGGCAGCTGCCGGGGTGTCGTCCAGCCGGATTCCTCCGTGGACCAGGGAGGCTGCAGGCCGCAGCAGACCCGAGGAGGCGCAGCAGAGCATCAGCATGCCGAACATCCTGCTGCCGTCACCAAACACAAGAAGAAAAATCTGCACTACAACTCCCACAATCCTCGGCTGCTCCAACAAGAGCTTCTGAAAGGAGGAAACAGGAAACAGAAGCTGTTTTGTCTTCCTGTTAGGAAATCTAAAGAATCTGAGGCACGTTAAACAATCCAACATGGTAGCCTTAAATTCAAGCAAATAACAGTAATTATAATCATGACTTTATTTTTATAGGAACAACTGAATTAGAACAATTACATAAAGAGCAGCTGATGTTGTTTCTAGCTGTTCTTGTCCCAAGTTGGATTTTAACTTTAGCTAAAACTACAGAACACTATTTAATAAAATACCAGCATATTTAAAGATACCAACATTATTAAACAGCACAGCTAGATCAAAAATACAAATTAATATGAGCTGCATAGTTATATTTATTTAGACTGACTGGCTGCAGCTCTGCTTGTCCTTCAGAAGTAAAACAGAAACTTTTCATAAATGAAAACACTCCAAATATCATTTTCTGCTTTTTCATTCACTGGATCTCAGTTACTCTGGATGAATCTGAAAAGGTTCTGGTGGGTCTGTGGTTCTGCTGAACTTTCTGTAAAGTGCAGATTTGATTGGTTGCCTGCATGTTTGTGGTTGAGCTTGTGTGGCAGCGTCGACAACCTCCCCAGTGGCGCCGGGACACCCACTGGGTGATCGCTTTGGGTCCCACCCACCTGACTGGTGGAACGTAGGGACTCTGCATGCCAGGCCATCGACTGCGGTGTGTTGGGGGATCTCTGGATCCGGAAGGGTGAGGGTTGGACACATCCCCCATGGCTACGGTGGCATGGAATGATATAGCTTTGGAGGAAGGGCGTATGGGTTAAGCACGTCCAGAGGGGGCGCTGGGGGGGCTTGAGCATCTGCCCCTTTTGCTCCTTGCCCCCAAGTGTCCTTTTGGTCTATTTTATTTATTTATTTATTTAATTTTTGGTATTATTATTTCCTAAGCCCTCTTCTGACGCATAATAACATGTACTAAAATTATTTGTTTTTTGTTGGGGGTTTTTTGTACAACATAATAAGCCCTGCAGTCACCTTGTTACCTTTGACCTTTTGCCCGTGACCCAGTTGCCTCTCCGCAGTGAGATAAGGCGGCTAACTGGAGCTGAACGTAGCGAACGATCCAGATTACAGATCAGTTTTTGGTGAATTAAAACGTTTTGGTGAATAAAGTGGAGCAGACCTGCTGCTTGTCAGATGACGGAAAACGTTGAAGTCTCGTTTCTGCTTCAGCGGTTTAAGCAGAGAGGTAATGAGATACAACAGACACTGACAGGCCTCTGTCTGCCTTTCTCTGAAGAACTACTGAGGGGAGGAGACAGCCAGGTGAGGAGAAACTGTTCTGATCTATCATTCAGTGTTTCTATCATACAGACATCAGGCTGTTGTTGTTGTGCTATTAGCTAGCTGCTAGCTACGACTCTGCTAGCAAAGCTAGATAACTGAAAGCTTCTTCCCTGTATGTTAATGATATCAGTCATTCTTCAGTACTGATTATGCAATAGGGGAACATCGCCCGTCCCAAACCAATCATCTCCATAATGGATTTATGTCTAATTTCCGTTGCTGCATAATGTACATTTATTCTGGCGTTGGGTAAATGTACCTGGTAACACTTTATTTGAAGGGGGGTGAATAAGACTGACATAACACCTGTCATAAACATGAATAAGCCTTCATGAATATTTATGACTGTTGTCATAAAGCGTCATTCGGTAAATTATGACACTTTTAATACAAAGTTGACATTATTAAAATGTCTTTGTTATGACAACTTGACATTAACCAATAAATCATTACTGATATAAATTTGTTATAAAAGTATTAATGATTGCACTTTAAAAATCAGGTATCTTTATGTTATTAAAGGTAAAGTTTAAACAGTAATGATTTCCTGGTTAATGTCAAGTTGTCACAAAGACACTTTGAATAATGTCAACTTTGTATTAAAAGTGTCATAATTTACCGAATGACGCTTTATGACAACAGTCATAAATATTCATGAAGGCTTATTCATGTTCATGACAGGTGTTATGTCAGTCTTATTCACCCCCTTCAAATAAAGTGTTACCATGTATCTTGAAGGAGAATAACACTTAAAAAATAGACCATATTCATTTAGAATTAAAAATAATTCACCCTGAATTACCATGATAGATATAATGTATGTAATAAAAGTCATTAATGAAGGTGAAAAAACTCAACCCAGACTTAAGTTTAGGGTTCGCAGAGTATGAAGTTATTTTTTTTTCCCCCAATTATTCAATGAAAAAATAAACTAACCCTTACCCCCTAACCCTAACCTCAGTTAAGTAAAATAAAATTGTAATCAAAACTTTTGGAATTGTAATGATTTATTTTTTTTTTAAAAAACATTTTGTTTAAAAAACTTTTTTTAAAATAACTAATTTTTGTCTTGTGAACTTAAAAAGTTATTTGCCAAACATAAACTTTTATTTGCACGCATCAGGAATCTTTTGTTGTGATTTTAGGCCCCGCCCACGACGTCATGTGAGAATCACAAGCAAAACTTTGAGTCAAACAAAAACTTGGAATAGCAAGAAAAGATTTATGACATGCACAAATAAGTTTGTTTTGCAAATAATTTTTTCACTTCATGAGACAAATGTGTGATTTTAATTTTTAAAAAAGTTTTTTTAGCTAAACTCAGTAGGCTTTTCCCATAGTGACATGCATTAACAATTCAATTTTTGCTTTTGTTTTTTCTTTTTTCTGCAGCTCCACGTTAGTTTGATGCAGCTCTGCTTTCCTGGATGGACCATCTTCATCTCCACTGCAGCAAACAGGCAGCTCTGTTTTATAGATTACAGTCACTAAAAGGCTGCATTGGGCCTTGTTTATATTTTTAATAGTGTAATTCTGTAAAGACTAAATATGTAAATCAGAGCTAAACCTCCAGCTCTGATTTACATATCTTGCTAAATTGCAGGTTTGAATATTTCAATACTTTCCTATAACAAAATAGACCTGCAGAAAGAAATTACTAATAAAATATCTTACATATGGATAGTTGTATGATCTGTATAGAGATTTACCTTAGCTTTGATTGTATATGTCACAATTTTGTAATTTATCATTGTTTATTAAACTCTGAAAGCTGAGAGGCTTTGTTCATATTCTGTCCTAGAAAGTGGTTAGATGGGCCCTTTTTCTTTTTGAGCACCTGCCCTTTAGTGGCCTCTGCACGGCCCTGCATGACGTGCGTTGGATAGTCGGCTCTCTGACATTAAAACAATCATGGAGCAGATCTTGGTGACGCCACGATTCAAGCCGCAAGGCGCGATGCGCCACCTAAGCTAGCCAGCTGTCTAGGTTAGGTGTTTGGAAACTTGAAATAATTTGTTAGGGACAACAAAGACGAAAAATTTAATCTTCAGATTTACATCGATAATCTTTTTAGCAGGAGCTAACTATCATGATCAGATGATAGTTATAGATAATATAGTTTTTATTTGTAACATTCCTACCGTTATGGAAATGACTTAAAACTTATTACATTTATTCGCCATTTGCCAAGTTTTATAGTAAAAATAAAAGGCAATATTTTCATATATTATAATAGAAAATTAGTTAATTTGTTGTATTGTTTATTTTTTATGCATGCTTTTTGTTGATTTTTATAACAATATTTTTCCCTTTTTATAATTACTATTAATTTTTTCTCAGGGTAAAAAAATTGTAATTATTGCATTTTTCTTTATTATTTCAATCACACTGCAGATCCATCAGTTCAGTCTATTTAACCCTAACCCAGTTTATAAAATAGACTGAGAAAAATTTTGCAGATAAATTTTGCTTTATTCTGATTGATATATCCACATTATAATAATTATAATTATTATTATTATTATTATTATTATTATTATTATTAATGGATGACTAAAATTTTCACTGTGTAGAATCAAACAATTCTTCATCTTAAATATCAGCCAGAATAAAAATTATGATGGAAGCAACAATTTCCTTCAGTGTTTCACCTGATCATCATCATCATCATCATCATCATCATCATCATCATCATCATCATCATCATCATCATCTCAGTGGACCCTAATAGAAAAGAGAAGGATGATGAACTCACCTTGTGGCTGAGGCGGCCGCTGCGTTTCTGCCTCTGGAGGAAGTGAAGGTGATTTAAGGCCCATCAACAGGAAGAGGTCACATGACCAGCTGGGGGCGTCGCCCTGTGAATCGTCACAAAGTCTTAAACATTACTGACAGGAGTTAAGATGAGTTCTTCAGCCTTATAAAAAGCCTTTAGTTATTCTTCCCAGTTAGCTAAATCAGAGGAATTTTACTAGAACTTCAGCAACAGAACCGGTCCAGGTCCAGGCTTGGTTCTGTCTGGCTTGAAGAGTCAGAACGGGATGTGCTGACTCTAAAACAAAGACCAGAACTAAAACAAACCAATCAGAAGATTATAACAAGAAAGATACAAGAAATAAAGAGCTTAATGTCAACATGAGCAACAACCCAACATCCACTCAAAACCCAAACCGCGAGGCTCTTCCTTCTCAGTAAATGATGGTTAGCTTTCATTGTTAGCTTTAACGGCTAACTTTGTTAGCTTTCACGATTAGCTTTCATTGTTAGCTTTAACGGCTAACTTTGATTGTTAGCTTTCATGGTTATTTTTCACAGTTAGCTTTCACGTTAGCTTTCATGGTTAGGTTTCACTGTTAGCTTTCACATTAGCATTCATTGTTAGCTTTCATGATTATTTTCCCAGTTAGCTTTCACTGTTAGCTTTCACATTAGCATTCATTGTTAGCTTTCATGATTATTTTCCCAGTTAGCTTCCATTGTTAGCTTTCACTGTTAGCTTTCATGGTTAGGATTCACTGTTAGCTTTCACATTAGCATTCATTGTTAGCTTTCATGATTATTTTTCCCAGTTAGCTTTCATTGTTAGCGTTCATGGTTAGCTTTCATGGTTAGCTTTCATGGTTAGGTTTTAAATTGAATAATGAGATGTGTCTGCATTAATGAACAGGAATTATTTTACATTTCTGTATATTTCTGACACAAAGGGATGGATGCATTTTCAAATCAAATCAAGTTTTTTTTTAACAGTCTGCTGTCAGTGCTATAATCACTTAAGAAAACTAAAACAATTCCAGACATGAAGACAATCAAGATAAGGTATAAACAATGGAAGAGAAGTCGGATGCTTTATGAAAACATAAAATATTACAGTAGCAAAATAGAAGCAGCAGAAATGATGGTGTCAGATTTAAACACACTCAGGGTTTCAGCTGTTTTGCAGTTTTCAGAAAGTTTGTTTTAGACTTGTGGTGCATAGAAGTTGAATTCTGTTTTCTCCAGAATCTGGTTCTGCAGAGCAGAAACTGACCTGGAAGTAAAAAACAAAATCTCAGTTTTCAATTGGGACTCTTCAGAACCAGCCAGACAGCCCAGATTCTGGATTCTGGATAATCTGGACTGTTTTAGGGTTAAATGGCTTCAACTCTTTGGTAATAATACCAATAAATATCAATAATGATAAATGACTGCCAGTCAGTGAGATAATTAAAAACCAGTTAGAAAATGTTGATGCAGCAACAGGTGAAGGGATGAGTTCTGGTCCAGAGTTCTGGTCCAGTTCATTGCAGCCAAATCTAGAACTGATGAAGCTGCTTTTTGAGTTTTCCAGCTGATGAAATCTGGCTTTACTTTCTTCTCTGACTGAAAGGAACCCAGGATTTGTATCCAGTCCAGCTTCTAAACCCAGGAATCAGTTCATGTCAGTTTGGACCAGAACCCCACAGCAGGCCGGACTGGTTCTTGTTTCTGGGTTAGAACATGTGGGGATGTGAATGTGCTTCATTGTGAGGAGTCACATGTCGTCCTGTCAGCTGATCTGTGTGTTGTGAGGATGGCGGTTCGGACTGAGCGCGCTCATTACAGCCAGTAATCTCTCTCTCTGTTGCTGTGATTGGAGAACATTAGCTCGGCTGCTCCCTCCATTACTGCCAATCTGCTGCTTCCTGCAGCTCATTAGTTGCCATCTGCAAACATGGCGCTGATTCTCTGAAGAATGACATGCTGATGACATCACAGCTGCACTCAGCACTGACGAGGCGAGACGCGGGAGCTGCAGGCGGCGCAGGTTTAATCAGCCGCTGATTATGGAAACCAGCTTAATGCACATGTTTACTTTGTTCCCTTCCTGTCGGAAGTGGCTGGACTGTTGTCATAGTAACAGGAAGAGGTCAACAGGCCAAAAGTCAAAAACCTGATAAAAAATAAATAATAATAAAGTCTGGAACAGCTGTGTTACGGCTTCAGTGGGTCTCTGCAGGTGATGCTGTTGCCCTGATTGTTGCTCTGCAGCTTTAAAGCTGCCAGCCATGCAGCAGTCAGGAGGCTTTTTCCTTCTCTCTCCTCAGACCCCCATTTGGTTTGGTTTGTATCTTTTGGTTGAGATTTGTGAGGTTTGTTTAGCATTTGCTTATTTCTGGTCACTTATAGGTTTTCCTTTAATCTATTTTGGTTTCTCATTTCAGGTATTCTTTTTTCCAGGGTTATTTCTTTATTATAATTTAATACATTCTATTTTCATTAAGTTACTAAATCCTTGTGTGGTCTCCTTTTAATGTTACCCCATAAAACGAGCCTGGTGGACGTAACAGCTGAATGAGAAAACCTTTTCTCTCTGGAAACAAGATGGCTGCCATACTGAAGTTAGCAGAAATGAGACTTCTGGGACACTAAAAGCTAATTTTCCATCATTTGGGTTCCCACTGTTATTTTAAACTTATTTTAGATTTTTCTCTAATCCAAGCAGGGTCAAAACTAGACAAACATTTTAGAGGGCATTTGAAGAAAATCTTCCATGTTACACTTATATCTTCTGTATCCATTCAAAAACAATTTGAGTTACTAGATTTGAAAACTGAGTTCACTAAGGCTCAGCATGTCACAGTTATAGGCTGTTATCGACCTGCTGCTGTCTGTGATGCTCTCCCTAATTTGTCCAAATATCTAGGCAACCTAAATAAAAATGAATTAATTTTGTTAGGAGATTTAAATCTAGACTGGCTGACAGCATCTTCAGATGGCTTAGAAACTGTCTGATTCTTTAAATTTCAGAGCTGGCTTTCTTTTAGGAAACTGTGGAATAAATGTACTTTATTAATTAAAGCAAACTCAGACTATTTCCTTGCCGAGATGACAAAAAATTCAAATGATCCAAAGAAATGTTGGAGAGCAGTGAAATCAGCTGCTGATCAGGCGCCACTGAGGGACTTTCCAGATTTTGTTTGGAATAAAAGTAAAATGGTGTCTGATAAATTAGAAATTTTAAATTATTTTAACAAACATTTTATTTCTGTAGGCTCTCTACTTGATGATTTAAATTCATTCGGCCTAAATGTCAATACTGATGAGCAGATTTTGAATAATGATTGTAATTCACCACTTTTGATTTTCCCCTGTTTGTACAGCTCAGGTTCTCAGAGAATTGAAAAACAGACACCAAAAAATCGGCAGGGCCAGAAAACCTGGATCCTTTATTTCTAAAATTAGCTGCAGAGTTTATAGCAGAGCCATTGTCTCATATTTTAATCTAGGTCTAATCTCTAATAAAATCTCTAGTGTCTGGAAATCAGAATTTGTTTTGCCTCTTTTCAAGAGTGGAGAAACGTCACAGAGTAACAATTACAGACCAGTTTCTAAACTGTGTATCCCAGCAAAAACTCTTTAAAAATTAGTTGCAGGTCAGTTGAAGATTTTTTTAGATTCAAATTGTGTTTTACAAAATGTCCAGTTTGGTTTTAGGAAAAACATAGCACTGTTACTGCTACTTTATTAATGATCTTCTTCAGGCTCTTTAACAAAAAGCTTTGTGTTGCTCCGTTTGTTGATTTATCAAAGACTCAGTAAATCACAGCTTTTAACTGACACACAGGATTGTTCTCTCACATCAAACCACCATGTGGGCAGCTGATACCTGTCGATCAGAACCCAGAGTCCAGTTGGCCGGCTTCACTTCTTCTATTGGTACCATTTTAAACGGTGTCCCACAGGGCTCAGTTCTTGGCCACTTTTATTCTCCATTTATATAAATAGCTTGTGTGAAAATCTGTCCAATGCTTTTTATCATTTTTATGCAGATGATTAGTGATTTACTGCTGTTCTTCACCACTTTCTCAGGCCATACAGGTTTTGCTTTTAATGTAGTTCAAACCCGGTTACAAACTCTGAAGTTGGTTCTGAATGTGTATAAGACAAAAGCAATGGTTATTTTCACACTCTAGAAAACTACCAGAGATCCATCTACAGCTTCCAACTGCTGCAGGAACACAGATTGGGTTTGTCAATAATTATAAATATCTTGGCTTTATTTCAGATAAAGAGCTTTTTTAAAAATCACAGAGTAAATTTGTTACGAACAATGAAAATGAAGATTGGGTTTTATTACCAAATGGTTCTGGTTTTTCTCTTAAAGCTGGAAGTAAATTGGTAGCTGCAACATTCCTGCCACTCCTGGATTATGGAGATGTTTTATATATGAATGCTTTGACCAAATGCCTTCAGTCACTAAATACTGTTTATCACTGTGAGCTGAATGCAAAGCTCCTTTAAGCGTAGAAACAATCACCTGATGATCCTGATTTATAAACCTCTACTTGGCTTGGTCCAGCATACTTCAACTCTTTTACATAGATCTGTTAATTCTCATTCTTTACGCTCTAACAACATTTTTCTTTTGCATGTTCCACGTTTCCGAACTGAAAAATGGAAGCAAGCTTTCAGTGTGATGCTCCTTCAGCCTGGAATCCAGTCTTCTTGAAAATGGACTAATGTAGCCATAGACATAATATAAGAGTAGACCCAGCATTGGCCGCTCCGGCGCAGGAAATCCGGCGGCCATCTTGGAGCGGTCGTCCCTCCTACTTTGCTCAACCAAAACAGCAGAAGATGCCTCAGCACTGAGGGATATTGTTGTTCTGGTCGATGGATTATTGATGTGAGGGCTCCACAGACAACATTTCACAAGTAAGATGGACATATTATTGTGTATATATTGTGATTAGAATATTACTTTACTGTATTTATGTCCACCGGCGAGATACCAGCTAATATTAGCTACAGTGCTTGGTGTGATACGGGTTCAGCCCCGCTATGAAGGCTAACTGAGATTCTGTTAATCTAAAAAAACTAATTATTCTCTAACATTGACTTAGATTATCTGACACAAGGGCCTATATTAGAAATGAAACAATATAACACATATTATAAAACTTATATTATGTGTTATAACATTCACCAGCAAAGTTTACACAGGTGGTAAAGATATCAGAATATTCCATTCCTATTCTATTGTTATAGCCACTAAGCATATTTAAATATGATGAACTATGTATTAAAAACATACTTAAAAAATACAATTATTTATAAATGTAGCTTTGATAGATGTTTGAATATGGTTTACAGTAACAAAAAGTGTGTTATGATCGATTAAATCCGCTGATACGTCATTGTGCTGCTAAACACATAACGCTGAGTGGAGTGGTGGACCGCTCCAAGATGGCCGCCCTAAATCTCGTCAGCGACAATAGGCGAGAGCGGTCCATGAGGGTCTATCCTTATATTATGTCTATGCCACCGTTAGCCTCCATGTTTACTTCCGCAAACAATGAGCACTTCTTCTTCTCTATGGCAGTTGGCAGAACACTGAGAACGCTGCCGCTATGGCGCCCTCTACTGCGCATGCGGGACACTTTCAGGTCGTTTGCCCGTTCACACTGCAGAACGCATTCAGGTCACATCTATTTGGAAGTGTGAATGGCCCCAGAATTGGGTCACGTCAGGGTGCAGTGTGAACGCACCCTAAATTTTCTCACACCCTCATCATGTCTTTGTCAAAGCCAAAGCCTGCAGTTCATGTATTTGAGAAATAATTAAATGTTGATGACATTTGAGAATATTTTTTAAATGTTTTTTTGTGGACTCCTTTATGCAGCCCAGCCTCACCCAGACTCCGCGTCCAGTGGCCCCCTGGTAAACTAAGTTTGAGACCCCTGCTTTGGCATGTCCAGCTAAAATGTACGGAAGCCTAGAGGTGACACATAGACCAAATAAAAATTGAGCTGGATGACATAAAAAGATGAAAACTTAATGTTTTTGTTTGTTGATCATGTCACTACAATAAGAATATTATACTGTGGTAACATGACGGTTTTTGTTAGAGCATGTGCTAAGAGAATAAAATAATTAACTTCTGGCTCATTATATTCTCTTGTGCTCCCGGATTCAATGATTCCATGCGTGGAAACAAAAGCCACACAGAAATGACAGCGTCACAATAATCAGCATTTATTCAAGACTGATGCATACTATCACCAGAAAAGTACATCACACAACATGAGAAAACTCAGATCACAAACAACACATTAATTTACCTGAAAGAGGAAAAAGACAAAAGATGGAAACGACAAACAAAAAGCAAAGACGTCTTTGGAGAATTGCAAGAACAAATCTGATTTGTTACTCCTGTGTAGAAACTTTTATAGTAAAGGTGTGTTTTTCCTCTTTAATATATTCAAATAAGGCGTACCTCTGCTTGACCAACTGGGAGCTGTCATGGACCTTCTTAAAAGTTAGAACCTCCTTACAATTTGCTTCCACGATCAAAAGCCATTTTGTCCCCTTTGTTTAACAAAAGGAGAGCAGAGTTTCTCCTGAACTCCTGTGATTTTAAGGCCATCTGGGCAAAGAGAAACAGAGAAGGATATTTCACAGATAGCTGTGAAATCTGGAATCTCTTCCGCTTTTCTCCCTGTTGGAGCTATTTATTGTTTATATTCTTTATCCATTTGAATTTTGTTAGTTTGTTCTTAAATGTATATTTTTTGTATTATTTACAGAATTTATTTGTAAGTTAATAATTGTTGATTTCATTTATTTTTTGTTTTATTATTTTTCTTATTGATATATTTTTTGAGTAAACAGGAAGTGATGCGGGTTGGTCCACTTTCTATAAATGTAGGGGCCTGGTAAAGGACCAGCAGGCATTTGGATTAGGGGCCGATGGTTTTTACCAGTGCAAGGAGGTAGCAGAGAAAACAAAGGAAGTTTGAACTCTGTAATTGTTTGTTTTGCAAATATATCAAAATAAATCATGAAGAACAAGTTACAAGTTGGATCCTGAACCTTCTTTGCCTGCGTTAAAATACTTGACCCCAGTGTCTCAGTGGCTTATTGGAACTTTGTTGGATGTTTGGTTTGACAAACAATCGCCACTACATCAGTAAAAACCTCCCCATGGATCAAGTAAAGCCATCTCTATGGATCAAGTAAGGAACCAGCCCGTGGACTAAAAGGAACAATTCGTCATCAATTGACACGCTGGATTTAAGGATTTCAAGGATTTCAAGGATCATCATCAAACAAAAGGTTTTGGATCGTCTTTGATGAAATCAAGCGACTGCTGCGTCAAGCCTGGATTGACACGTCACTCATTCATTAAACTGGTACGTGGCAATATTGTTCAAGCCGTAAAGGAAAACGGTGAAACTACTGGAGTTTAAAGACATTATTTCACTGCAAAGACTGATGAGATGAGTTTGATGTGACAAGTTGACGCCTAATTGGATCCAGACGTGAGCCGACGCCCATCATGGAAATGTTTGTTCACAAGAATCAACCTCTTTAAATAAAGAGACACGTTTGTGCTTTGTGGATTCCTGGATTATGCCGCCTTTAAATGTGTGAAATAATTCAAAGAATCGCTAAAAATGTCTGATGTAAAGAGCAAAGAGAATGACACCGAGATGTCACAAGAGAAAAGAACCATCAAATTCACACAAAAGGGTTTGGAGTTTTACATCAAAACATGTCAAGAAAAACGAAGTTTAAAGTGCAAACAAGCTTCAAAATTTATGGAGAAAATCTCCGCATTAATGACGTCACGAGAAAATGTTCCGGAAGTGTCTTCTAACTTTGCCAAGTTTATTAAATGCTATCAAGATGCAACTGATTTACATGAATCATTTTTAAGTTTGTCGTTACCAGAAGAAGAAGTGAAAAGGCAAACTGTGTATTTTCAGTCGAAGGTGACGACATTCTCTGATTTTATGGACAATGTAAAGGGTTGGTTGCATGAAGCAGGAGATCCATATACTGAACAGAAAATTAATGTTGATGATCAGGTTGTTGCGGATCTGGATGAAATAAATCCTGAAGACAGTGTCTCTAATATTTCAAGTGTAAAACCACGTTCAAAAACATCTTCACAGGAGTCTCGGACTTCATCCACCTCTTCTGCTCGCATTAAAGCTGCGGCTGAAAAGGCAGCGCTCATGGAGAGATTCGCTGCGTTGAACAAAAAACATCTGATTGAAGCTCAAGAAGAAAAACTGAGACAAGAAAAGGAAAAATTAGACTTGGAAACAGAGTTGGCAGCAACCAATGCAAAACTTAATGTCTTAAAAATAAATTCAGTTGCTGGCTCTAAACGATCCGATGGAATGAACTCTTATTTTGAAAGAGCCCAAGTAAAGGACATGTCCCTGCTAAATCCTCGCGCTGATGAGTTTGTTCCGAAAGAAAGAGCAGCTTCTTCATCCGACTGTCCTGTCGTCAGACCTAAACAAAGGCAGAAACCACTTCAAATGGATCGTCTGAGAGTAAAAGTTGATTCTTCAACTCAAGCAACACAGCAAACACAATTTCAATCTCCTTCTATCTCTGAGAACTGTCAGAATGATATTGTGAACATCATGCAAAGACAAAATGACATCACTGCCTTACTTGTAAAACAAAACTTATCGTCTGTTCTCCCATCCAGAAACATCCCTGTGTTTGATGGGGACCCCCTGCAGTACAGATCATTTATGAACGCCTTTGAGAACGGAGTGGAAGTTAAAACTGACAACTGGAGCGACTGTTTGCACTTTTTAGAGCAGTTCACTAGGGGGCAGCCTAAAGATCTGGTGCATAGTTGTCAGCACTTACCTCCTGATCAAGGTTATTCCAAGGCCAAAGATCTTCTCGAAGAACATTTTGGAAATGAAAATAAAATTGCTTCTGCATATATGGAGAAGATTATGAGTTGGACACCAATTAAAGGTGATGATGTGAAAAGTCTTCAATTATTCTCTCTTTTCCTTCAAGGATGTTCAAATCTAACACAACAAATTGTTTACATGAGAGAGTTGGATTTACCTTTAAATATGAGAACAATTGTTATGAAACTCCCATATAAACTGAGGGAAAAATGGAGAGTTACTGCTTATGAGCTGCAGGAGCAAAATGGCCACCGAGCACTGTTCACTGATCTGGTTGCTTTTATAATAAAAGAAGTAAAAGTAGCATCAGATCCAGTGTTTGGCAACATCCAAGACCCACCAACTGGGAGCAACTCTAAAGTTTCAAGTTCCAACAAGCAAAGGAAAAAAGGAAGCAGTTTTGCCACTAATGTCAACACAATCCCAGAAGCCAGAACTCCCTCAACTGAAAACAAGACCAAGTCTACTGCTCTTCACAGCTGCTTGTTTTGTTCACAAAGAAATCATCTATTGGAAAACTGTATGCAGTTTAAAGCTAAAATGCATCGGGACAAGTTGACCTTCATTAAACAAAGGGGGATTTGTTTCGGTTGTCTGAAGATTGGTCACACAAGCAAAGACTGCAGGAGTCGTTTAGATTGTAACGTGTGTCACCAAAAGCATCCAGGGGTTCTTCACATAGAGCTAAAGGAGCCAGGAGCCTCTTCAGAACAAATTCAACAGACAACAAGGTCTCACGTCAACTTCTCAACTGCAACCACTCAGACATGTGGGCATATTGGGGCCGGTCATGATGACGATGCCATTTTTTCTATTGTTGCAGTTAAAGTTAAAAGTCAAAAGAGCAACAAAGTTGTACAAACTTATGCATTTCTTGATCCAGGAAGTTCAGGTACATTCTGTACAGAAACTCTGGCAAAAAGTCTGAACTTAAAGGGCAAAAGGACAAATATTCTGCTAAGAACAATGAGTCAAAATAAGATCGTTGATGTACAAGTTTTGTCTGGTTTGGAAGTCTCTGGTCTGAAAACAAATGACTTCATAGAGCTGCCAGATGTTTTGACTCAAAGTACCATGCCAGTTTCTACATTGAATATTCCCCAGCAGAAAGACATTGATCAGTGGCCTCATCTTAAATCTGTTAAGCTTCATAACATCAATGCAGATGTGGAGCTACTGATAGGAACTGATGCTTCAAATGTTTTAGAGCCCTGGGAGGTGATAAACAGTGTGGATGGTGGGCCTTATGCTGTAAAAACTAAAGTTGGTTGGGTCATAAATGGTCCCCTGCGCACTAGAAGCAACAGCAAAAATAAAAATGTTTGCACTGCTGTAACAGCCAACAGGATCTCTGTTGAGCATCTCCAAGAAATGCTGGTCAAACAGTACAATCATGAGTTTAATGAAAGATCATCAGAGGAAAAAACTGAAATGTCCAGAGAGGATCTGCATTTCATGAACATTGTTAATAACTCGACCAAACTTGTTGGAAGTCATTGTCATATTGACTTACCTTTCAGGAGTGAAAGTCCCAGCTTGCCTAATAACATCTGTGTTGCAGAGCAGCGCCTCCAGAGCCTCAGGAGGAGATTTGAAAAGGATGCTCGGTACAAGGAGGAATACACTGCATGTGTGAACAACATGCTGCAACAAGGACATGCTGAGGCTGTACCAGCAGAGGAGCTACAGAGAGATGATGGACAACTGTGGTACATTCCTCATCATGGAGTGCATCATCCCACAAAAGGCAAGTTGAGAGTCGTATTTGATTGTGGATCAACTTATAAAGGAGCATCACTGAACAGTCAGCTTCTACAGGGACCCGACCTCACAAACTCTCTGGTTGGAGTCCTCATCAGATTTAGAAAAGAGCCTGTTGCACTAACGGCCGACATCGATGCCATGTTTCACCAAGTTTATGTCTCTAAAAAACATGTCAACTTTCTCCGTTTCCTGTGGTGGCGTCATGGCGACACATCAAAACCTGCACAGGAGTTCAGGATGTTGGTTCATTTGTTTGGAGCAGTGTCCTCTCCCAGCTGTGCAAACTATGCTCTGCAAAGAACTGCTGATGACAACGCACAACAGTTTCCAGCTGAAGTGATTGATACAATCAGAAATAACTTTTATGTGGATGACTGTTTAAAATCTGTTCCCACAGAAGAAGATGCAGTGCACATGGTGAAGAGGCTGACAGACCTCTGCTCTAAAGGAGGATTCAAGCTTTCAAAATGGGTCAGCAACAGTCGCACAGTGCTCATGTCGATCCCAGAGGAAAGGAGAGCAAAAGAAATCAAGAATCTGGATTTGGACAAAGATCAACTTCCAGTTGAGAGAGTACTGGGTTTACAGTGGAGCATTGAAACAGATGAGTTCAGGTTCAGAACATCTGTGCAGGACCGCCCACAGACCAGAAGGGGCATTTTATCTGTGGTTAGCTCTTTGTATGATCCCTTAGGAATCCTGGCTCCCTTCAGTATTCCAGCTAAACTGTTGCTTCAAGAACTTTGTCAACAAAATCTGAAATGGGATGAAGTTATTCCCCATTCTCTGTCTAGGAAGTGGTTTGATTGGCTGGAGGATCTCCAGCTGATATCCAGTTTTAAAGTGGAGCGTTGCATCAAACCAAGCTGCATCCGAAACCCAGACAAAGCACAACTCCATCATTTCTCTGACGCAAGTCAAAACGGTTATGGAACAGTGTCATATTTAAAACTGGAAAAGAATAACATCTCACATGTTGCTTTTATTCTAGGAAAAGCAAGAGTTGCACCTATGAAGCAAACGACAATCCCCAGGTTGGAACTGACAGCTGCTGTTCTTGCCGTCCGAGTCAATAAACTGCTGCAAAAGGAGCTGCAGATACAGTTGGAAAAACCTGTATTCTGGACTGATAGTACAACGGTACTAAAATACATCTCCAGTGAAACCAGAAGATTTCACACCTTTGTTGCAAACAGAATCTCTGTAATCCGAGAAGCAACAGATGTGAATCAATGGAGATATATTTCCTCCAAGGAGAATCCTGCAGATGATGCATCCAGAGGCATGAGAGCCGAGGAATTCCTCAGATGCAGGAGATGGATAAATGGGCCAGAATTTCTCCACAGACCAGAAGAGGAATGGCCTAAATTGGATGTGGATCACCATGCAATTCCTGCAGATGACCCAGAGGTCAAAAAGGATCTTACAGTAAGTGTTGTTGTGAAAGAATCAGAAAATGCTACGAACTATCTGGTTCATTATTTTTCATCTTGGACAAAGCTTAAAACCTCTGTTGCCTGGTTTCTGAAGCTGAAAAACATTCTGATGTTGCTGCAACAGAAAAGGAAAGAGTTTGCTGCTGCAGACCTGAATAAAAATGATCCAGAAAATCAAAAGAAAGAACTAGAAAAGCAGATGGAGAGATTCAAGACCACTCTAAAGAAAGAAAATCTGACTCCTGAAGACTTGGCCAAGGCTGAACTGTCTATTATTCAGTTTGCACAACAACAGAAGTTTACAACTGAAATGGCTTTAATCACCAGTGGCCTTAACGCAGTCTCCAAGAGAAGTTCTCTATACAAACTTGACCCAGTATTGGATGCTGGGGTCCTCAGAGTGGGTGGCAGGTTGAATAAAACAGCCATGCCTGTTGAAGCAAAGCACCCTGCAATTTTAACAAAGGATATGTATGTGTCTACACTGATTTTACGCCACATTCATCAACAGTTGGGACATGCAGGAAGAGCTCATATGCTGTCAAGATTAAGACAAAAATACTGGATCATAAATGCTAACTCAGCTGCCAGAAAAATCATCTCTCACTGTGTTGTTTGCAGACGTAACAGAGGAAAGTTTGTTGAACAAAAGATGGCAGATCTGCCAGAAGAAAGGGTTCTGCCAACCACCGCTCCTTTCACAAACGTTGGAGTGGATTACTTTGGTCCTGTAAGTGTTAAAAGAGGAAGAAGTCTCCTGAAAAGGTATGGCGTTCTGTTCACTTGTTTCACCAGCCGTGCAGTACATCTGGAAATTGCACACACCCTCGATACAGATTCCTGTATAAACGCAGTCCGCAGGTTTATCTGTAGAAGAGGCCCAGTTTCCACCATCAGATCTGATAATGCCACAAATTTTGTTGGTGCAAATCGAGAGCTGAAGGAGAGTTTGGCTGAGCTGAATCATGCTAAAATTCAAAATGCTTTTGTGCAGGATGGCATCAAATGGAACTTTAACATCCCAGCAGCCTCTCACCAAGGTGGAGTTTGGGAGCGCCTAATTCGTTCCATAAAAAGTATTTTAGTCTCTGTTCTTAAAGAACAAGTTTTAGATGATGAAGGACTTCAAACAATCTTTTGTGAAGTTGAAGCCATATTAAACGACAGACCCATTACCAAAGTTTCAGATGACTCAAATGATCTTGAGGCACTCACACCCAACCATTTGTTGTTGCTGAAAACCAAACCAGTTTTGCCACCAGGACTGTTCAACCAAAGGGATCTTTATGTCAGGAAAAGGTGGAAACAGGTGCAATACATGGCAGAGCTGTTTTGGAAAAGATGGCTTTCTGAGTACTTACCTCTGATGCAGGAAAGACAGAAATGGACAAGAACTAAAAGATGTCTCATTCCCGGAGATGTTGTCTTAATTGCAGACTCTACAGCTCCAAGAGGATCATGGATGATGGCCAAAGTCTTGAGTGTAAACCAGGATGCCAAAGGCTTGGTGCGTTCTGTGCAACTACAAACAAAGACCAGTGTCTTGGAAAGACCTGTGACCAAACTTCTTTTGCTACTGGAAGCATCACCCTGAAGAACCAAGAGCACGTTTGAGAGAATAGCTCCTTTTCCTTGTTAAAGTAATTGTGACATTATTCACAATTAGGGGCCGGAGTGTTGGAGCTATTTATTGTTTATATTCTTTATCCATTTGAATTTTGTTAGTTTGTTCTTAAATGTATATTTTTTGTATTATTTACAGAATTTATTTGTAAGTTAATAATTGTTGATTTCATTTATTTTTTGTTTTATTATTTTTCTTATTGATATATTTTTTGAGTAAACAGGAAGTGATGCGGGTTGGCCCGCTTTCTATAAATGTAGGGGCCTGGTAAAGGACCAGCAGGCATTTGGATTAGGGGCCGATGGTTTTTACCAGTGCAAGGAGGTAGCAGAGAAAACAAAGGAAGTTTGAACTCTGTAATTGTTTGTTTTGCAAATATATCAAAATAAATCATGAAGAACAAGTTACAAGTTGGATCCTGAACCTTCTTTGCCTGCGTTAAAATACTTGACCCCAGTGTCTCAGTGGCTTATTGGAACTTTGTTGGATGTTTGGTTTGACAAACAATCGCCACTACACTCCCCACTCAGATTCCTCAGGAAGAAACTTAAAATCCTGTAGAAAGTTGAAGCAAAGGTTACCTCCACAAACCTAATTTTGTTCTTCTGCATTCAGCACCTCAAAAGATTGAGTCCTGGGGTAAACCAGAAGTAATACATAAAATCAACAGAACAGAACAGAACGGGTAAAATTCCTTTTTCTAACCTATCAAATATAATATTCAATCCTGAGTATAAAAATTAACACAATCATTTTCCAAAACCCTTTCACCATAAACATGAGCAATTTTCTAATACTAAACAAAATATTTTCATTCACACAATTTTCCATTTCATTCCAACATAGTAGCAAATAATACAATTTCAAAATACATTCATCAATGACCAAATTAGTAATTCTATAACTACGATTAAACTATTTTCAGTCAGAGGATGCTATTAATAACTAAGAAAAATGTCTTACAAATTAAATGTTAGTGGTTTTAACATTCTATGTTTTATTCAGTTTACACCGTCCCAGATGTTAGTTTTGAAGACTTTTGATCTTCCGTGAACCGAGCAAACTTCTCTCCTGCTCATCCAAGTGATGCTGCCTTCCTGAAGATGCTAATTTTATGGCCTCCTGTCCTCTGATAACAGCAGGAGCTCAGTGGGAGTTCCCTTTTGATCTCTATTTTCCTTCCTGTAAGTTGAATATTTACCCATCAATAGTTTGGTTTTAAATCATTAAATCTGTTCTAAATTAAGAAATTTGTTCAAAAAAGATTAAACTGTATAAAACACTAAAAATAATCATTTTTTCCTCAACACATGATACATATATCAATTATATTAACATGGTATTATATTGTTTTAAAAATTAAAGTTTCCCCAATGTGACAGCAGAGTATTTTTGGCATCTTTAGGCTTCCGTAGTACAGTGATCATCATGGAGTGCAGATTGAAATTAATTGTTTGTGTTTATGAATTATCATGTGAGAAACATGGCGGAGATCCTCCCAGTTCCTCCTGACTCATCGTCACCTGACTGACCAGCCTCTATCTTACACAAACACACACACCTGCAGACAGCGCCTGTAGATCCCAGATCGAGTCGATCCTCGCAGCCCGGAAGTCAGGTGCAGACAACCCGCGACCCTCGGCGGGTCCGTCAGCAACTTCCAGCCATGGTGTTCGAGTCTCTGGTCAGCGACCTCCTGAACAGGTTCATCGGGGACTACGTGGAGAACCTGGACAAGTCTCAGCTGAAGATCGGGATCTGGGGAGGTGAGTCCTGCTAGCTCAGCTAACAGAGAAACACTTTAATTTTACCCTTCACTGCATGCATTCGGCATGTTATTAATAACCCAGTCAGATGGTTGTTTTTCTACTTTGGTCCAGCCTTTAATTCGCCATTATTTTAAAACAGATCCCTCCTATTTCTGTTGGAATCTAAAGTTTATTGAGCAGAACCCGTGTTAATCCCGGAAACGACAGCGACTCTACGACTATAATTGAACGGATTATTGATTAAATATACAGACAGCAACTCAAATATACCCCGAATTAAAGTCTGACCAACAAAGACCAACCTGGACCCGAACAGAACCGGGCTTTCAGGTGTAACTTCTGGTAAGAACCAGGTTTCATTAAATCCGCTGTTATTGGAAAGAAGTCTGGACGGAAAACCTCCACTTCACTGGTCTTCATGGAGTTTAAAGGAGCCGCTGGGAAACAAAAATAAGTGACCCCCACCAACTTCATGCACCTGTGCAGCCTGACCAACTGGTCCCGGATCAGATCTGGCTGGAGCCGTTCATGTTGCAGTCTGCATGGTGCAGTTTATCAGCGCGCGCACACACACACACACACACACACACACACACACACACACACACACACACACACACACACACACACACACACACACACACACACACACACACACACAGAGGCTTTATTCTGTTAACCCTCTATGGCATACCGTTGCTCTCAGGCAACAAACCACATTTCTGTACCTCACGTTGCTCCTTTATTTTATTTTTGGGGGTTTGATGATTTAAAATACCTCCAGACATATTTTTGTCCAAATAAAAGAGGTATTGAGGTTCATGTGACCTTTTACTTAGAAGAGCAGCAGTCCTTTTTATGAAGCGGAGGTGCATGCTACACCTTGCCTCCTACTTGTAAGTTATGCATCAGTTTTCTTCATGTTTAAATTTGGGTCACTCTAACTAAAATATTTTAATATCTGTGATTATGTAAAGAAGCATTATAGATCATTTCAAGACAATTTGTTTTTTTATAATTTATATGCTAAAACTGTGTTTTTTTGTTTGTTGCCTCAGGGCAACATTGTGCATTTAGGGCCCTTTTGCTCAGACAACATTATTCTAATGCGATGATATACAATTGATTACAAAATAATTATCAAAGCCATTTTTTTTAACTTTATTATTGACTAACAGCAACAGGAGATGGATGCCAGATCATTTCATGGACAAAATGTGCATGGCTCATAAGCTGGGGTCATTCCCAATGAAAACATGAGGATCCATTGTAAAACCATTATTTCATTGTTTGTTTATCCTCAAAACTGACTTCAGTCCCAAAGGGTGAAGAGCTGGTCATCAATGAACAAATGGCCCCATTCCAAGGCAGGCAAAGACTGAAGCAATACCTGCTGAACCCAAATATATGGGTCTGCAGGGAACTTCATATGGCTGGTGCAGATGGTGTTCCTTACAACTTGAGAATCTACACAGGGCCAAATCTACCAGATATGGGAGCTGGTGGAAATGTTGTCCTTTGCTTGGCTCAAATTCTACCAAAAAATCAGATCTACAAACTCTTATAAAAAGAACCTGCAGCCCTAAGTCCTGTCACTGATATGAATCTGGTCACTACAACCCATAGATAATCAGATAACCAGATGGTGATTCCCAGGTACGCCAATAATCAAGTGCCAAAAATGTGATACACACTTTTTTTCACATCAGCAATTCCTTCCTGATGTTTAACATATAATGGGGAAAAAGACTGATTTCAACATCCTTAGTGATTCTAACTCTGCCAAACACACAAATGCTCGTTTTAGTAATTTGCACAACTGCACCATTCATTAATGAAAGTTAGTTGTTTATTTTATATTTGGTGAGTTGGAACCATGTCTCATTTATTTTTGTCAAAAAAGGTTTTTTTTATGAATATAGTTTTTGTTTGATTTGTATTTCATTTCTCATAATCACTGTAGAAAACTTGCCGTTTTAGACCCCTTGTAGCTCAATGCTGCCCTGAGGCAACAAACCCAAATCCGGTTCTGGGAGGTTAGGGTCCGATTTTATGATTGATATGTAATTAGGGACCAACAAGCTCCCAAAAGAATGCAGGAAAATATTTTTTCCCCAAAAAAACAAAAAGTCATGCCATAGAGGGTTAATTTGTTCAGTGTGTTTAATGCTGGTAAGAATAACTGATGATTACCCCTCAGCATGTGTGTGTGGCGTCTTCCTCTGATGTGTATGTTTTGGAGGGGTTGTTTTCCCTCTGGGATTAATAATGTTCATTCATTCATTCATTCATTCATTCATTATGAAGTCCTGGCTGAGGGTCCAAAGGTCTGGAAATGGGGCTGACCCAACTGGAGCTGGGACTGTGCTGGTTTCTGCCTGACTGGACCCACATCATTACCCTCCACCACCGTGCTTTTCAGCTGGTTTGAGGTCATGGTGCTGTGCTTCATTACCAAATATGACCTTTAACCTTTTACCTGCTAAAGAAGGCCTGTACAGTCTGAGATGGAGCTCTGGGGTTACTGGTCATTTCTCTGAGCTTTATGCTCTGACCTTTGACCTCTGAATCTGGTGGGACTTCTGGGAAGTTTTCCTCTCTGGAAGATAATGGACTCCAGATGATCTGGAGATGACCTTTGACCCTCCTGAGGTTCACGAGCAGCAATAGTTGCTGTTCTGAGGTCACTGCTGATGTCTTCCCATCCTGGGATCGCAGTCGCTGCAGACGAACAGCTCCACCTCCACCTGCAGCTCCACCTCCAGCTCCACCTGCAGCTCCACCTCCAGCTCCAGCTCCACCTCCACCTGCAGCTCCACCTCCACCTCCAGCTCTAGCTCCACCTCCAGCTCCACCTCCAGCTCCACCTCCACCTGCAGCTCCACCTCCACCTCCAGCTCTAGCTCCACCTCCAGCTCCACCTCCAGCTCCACCTCCAGCTCCACCTCCTCCTCTAGCTCCACCTCCAGCTCCACCTCCACCTGCAGCTCCACCTCCACCTCCAGCTCTAGCTCCACCTCCAGCTCCACCTGCAGCTCCACCTCCAGCTCCACCTGCAGCTCCACCTCCAGCTCCAGCTCCACCTCCACCTCCAGCTCCACCTCCAGCTCTAGCTCCACCTCCAGCTCCACCTCCAGCTCCAGCTCCACCTCCACCTCTAGCTCCACCTCCACCTTTTCCTCCAGCTCCACCTCCACCTCCAGCTCCACCTCCAGCTCCACCTCCAGCTCCACCTCCACCTCCAGCTCCACCTCCAGCTCCACCTCCAGCTCCACCTCTAGCTCCACCTCCAGCTCCACCTCCACCTTCTCCTCCAGCTCCACCTCCAGCTCCAGCTCCACCTCCACCTCTAGCTCCACCTCCAGCTCCACCTGCAGCTCCACCTCCAGCTCCACCTCCACCTCCAGCTCCACCTCCAGCTCCACCTCCAGCTCCACCTCCAGCTCCACCTGCAGCTCCACCTCCAGCTCCACCTCCAGCTCCACCTCCACCTGCAGCTCCACCTCCAGCTCCACCTCCACCTGCAGCTCCACCTCCAGCTCCACCTCCACCTGCAGCTCCACCTCCAGCTCCACCTCCAGCTCCACCTCCAGCTCCACCTCTAGCTCCACCTCCAGCTCCACCTCCACCTGCAGCTCCACCTCCAGCTCCACCTCCACCTGCAGCTCCACCTCCAGCTCCACCTCCACCTGCAGCTCCACCTCCAGCTCCACCTCCACCTGCAGCTCCACCTGCAGCTCCACCTCCAGCTCCACCTCTAGCTCCACCTCCACCTCCAGCTCCACCTCCAGCTCCACCTCCACCTCCAGCTCCACCTCCAGCTCCACCTCCACCTCCAGCTCCACCTCCACCTCCAGCTCCACCTCCAGCTCCACCTCTAGCTCCACCTCCAGCTCCACCTCTAGCTCCACCTCCAGCTCCACCTCTAGCTCCACCTCCAGCTCCAGCTCCACCTCCACCTTCTCCTCCAGCTCCACCTCCACCTCCAGCTCCAGCTCCACCTCCACCTTCTCCTCCAGCTCCACCTCCACCTCCAGCTCCAGCTCCACCTCCACCTCTAGCTCCACCTCCAGCTCCACCTCCAGCTCCACCTCCAGCTCCACCTCCAGCTCCACCTGCAGCTCCACCTCCAGCTCCACCTCCACCTGCAGCTCCACCTCCAGCTCCACCTCCACCTGCAGCTCCACCTCCAGCTCCACCTCCAGCTCCACCTCCAGCTCCACCTCCACCTGCAGCTCCACCTCCAGCTCCACCTCCACCTGCAGCTCCACCTCCAGCTCCACCTCCACCTGCAGCTCCACCTCCAGCTCCACCTCCACCTGCAGCTCCACCTCCAGCTCCACCTCCAGCTCCACCTCCACCTGCAGCTCCACCTCCAGCTCCACCTCCACCTGCAGCTCCACCTCCAGCTCCACCTCCACCTGCAGCTCCACCTCCAGCTCCACCTCCAGCTCCACCTCCACCTCCAGCTCCACCTCCAGCTCCAGCTCCACCTCCAGCTCCACCTCCAGCTCCAGCTCCACCTCCAGCTCCACCTCCACCTCCAGCTCCACCTCCAGCTCCACCTCCAGCTCCACCTCCTCCTCTAGCTCCACCTCCAGCTCTGTCAGCAAAGAGGCCTGACGTTTTCTTGGTTTGCTGTTTGGTTCAGTTTTTGTTGGAAAGATCTTGGTAAAATGTTTAGAGGTTCAAGTTGGCCCTAAACAACATCACTAAATAAATTAAGTAATAAAAACAAATAATAGATTCAAAAGGTCTTGTCCTCGCTGCTTAATTAGTGAATATGGAGCTTAAAATCAGGCCAGCGACACGCCAACATGTCTGCACACTGATGCGTCTCTCCATCCTCACCTGCCAGTCTGCCTGCATTCCTTCATCTGATGAATCACCTGGGAGGCCCCACCAATCAGCATTCAACTGTCAGTATTGATGGAAAATCCCCTGAAGAAGAACCAGCAGGTTCTCCTCTGGTCCTGATCAGGTTCATCAATACCTGCAGTTCATTAAGGAGAAGCTGCTGCTGGTCTTCAGCTGCTGATGCTTGTTGTTGTTTCCACACAAAGTCCTGCTGGCTGACAGGCTGCAACCAGAACCCAGCTGATTCTGTTCTCTGTGTTTCTGCAGGAAATGTAGTTCTGGAGAACCTGAGGGTGAAGGAAAACGCTCTGGTAAGTCTTCTGGAGGCTGCTTTTATTTTGAAAAACAGCATCTTTGTGTTGCTGATGCTTGCCTTAAGCAAACTGATGATGGGCCATCATCATCCCTGCAGCTTGGCAGCAGATCACATGACCTGGTGGCGGCTCAGAGCAGGAGCTCTCATGGGGCGCCCCTTCAGGCCCAGACTATGACTGACTTTGTTTATGTTTCAGAGCGAGTTTGATGTTCCCTTCAAAGTAAAAGCTGGACAGATTGGTGAGTATTGAACCTAATTTGTGTTTCTCTGTTTTAATACTTTGATTGAAGGGCAAAGTTAACTTCCTGTTTCCTTCACCATGCTGGACTGTTGGCTAAAGAGAAATTGATGCATTTAGGGACTCCTTAAATGGTTAAACAGCTGGATTCTTTAAATTCATTATTTCTGTTAGATAGATAAATTCTGCAACTTTTGTTCAGCTTAGAAACTTCTCCACCTTCCTGGTCCTTCATTCTGTTCATGCAGTGAAACATGATCCAAAACTATGAGTTTCTACCACAACGCCAGCTCACACCTTCAGGCATTTTCAGGTGTAACAGGGTTACAACATAACATAGAAGGGTTACACAGGTTCCCCCAGGCTCCCCCAGGTTCCTCCAGGCTCCTCCAGGCTCCCCCAGGCTCCTCCAGGCTCCCCCAGGCTCCCCCAGGTTCCCCCAGGCTCCCCCAGGCTCCCCCAGGCTCCCCCAGGCTCCCCCAGGTTCCTCCAGGCTCCCCCAGGCTCCCCCAGGCTCCCCCAGGTTCCCCCAGGCTCCCCCAGGTTCCCCCAGGCTCCCCCAGGCTCCTCCAGGCTCCCCCAGGCTCCCCCAGGCTCCTCCAGGCTCCTCCAGGCTCCCCCAGGCTCCTCCAGGCTCCTCCAGGCTCCCCCAGGCTCCTCCAGGCTCCTCCAGGCTCCCCCAGGCTCCTCCAGGCTCCTCCAGGCTCCTCCAGGCTCCCCCAGGCTCCCCCAGGCTCCTCCAGGCTCCTCCAGGCTCCTCCAGGCTCTTCCAGGCTCTGTCAGCCCAGAGTTACTGAAATGTTTCTTGCCGTGTCGAAGCTGCGCTGCTCGGTTCTCCACCAGGTTCTGCTGAGATCTCAGTAATCCTCCATCTTGTCGGTTTCAGGCAAGCTGACGCTGAAGATCCCCTGGAAGAATCTGTACGGCGACGCGGTGGTGGCCACGCTGGACGGGCTCTACCTGCTGGTCGTTCCTGGAGCCAGTAAGTGTCATCAGAACAGAAACCGTCCGCCGGATGCTTCTGATCAGAGTCTGGTTCAGACGGCCGACAGCATGCTGAACATGATGGTGTGTGTGTGTGTGTGTGTGTGTGGTGTGTTCTAGCTCAGTCTCAGCTGAAAGTGTCTCCTTATAACAATAAGCTGCCGACGGGAGGTGGCGGTCGATCTCTACAAGGAAACACACCTGGCTTTGAAATTAGGGCTGAGAGACTTTTATTTTGAAGCGTCAGATCCTGTTCATCAGGTTGTGTTTTGGGTTTCCTGTTCTGTGGACCTTTGGGCTCCAAGTCTTGGTTTCTGTGTCGGTCATAAAACTGAATAAATCTGTTTTGGATTCTGCGCAGACAGCAGATGATTTTCGAAGATCAACTCGTTGAATTTAAATGAACCACAGAAAAGCCAGCGCTCGTCAGACGGGCCGGTACATGATCATTTAGCAAAGGACTGTAGGGAGTGCAATGAAAACATATTTTAAGAGTTCTGAAGTCATATTTGTTGTGCTGATCCAGCATTTATCCAGTAGGAGAATCTGCTGACGTTCCCCTAAACGCTGAAAGTCACACTGAGGAAGAAACAGACAGAGATGGACGGAGGGACCAGCCAGATATCACTCCTGATATTGTCATCACAACATTTCCCAACTTTATATAGATTTACCAACATGGTGCAGCCTGAGTGCCAGGCGCGGAGCTATAAGGGCCTGGGGGGGGCTGCTGCCCCCCAAACCGGGGAGGAATGGTTTCAAGTCATTGAAATATGTGATTATGTGAAAGTGCGCCCTCGCCTGTTGAGAAGGGTGTATTTAATGTTAAATCCCCCCCCCCCCACCCGCTCAACAGTTTCAGTTTCGCTCCACGTAAGGGGCCCGGTATTTGGCCCCGCCCCCCGGCCCGAGGCTGACTTGTTCCGCTAGTACCGAGTGCCGTCTCATTTTATTTCTAACCCAAACTGCTAACAACCGGTCTGGACTCGGAACTGGACCCTGGACTCCTTTCTGCTGCTGGCTGATCTGGAGGCAACTGGGTCTGGACTCTGGGTTGAACTGGTTTTCCCCAGAACCAGTAGTTCACCAGAGGTCCACCAGCTGGTTCACGTTACATATAAAGCACCAATTACAACAAATATTGTCTCAAGTCACTTTACAAAGAAATCATTTAATCTCCATCACACATGCATTCCAACTGATCCCAGTTATCAACCTGGACTCCTTGCAACAGTTGGCTGCAGTCAGGAGTGATCCAGTGAAACCAGTTAGCCTGAACGTCTGGTTTGCTGCTGGTTAGACCTGCTTGTGTTTTTAGCTGCATGCTGCTAGTGATTCTTCTTCTGGGGTTAATCAGCGTAGTTTCTGCAGGTCCATCCAGCTGCTTTCCCTTCCTTAACATCGCCTTTTGTCTTCCCCAGCGATAAAGTACGATGCAGCGAAGGAGGAGCGCTACCAGCAGGAGGCGAAGCAGAAGGAGCTGCAGCGCATCGAGGAGGCGCTGCAGAGCGCGACACGAAGAGGTGAGGCCGACCCCAACTTGTTGCTGTCTTTGGCTTTTCCCCTCTTTCTCTTCATTGTTGCTTTCAGCTGCTGCTCAAAAGGCTGTGATTGGCTCAGCCAGGAAGGCTGTGATTGGCTCAGCCAGGAAAGCTGTGATTGGCTCAGCCAGGAAAGCTGTGATTGGCTCAGCCAGGAAAGCTGTGATTGGCTCAGCCAGGAAAGCTGTGATTGGCTCAGCCAGGAAGGCTGTGATTGGCTCAGCCAGGAAGGCTGTGATTGGCTCAGCCAGGAAGGCTGTGATTGGCTCAGCCAGGAAGGCTGTGATTGGCTCAGCCAGGAAAGCTGTGATTGGCTCAGCCAGGAAGGCTGTGATTGGCTCAGCCAGGAAGGCTGTGATTGGCTCAGCCAGGAAAGCTGTGATTGGCTCAGCCAGGAAGGCTGTGATTGGCTCAGCCAGGAAGGCTGTGATTGGCTCAGCCAGGAAGGCTGTGATTGGCTCAGCCAGGAAGGCTGTGATTGGCTCAGCCAGGAAGGCTGTGATTGGCTCCCGCAATAACAGAAGAGCCAAACAAGAACAGGTCATTGATATTAGGAGGTCCTGCATCAGCGACTGGACTGGCCTGGTCGCCCACAGGGGCGAGTCTGAGCACGACTGCATGAGTCTGCAGGTTAGGGATGGGAACCTTTTACACTTGAATCGATTCAGTACCAATATCCGGTTCCTGGGAATCGGTGTTGGTACTCAACGGTACCAGTTTTTGGTACTTTTGTGCATGTTGCTTTTTAATAAACGCTATTTTTTTAGCATATCTAATTCTTGGTAGAGCTGTTTCTGTGCAGCAAGAAGGTCCTGAGTTCGATTCCCGGCCCGGTCTTTCTGCATGGAGTCTGCATGTTCTCCCTGTGCCTCCGGTTTCCTCCCACAGTCCAGAAACACGACTGTCAGGTTAATTGGTCTGTGTAAAATCTCCCTGGTGTTTGTGGTTGTTTGTCCCGTCTGTCTCTGTGTTGCCCTGCAATGGACTGTTGACCGGTCCAGAGTGACCCGTCCTGGGTGACCCGTCCAGGGTGACCGGTCCTGGGTGACCCGTCCTGGGTGACCCGTCCAGGGTGACCGGTCCTGGGTGACCCGTCCAGAGTGACCCGTCCAGGGTGACCCGTCCAGGGTGACCCGTCCCGGGTGACCCGTCCAGGGTGACCCGTCCCGGGTGACCGGTCCCGGGTGACCCGTCCCGGGTGACCCGTCCCGGGTGACCCGTCCAGGGTGACCCGTCCCGGGTGACCCGTCCAGGGTGACCGGTCCCGGGTGACCCGTCCCGGGTGACCCGTCCAGGGTGACCCGTCCAGGGTGACCCGTCCAGGGTGACCCGTCTCGGGTGACCCGTCCCGGGTGACCCGTACTGGGTGACCCGTCCCGGGTTACCCGTACTGGGTGACCCGTCCCGGGTGACCGGTCCTGGGTGACCGGTCCTGGGTGACCCGTCCAGGGTGACCGGTCCTGGGTGACCCGTCCAGGGTGACCCGTCCCGGGTGACCGGTCCCGGGTGACCCGTCCCAGGTGACCGGTCCATGGTGACCCGATGGTGACCCGTCCATGGTGACCCGTCCTGGGTGACCTCACCTCTCACCTGTTGACCGCTGGGGAGGCACCAGCACCCCTCCTGGCCCTACTGGGACAAGGATGGAAGAAAATGGCTGAATCAAGATGTCTTTATATTGTAACTTGACAGCTGTTTGACAAATTTCTTCAAAGTGAAAACTCTTCAGAGCGACTAACGGAGTGTTTTGTCATATTGCACACATTAAAATCCAGTTCCATGTACTCCTATTTGTCATTTCCCCTCACTTGCATCGTAAATGTTGCCATCACCAAATGTATTAAGCATTTGTTCATCCGTGCTGCTGGCTACATGCTAACGGAGGCTAATGCAGCAGTTGTAGGTCAGGCTGTAGAAAATCATGCACTCTTCAGCATTTAGAAAAATCTTGTGCTTAACCAGGTTCTTTCTCAAACCAGACGTGTTTCCTCCGCTGGCCTTGTGCTTTGTGTTACAAATATTGCAACAAGCATAATTTGGATCGCATTTTGAAAAGTGGAGCCATACCTTTTAGTGTTTTGTACCGGCTATGCTGACTGAGTTTACTGAAGTAGCGGCTGCTGACGTCATCACGTCTTTGCGCTGCTGTGCTGCCTTCAAGAACAAGCATGGAAAATCCACCACTCTTCCTCGATACGGTCGCAATGATGCGCTTGGATACTGAAACATGGTACCGTTTGATTTTACGTGAATAGGTGCTCGGTAGTATCGACAGATTCGGTCGTTACCAATAATAAAGTACCGAATTCGGTGCCCACACTTGCTGCATGAGCCTGCAGGTGTCCTCACTAACTCTCTCTCTGTCCTGTTCATGCTGCGTTTGCTGTCAGCGTCTCAGACCGGAGATCTGCTGTTCGGTCTGGAGAGCGTGGTTTACAAGGAGCAGCTCGATGGTAACACACCCAGAGACACTGAGACACCCAGAGACACTGAGACACCCAGAGACACTGAGACACCCAGAGACACTGAGACACCCAGAGACACTGAGACACCCAGAGACACTGAGACACTGAGACACTGAGACACCCAGAGACACTGAGACACTCAGAGACACTGAGACACTGAGACACCCAGAGACACTGAGACACCCAGAGACACTGAGACACTCAGAGACACTGAGACACTGAGACACCCAGAGACACTGAGACACTCAGAGACACTGAGACACTGAGACACCCAGAGACACTGAGACACCCAGAGACACTGAGACACCCAGAGACACTGAGACACTCGGAGACACCCAGAGACACTGAGACACTCAGAGACACTGAGACACCCAGAGACACTGAGACACCCAGAGACACCCAGAGACACTGAGACACCCAGAGACACTGAGACACCCAGAGACACTGAGACACCCAGAGACACTGAGACACCCAGAGACACTGAGACACCCAGAGACACTGAGACACCCAGAGACACTGAGACACTGAGACACCCAGAGACACTGAGACACCCGGAGACACTGAGACACCCGGAGACACTGAGACACCCAGAGACACTGAGACACTGAGACACCCAGAGACACTGAGACACCCAGAGACACTGAGACACCCAGAGACACTGAGACACCCAGAGACACTGAGACACCCAGAGACACTGAGACACCCGGAGACACTGAGACACCCGGAGACACTGAGACACCCAGAGACACTGAGACACCCAGAGACACTGAGACACCCAGAGACACTGAGACACCCAGAGACACTGAGACACTGAGACACCCAGAGACACTGAGACACCCAGAGACACTGAGACACCCAGAGACACTGAGACACCCGGAGACACTGAGACACTGAGACACCCAGAGACACTGAGACACCCAGAGACACTGAGACACCCGGAGACACTGAGACACCCGGAGACACTGAGACACCCAGAGACACTGAGACACTGAGACACCCAGAGACACTGAGACACCCAGAGACACTGAGACACCCAGAGACACTGAGACACCCAGAGACACTGAGACACTGAGACACCCAGAGACACTGAGACACCCAGAGACACTGAGACACCCAGAGACACTGAGACACTGAGACACCCAGAGACACTGAGACACCCAGAGACACTGAGACACCCAGAGACACTGAGACACTGAGACACCCAGAGACACTGAGACACCCAGAGACACGGAGACACCCAGAGACACTGAGACACCCAGAGACACTGAGACACTGAGACACCCAGAGACACTGAGACACTGAGTCACCCAGAGACACTGAGACACCCAGAGACACTGAGACACCCAGAGACACCCAGAGACACTGAGACACCCAGAGACACTGAGACACTGAGACACCCAGAGACACTGAGACACCCGGAGACACTGAGACACCCGGAGACACTGAGACACCCGGAGACACTGAGACACCCGGAGACACTGAGACACTGAGACACCCGGAGACACTGAGACACCCAGAGACACTGAGACACTCGGAGACACCCAGAGACACTCGGAGACACCCAGAGACACTCGGAGACACCCAGAGACACTCGGAGACACTGAGACACTGAGACACCCAGAGACACTGAGACACCCAGAGACACTGAGACACCCAGAGACACTGAGACACCCAGAGACACTGAGACACCCAGAGACAGAGACACCCAGAGACACTGAGACACCCAGAGACACTGAGACACCCAGAGACACTGAGACACTGAGACACCCAGAGACACTGAGACACTCAGAGACACTGAGACACTCAGAGACACCCAGAGACACTGAGACACCCAGAGACACTGAGACACCCAGAGACACTGAGACACTCAGAGACACCCAGAGACACTGAGACACCCAGAGACACTGAGACACCCGGAGACACTGAGACACCCGGAGACACTGAGACACCCGGAGACACTGAGACACCCGGAGACACCCAGAGACACTGAGACACCCGGAGACACTGAGACACCCGGAGACACTGAGACACCCGGAGACACTGAGACACCCAGAGACACTGAGACACCCGGAGACACTGAGACACCCTGAGACACCCGGAGACACCCAGAGACACTGAGACACCCAGAGACACTGAGACACCCAGAGACACTGAGACACTGAGACACCCAGAGACACTGAGACACCCAGAGACACTGAGACACCCAGAGACACTGAGACACTGAGACACCCAGAGACACTGAGACACCCAGAGACACTGAGACACTGAGACACCCAGAGACACTGAGACACTGAGACACCCAGAGACACTGAGACACTGAGACACCCAGAGACACTGAGACACCCAGAGACACTGAGACACCCGGAGACACCCAGAGACACTGAGACACCCGGAGACACTGAGACACCCGGAGACACTGAGACACCCGGAGACACTGAGACACCCGGAGACACTGAGACACCCGGAGACACCCAGAGACACTGAGACACCCAGAGACACTGAGACACCCAGAGACACTGAGACACTGAGACACCCAGAGACACTGAGACACCCAGAGACACTGAGACACCCAGAGACACTGAGACACTGAGACACCCAGAGACACTGAGACACCCAGAGACACTGAGACACCGAGACACCCAGAGACACTGAGACACCCAGAGACACTGAGACACTGAGACACCCAGAGACACTGAGACACCCAGAGACACTGAGACACCCAGAGACACCCAGAGACACTGAGACACCCAGAGACACTGAGACACTGAGACACTGAGACACCCAGAGACACTGAGACACCCGGAGACACTGAGACACCCGGAGACACTGAGACACCCGGAGACACTGAGACACCCGGAGACACTGAGACACCCAGAGACACTGAGACACCCAGAGACACCCAGAGACACTGAGACACCCAGAGACACTGAGACACCCAGAGACACTGAGACACCCAGAGACACTGAGACACCCAGAGACACTGAGACACCCAGAGACACTGAGACACTGAGACACCCAGAGACACTGAGACACTCAGAGACACTGAGACACTCAGAGACACCCAGAGACACTGAGACACCCAGAGACACTGAGACACCCAGAGACACTGAGACACTCAGAGACACCCAGAGACACTGAGACACCCAGAGACACTGAGACACCCAGAGACACTGAGACACCCAGAGACACTGAGACACCCGGAGACACCCAGAGACACTGAGACACCCGGAGACACTGAGACACCCGGAGACACTGAGACACCCGGAGACACCCAGAGACACTGAGACACCCGGAGACACTGAGACACCCGGAGACACTGAGACACCCGGAGACACTGAGACACCCAGAGACACTGAGACACCCGGAGACACTGAGACACCCGGAGACACCCAGAGACACTGAGACACCCAGAGACACTGAGACACTCAGAGACACACAGGAGACAGCTGTCTCCAGGGTTTGGACCAGGGACCAGTCAGTGGTTTGGGCTTTATTGGGTCCATGGCAGCATCACTGCCAGAGCTCCAGATGCTGGTTTCTGATGGCCAAAGTCAGATTGGTGTCTCTGCTCACTCAGTCCATCAGGTCCAAAGCTTCTGGTTCTTCTGCTTCCTGCTGTCTCTCTGTTTCCAGCTTTTCTCTCTCTAATGGCTGTTCTGTCTTTAACGCTGCCAAAGTCCCAAAAGGACGTAAAAAACCCAAAAAGCACAAAAAAGTTCTAAAGAAACTGAAGCGACATGAACACAAAGCAGGTGAGTTCATGTTTCTCCTTAAAGAGATGCAGATCTTTTGAGAAGATACGTCGGTTCTGGTTTTTTCCAGAGGGAGCCGACCCGGTTCCTGACTGTCTCTGCTTGTTTCAGATAAACCTCAGGAGGACAAGAAGGACACATTCATGGAGAAACTTGCCACACAGGTGATCAAGAACCTGCAGGTGAAGATCAGCAGCATCCACCTGCGCTACGAGGATGATGTGAGTTCTGACCCGGTCCTGTCCAATCCCAATTCTGGTTCTGTCTCCTGAAGCTCTGCTTGACTCTCAGCTTCATTGATGTTTTTCAGCTGTCAGATCCACAGCGCCCCCTATCGATGGGAGTAACACTGTCAGAGCTCAGCCTGCAGGTGCACACACACACACACACACACACACACACACACACACACACACACACACAGCCTGACGTCCGGCTGCCTCTGCTGACGGTTCATGTTCTTCTACCTCCAGACCACTGATGAGAA
Organism: Poecilia mexicana; assembly: GCF_051168715.1. NCBI lineage: Eukaryota > Metazoa > Chordata > Actinopteri > Cyprinodontiformes > Poeciliidae > Poecilia > Poecilia mexicana. Next base: position 22,020,109 of record NW_028263392.1, read on the forward strand.
CTGGAAGCTGTGCATTCTGAATGAAGCTGCAAAGATCATCTATAAGGTGAGATGCTCCACTCGGTCTCTCCTGAACTTCATAATTGTTGACGCAAACACAGCTGGAGGGAAAAAAAGAGACCGTTGATTTGCTATTGAAGCAACTGGAGAGCTGGGTCCGACTTGAAATGGTTCCAGTTCTGGTTCCATTCGGACCAGAACTGGAACCAGTTCCAGAAGAGTTCAGAACTGTTCTGCATTGGTTTCAGTCTGACATAAAGAACAAGAGTTACTGCTGTAACTGTGGTTTATGAATCTCGGATGAGAGGCGGTGCTTCAAGCATCTGATGTTCATGCGCATGAGCAGGTCTAGAGTTAATCATAACAAAGTCACCTGTGACCTGCCGGTGACCCCACGACTCTATGTAGTCACATCACACCCTGTGCTCAATCCCTCAACCTTCTCACAAAAAGCAATAATTCTAAGGGATCAAGCACTCTGGGGTCATCCGGGATTCACAGAACCGCAGTTACAGCAGTAACTCTCGTTCTACATCATCCCTACTGACCACCGGAGGCGCTTGTTAAAGAACTGGATGACTCATGTAAACAAGATCATGAGGAATCTGCAACATCCATGGAACAATTACTACACCACCTACCTGATGACGGGGATGAGGTGTAGCCACATTCATCCTGTAAAACCAAGCAAAGGTACTAGGAGGCCTCATGGCATCTAACGTTCAATGGCACCCCGGTCATGGCAGCAAATGAGATCAACATGCCCCTCCTAGATAGGCACCTCACTCCTGCTGGCAGTGTTTGGTCCTGCAAGGCATAAGCCTTAGCGATCAAATCCACAAACCAGTCTGCTTAGAAACGGCCTGATATTTCAGTGAGCCTGCATAGCAAACAAAAAGGCTATTTGTCTTTCACAAAAATGCAGTGGAATTGATCTATGCCTCAAGAGCACGAACAGGGCACAGAGGTTCGGAGGAGCCTTCAGTGTCAAACCAGGCAAGATGGAGAAGCTGGGTACTGCCTGTTTCCAGCGACACCTTAGGAATAAAAAAAGAATTGCTGCCTTCAGTGAGAGTCATTTGAGGTCTGGAGATGCAGAGGGTTCAAACAGGGGGCACTGAAGAGCCTCAAGCACCAGAGAAATGTCCCATGAAAGGTCACAGGGCAGTTGGGTGGATGAAAACTCAGAGCACCTCTCAAAAACAGCACAAATTTCTAGTTTTGGCCCACCGAACAACCATTCAGCCCAACATGCCAATAAGGAATAGCAACCATATATACTTTCAGGTTAGATGGAGACCATCCCTGATCCAGCAATGCCTGTAGGAAGGTCAGTGAATCAGAGACCCACTGACCGGATCTACAGCTGGCGACTATGAATTCAATAAGTAGTTACGGCAAATCGGACAGTAAGCGCATGAATCTCATTTTTCCAACAACACTGAATGCAACACAATGTAACCTGACACCTACTGCTAGGTAGCGGGAAGTGCGAGAAGGACAGAGCGAGAGGCAGCAGCATTGATATGGATGGATGTATATTACTGGACTGGATATCGTGCGCCATTGCTGTCCATTGAGTCAGGAATATTGGTGGTCAGGAAAATACCACAATCACCCATAAAATCTGAAAAAAGTATGCAACATTTAGCGATTATTGGTGTCAATCAACTCGGCTACATTTGTGCTGGTTGACCTCTATAAACGACTAATATCTTTAAAAAGATAGCGGTACAAATGAAGATTTTTGCTGCACAAACGTTTGACACCAATTTTGTCTGATTTGAAGAAGGAGGGGGGCCAACTCCACTCAGGTCCATCAACACGTCAGTAACACGTTACTCTAATCTGACCCTTGTTTCAGTAACAAGTAATCTAACATGTTACTATTTACAATCCAATGATCAGATTAAAGTCATGCATAGCATAATGACGGTCATTCCAGGATGAACACTCACTTTAGCATTTGCCCGACAACTAGCAAGCTACATACTTTGGTAGCACAGACAGGCTAACAGATTCTGATACATTTTATTGGTCAAAATGCATTGATATAAATTGACTCGCAATTGAACTGGTTCTACCTCAAAACCAAAGTAGAAAACAGCTCATAAAATGGGACTCGGCAGTTTGAAACTCAATACAGCAGCTTGACCAACAAAAATAAAATCCACAAAACAAGTTTTGTTCTTCTTGAACATCTCCCTACATCAGTGCAACAGTTTGATCTGATACTTTTCACATCTGACACCTTAGCTCCTCACTGTTAACTCAGTCTCACTTTCCAGCCCTGCATTCAGTAACTTACCAAAGAGCCATAAAAACACTGAGGCAAAAAGCCTAAATGTTTTTTTCTCCTGTTATTTTCAGCCACAAACATTTAACTAAAATATCTACAGTTATGTGTTTCTGTCTCTGCAGCCTGATGTTCCTGCATGGATTCATGGATTTACAACAGGCACTACAGTGATGCACAGTGTCAGAATGAGAACTAAATATAAAAAGTGTTTTTATCACACAGAATGAGAATTTAAACAACTTAATTTTCAGATGTATACATTATTATACATCTCAACTCTATTTACTGTGAAGCAAAAATGTTCACTAATTTATTTTTAAACCTCTCCTCAAGCACTTTTCTTATTGTCTCCTAACCTTATAGTGTGGAAATAATGGAAAAAATATTGAAACGTTGAAAGAAATCAACCTGACATCAGTCTTCACCCGTTCTCCTTTCTGGTTTTATTGTCCATCCATCCATTTTCATCCTCTTATCCGGGGTCGGGTCGCGGGGGCAGCAGCCTAAGTAAGGAGGCCCAGTCTTCCCTCTCCAGCCTCTTCCAGCTCCTCCAGGAACCCCAAGCCGTTCCCAGCAGAGAGACATCGTCCCTCAGCGTGTCCTGGGTCTCCCCTCCTCCCGGTGGGACCTGAACTCCTCACCAGGGAGGCGTCCAGGAGGCATCCTGACCAGATGGCCGAGCCTCAACTGGCTCCTCTCGACGTGGAGGAGCAGCGGCTCTACTCTGAGTCCCTCCCGGATGACCGAGCTTCTCTCTCTAAGGGAGAGCCCAGCCACCCTGCGGAGGAAACCCGTTTCGGCCGCTTGTATCCGGGACCTCGTTCTTTCGGTCATGACCCAAAGCTCATAATCATAGATGAGGGTGGGAACGAAGATCGACCGGTAAATCGAGAGCTTCGCTTTTTCACTCAGCTCTCTCTTCACCACGACGGATCGGTACAGCGCCCGCTCCACGGCAGACACTGCACCAATCCACTGTCGATCTCCCGCTCCCTTCTTCCCTCATTTGTGAACAAGATCCCCAGAACTTAAACTCCTCCACTTGGGGCAGGACGACCCCCCTGACCCAGAGAAAGCTCTCTACCCTTATCAAGACCACGGCCTCGGATTTGGAGGCACTGAGCCTCATCCTGGCCGCTTCACACTCGGCCGCGAACCGCTCCAGTGAGAGCTGCAGATCACGGCCTGATGAAGCCAACAGGACCACATCATCCACAAAAAGCAGAGATGTGATCCTAAGGCCACCAAAACGGATCCCCTCAACTCCTCAGCTGGTCAGAGATTCTGTCCATGAAAGTACAGAATCGGTGACAAAGGGCAGCCTTGGCGGAGTCCAACTCTCACCGGAAACGAGCCTGACTTACTGCCGGCAATGCAGACCAGACTCTGACACCGGTCATACAGGGACCTGACAGTCTGTATCAAAGGGCCCGGTACCCCATAGTCCTGGAGAACCCCCCACAGGGCCCCAGAGGGACACGGTCGAACGCCTTCTCCAAGTTCACAAAACACATGTAGACTGATTGGGCGAACTCCCAGAACCCTCCAGGACCCTGCTGAGGGTGTAGTGCAGGTCCAGTGTTCCACGACCAGAACCAGAACCACACTGCTCTTCCTGAATCCGAGGTTCGACTATCCAACGGACCCTCCTCTCCAGGACCCCTGAATAGACCTTACCAGGGAGGCTTAAGAGTGTGACCCTCCTGTAATTGGAGCACACTCTCCGGTCCCCCTTTTTGAACAGGGGGACCACCACCCCAGTCTGCCAGTCCAGGGGAACTGCCCCTGATGTCCATGTGATATTGCAGAGTCGCGTGAGCCAACACAACCCTACAACATCCAGAGCCTTAAGGAACTCCGGGCGGATCTCATCCACCCCAGGGGCCCTGCCACCCCGGGGCCCTGCAACTGAGGAGCTTCCTAAACACCTCGGCGACTTCATCCCCAGAGATTGGAGAGCCCAACCCAGAGTCCCCAAGCTCAGCTTCCTCAACAGAAGGCATGTTGGTGGGATTGAGGAGGTCTTCGAAGTATTCCACCCACTGGCCCACAACGTCCCGAGTCGAGGTCAGCAGCAGACCATCCCCACTATAAACAGTGGTGGTGCTGCACTGCCCCTCCCCCTCCTGAGACGCCAGATGGTGGACCAGAATCGCCTCGAAGCTGTGCAGAAGTCTTTCTCCATGGCCTCTCCAAACTCCTCCCACGCCCGGGTTTTTGCCTCAGCGGCCACCCGAGCCGCGTGCCGCTTCGCCCGCCGGTACCCATCAGCTGCTTCTGGAGTCCCATCAGCCCAAAAAGGCCTGATGGGACTCCTTCTTCAACTTGACAGCATCCTTCACCGAAGGTGTCCACCAACGGGGTTTTATTGTAATTAATTTAATTTTTATATCTCCACACTCTGAAACTCCACCTGGCTCTCCTATGTCTTCCCTGACCTGCTCCTCTCATAATAAAATAGTTTAACTTGTTTAAAAATTAAAAACAGTTAATACATATTTCAATAATCTAAATGAAGACCTCACCAGAACTTCTTAACCTTTCTTCAACATCATTCTAGCACTGCTGTCCTCCTAAATATCTAAATAATATAATATAATATATAAATGTCCTGGAAGTAAGATCAGTTACCATGACGACGCAGATGATACACAGGTCTACATTATGATGTCACCAGGTGACGTTTGACCCCATCCATTCACTGAACAGGTGCTGAGAACAGAGAAATGTGTGGATGTGCCAAAACTTTCTGAACAGAAAGTGAAGTTATTATCTTTGGACCTAAAGAGGAATGCTCTAGAGCAGGGGTGTCAAACTCAGTTTCACCGAGGGCCACTTCAGCATATTGACCCCCTCAACGGGCCACATTGACGGTACAAATCAGGAGTGCATCCCTGCTAAAACACCCCAGACAAAAGGTTGACTTCCCTCATTCAGTTCTGTAGAGGCTTATAATGAGTCAATGGTCCAGGTGTGTTAGAGAAGGAATGCATCTAAAGCTGCAGATGGGAGCTCTGGAAAACTAGACTTGGGCACCCCTAGCATAAATGTATAAAAATACAATGTTAAAAATAAAATAAACACCACCTCATATAGTTAAATAACTGATTTTATGTATTGAAGTTTTAAATATTACATTTGAGTTTCCATGGATGTAAAATTACTGCTCAGTTTAAAAATTACAATATTTAAATCAGTTGTTTAAAGGTGAGCAAACAAATAATAAAAACAATCACATGGGCAGACATTATAGACTTTACGCAAAGATTTAGTCTCAGAGGCAACTGAAATCAATTAATTAAAAAAAAAATCCTTTCTGAATATCATCTCATGGTCTCTGAACTAAATGCGTCTTTCTGACCGGGAGCTGACAGCGAGTTGAAGAGTTCTGGACCGGACGCTTTGGAGCGTCTGGTTAGGAAGCGCCTTACAAACCTTTGGTTGAAATGGAGCTTAAATTCAAGCCTCCACTACAGACCAGAGAAAAGTAAAGAGGATGCTCCGCCGCTGCGAAGACTTAGAAACCGCTGGAAGTAACTCATCCAGCAGATTTAACAAATGGAGCCTTCTTGGTGCACGTTACCCAGGAGGGCGGCGCTCTGGAGGAGCTGCAGACGTAACATCTGTCCGTTTCGGAGAAGCGAAACCACGCAAATAAATAAATAAATAAATAAATAAATAAATAAATAAATAAATCCTGGTAAAAGCCACACCGGACCCCGCAGGGTAAAACACTCAGAGTTCAGTTGATCTGTTTGGATCAGACAGATCCAACTGACTGATGAATTAGCGCAGATTTTTCTGCAGATGGGAACCAGGAGGAAGTGCGTTCAGACCCCAACGGGTGAAGTGATGCTAATTTAAGTAAATTCGCTTAATTTAATTTATTAAAAGTTATTGGGGTCTCAGTCAGTGGTTTTTCTCACTACGAGAAAAATTTAGATACATTTATCTGCTTAATCTGTGATGGGATCTGGATTCACGGTGAATATTCACTAAACCGCATAAAATGCGACTAAATAGCCGATGTTAATATGATTGTAATTTCATGGATAAAAATAGTACAGGACCGATTTTTTTTATGTTGTCGGTCAAAGTAACGGATAACAAAAAAAGTCTAGCGCGACCTGCCGCCCTGACACCAACTCACACACATCTTCCTTCAGTCTTACTTGTAAATCGATTTTTCTTTTCTTGGACGTTTTGATGTTAGCTTGTCTATGTCTCAGTTTTATTCGCTGGGAAAAATCAATAAGCAGCTTGAGGTGACTCTGCTGCTCTCTAGTGGCGAGAAGCCATAATGTTGGCTGGTAACAATCGGAATGCATTATGGGAGATGTAGTTTGTAGTCAATTCGTGCTCAAAACCTATTTTAAGTCAATCATCGACCTATAAAATGCTGAGGCGGGCCACATGTGGCCCGCGGGCCTTGAGTTTGACACATGTGCTCTAGAGCTATAGATCTAGAGTCGGCTTCAGTTGTTCCAGCTGTAAACTAGAGATCAGGCTGACCTCTGACCTCTGACCTGACCCTCCAGAGCCACATAAAGCCGGTTCCAAAGTGGGCCTTCTAGCAGCTGCAGAGCATTTCTAGGACCAGAGGATTAAAGTCTCAGACCAGAGAAACTCATGTTTTCATTAAAGATCTGCTGCTGCTGGATCAACCTTCAGACCTCTCAGGTTCTGGTTCAGGTTCTGGTTCTGGTTCTGCTCTGCATCCAAACATGGAAACACAGCATTCAACTTTTTTGAACACCAATCTGGACAAACTTCTAGAAAACTGCACAACAGCCAAAACACTGAGTTCCTTTAAATCCAGACTAAAATCAGCTGTTAGAGCTGCTTTGATTTGTAGTAAATGGAACATTGAGCAACACATTTGACAAGGATTTTGATGATGTCATATCCTGTGCAGTTGTAGACTTCAGATTTGTCATTTCCATTCTTTCTTCCCAGCCTAGTTTATTCTATGTGAGTTTTGGATTTGTTTTGCAGCTATCATATCTCCTTGATATAGTTCATTCCTTTTATGATTTGTTCAGCCTTTGCTGTTGTCCCTTTTACACCCTGTGTTTAGTTATTTGCTTCAGTTTTATTTCTCCCCTGTCCTTTTCCTTGTGCCATTCTCTCTTTCCCTCCTTAGTTGACCTTTGTGGTCTGATCTCTGAGCTGCATCCCATTACCAATAAGCCTCCAGTTCTATTTCATCCCTATTGACCGCCAGAGGTGGTGCTTCAAGCACTGAGTGATCATTCTTGCGCATGAGCAGGTCAAGTACTAATGACAACAAAGTCACCAGTGACCTGCCGGGGCCCAGGTGACTCTATATAGTCACATAACATTCGGCATTCAATCCCTCAACGTTCTTGCGAGAAGCAAGGATTCAGAGGGACGAAGCACTCTGGCGGTCATCTGGGATTCATAGAACCGTAGTTACAGCAGTAACTTTGGTTCTCCATCCAGTAATCAACTCACCAGCATTGCAGCTGCTTACTGTCAGTCAGTCACTGCCTGATTGTTGCATTCCTCATGTTCCTGTTTTCTGTGCTTTGTAACTCGTACTGCCGTCTCATTAAACTGTCATCACATTGCGCCTGAGTGTTTCCTTGGATCAATCATGATTGATGATGGCATTTGTCAAAATGCAATATTTGTTGTTACGTCCAAAAGGGCACAACATATTTGAAGAAACGGGTGCAAGAGTGAAGGTTCAAATATTCTTTTATTTAAAAAATTTTAAAATCTTGGAATTTTCTTTTGGTTCAGCTGCTTTGATTTTCTGTGAAGAAAGAAACGATAATTAAATTACGGTGGCCGACAGGTGCAAATGCGCAGCAAAAGAGAAAACATGCAAACAAAAGAAAAGACACGCGCACAAATTAAATGCGGCAAACAAAAAGCAAATAAAATGCAGCAAACAAAAAAGAAAACACCCCCGAATGAAATGCAGCAAACAAAAAGTGTTGAAAACGGAAGTGCTCCAGACCACTAGGGGGAGTCTAACAAAAAATAGCTGTGTCCGAATTCAGGCTCTGCATCCTTTCAAGGGCCCTGAGAAACTGATCCTTCGAAGCATAGACATAATAAAAGAGTACACCCCCCCCCCCCACGATTGGCTGCTCCGGCGCAAATACGCTCTTGGAGCGGTCGTCCCTCCTGCTTTGCTCAACCAAAACAGCAGAAGATGCCTTCAGCACTGCGGAATATTGTTGATCGGATCGACGGACTACTGACGTGAGGGCTCGACAGACTTTTCGCAAGTAAGATGGACATATTACTGTGTATTTTTGTGATTAGAATATTACTATACTGTATTTATGTCCACTGGCGAAATACCAGCTAATGCTAGCTATAGTGCTTGGTGTTCAGCCCCCGCTCTGACAGCTAACCGAGATTCCGTAAATCTTAAAATGTTTCAGTCATTCTCCAACATTTAGATTATCTGATACAAGAGCCTACTATAGAAATGAAACAATATTATAAAAATCATAACATTCACCAGCAAAGTTTACACAGATGACAATGGCTATTATTTAATTATTTAACTCTGTCAACGTAAGATAACTCGAAAATGTCCCGTTTTTGTTTTGAAGGTTTCCTACGACGTGAGGAAGAAGGGAGAGACAGATTCACTGCACAGCACGGATGAATCTCGTATCGGATTTTGGACCCAATCTCAGCTGCTGAATCACTCTTAAACCAGAACTCGTAGGCTGGAAAACATTATATATATATATATATATATATATATATATATATATATATATATATATATATGTGTGTGTGCATAATCATGCATAGCCTAATGTATATTATTCAGTATTAATGATTATTTATTTATGTTTATATACTTAAGTATGTATTGATAAGACGAGAGCGGTCCATTAGGCGTCTGTCCTTTTATTATGTCTATGTGAGAAACGGCCCGATCTACAGAAGACGGGTCCTTCGAAGGCCACGAATATGGACGACCAGAAGAGAGAAGCTGTAGCCTCCGGCTAGCTGCCTAGCCTCCATCTCGGCGTTATGTTGCTTAGCAACCGTGACAACGTGAAGCACAGAGCAGCGAAGTAAAAAAAACGGACTCAGTTGTTTTTTACTCTTTATTTCTGTAATTATTCTTCACCTTTTGTAATAAAGGTTGTTCTATAGTAAAAAGAAAATCTGTCTGATTCTAAAATGTTTAATGTATACAAGGGATATTATTCATTTTCAAATACTCTCCAGATCTCAGGTAGTAAGACATTACAGTTAAATAAACTATGTTTGAAGGCTTAACTTTAATCAGTCAAACCCATTTGCTCAGGAATAAATTAAATACTTTATTAATATCTACATGGAGCGCCCGGCCAGCTGATAGCTTGCGAGTGAAGCTGGCTGTTAATGCAGCGGGAGAAGACATCTCCGAAAACGTCGGAGCAATATTGGAAGTAGGTGATTTATTAATGAACCGAGCAGATATTTCAGATCTACACATCTACATTCTCGCCTAAAAACATTGTAAAAAATAATTTTGTGTAATTTTAAGTGTAATACAGCAAAAATTGTTTTGTTGCCATTGCTGCTTTTCTGAACACCCGCTTTAAAGGATGCAGAGCCTGAATTCGGACACAGCTATTTTTTGTTAGACTCCCCCTAGTGGTCTGGAGCACTTCCGTTTTCAACACTTTTTGTTTGCTGCATTTCATTCGGGGGTGTTTTCTTTTTTGTTTGCTGCATTTTATTTGCTTTTTGTTTGCCGCATTTAATTTGTGCGCGTGTCTTTTCTTTTGTTTGCATGTTTTCTCTTGCTGCGCATTTGCACCTTTCGGCCACCGTATTAAATACCCTCAATCCCAGTGAACTAAAAAAGAAAAACACAAAACCCCAAAAGTTGGACCTGGTGAGCCGATCACAAAGAACAAAACGGTGCAGCAGGGGGCCGACCCAATACAGGGCCGTCGAAGCCCCTACTGGTACTGGACTAAAGCAAAAAGAACCTACTGCAAAAGAAAGAAACGAAAACAGGACAAGCAAACGAGGGATAACAAAAACTACCGCGTGGCAGGCTGCAGACGTCAGCTGTGGCCTACAGCCTCTGGTGTTGGTGGCGCAGCGGCAGAACGCATCCCCGGTGGCGGTGGAGCGAGCGGAAGTGCGGGTCTGCACGCACCTACACACTCGTCGTAATTCAGCCTATTTATAGGTGGACCAACAGGCCTAGCTTAATGCAATCAAATTAATTTCCGAAATAAGAAATGATCCAAACTCCAAAATATATTAAAAATCAGAAAAAAATCATTTGACTAAAGTCTAGAAACAAAACAATCAGGAAAAATAATTATAATGTGCCCAAAGGACATAACAGTTGTTGTTTCATAATTGGTTATTATGTTTTTTTGGTGTAAAGCACTTTGAGCTGCCTTGTTGCTGAACCACTGTGTACTAATACCTACCTGTTGCCCGGTGTCTCTGTCCCCAGCTGGGCCGTCTGGAGAGTCTCTGCACCTACTGGAACGTCAACAGTCCCATGTACTACCGGAGCTCTTGGCAGGACATTGTGGTCAGTCCACTCCTCCAAATCTGTGCTGATCTGATGAAGCTCATTTCTGTTTATGATTGGACTCAGAGCCTCCCTGCCCCCCGGTTGATCCTGCTCTCCTTTGCAGGACCAGTTGAGGTCAGAGATCAGCAGCAAAGACCAGCAGCTGCCTCACTATCAGGACAGTGAGTTCAGATCTTTGATTAATAAATGTTGACTCTTTGTGATGTCAGCTGGTGGCCTTATGACCTTTGAACCCTAAACTAAGGGTTTGTGATGGTAGCAGGATTTTTTAAATGTCTCCCTGGTTGAATCTATTGACCTGCAGCTTTAGCTGCTCTGCAGTCCAGATTGTCCAGGAAATGACGAAGATCTGAGTCTCACAGAGTTTCCATCTGAGTGGAAATCTTTCACAAATCTTTGTGTGTGTGTGTGTGTGTGTGTGTGTGTGTGTGTGTGTGTGTGTGTGTGTGTGTGTGTGTGTGTGATACCTTGTGGGGACCATTTTCCTGAGATACTAAGCTGTTGGGTCAGATTTAGGACTAAGGTGTGAATTGAGTTTTGGTTATTAGGGTTAGGTTGTAGAAATGAATGGAAGTGTTAAGGAAATAAATTAGTCTTACTTAAGGTGAAACACTGAGTCAATCAAGAACGAATCAAAATGCATTTTGATTATAATTTTATTAAGAAACTAAGCAAAGAATAGAGCAATGACTCCCCTGGTTACTCCAGGGAAGTGAAGAAAAGGAAAAAGCTTTTAATATCCACCGGCCCTCTTACAAAGATGGGGGCAAAAGGGAGAATCCCACCAGTTTCAGTTTACTTCCCAACTCTGGTTTTTGCACCTGCAGACTGTGACCCTGGATGGTTCAAACCATTTATTATGTGTTTCCAGTGAGCTGCCTCCAACATGAAGGGTGCTTTATAGCTGAAATTGATTGCTTGATTGAAATAAAACAAAGTTTGACATAACAGAAGTCAATGGGAAGTCCCCACAAAGATAGCCATGCAAACACGTGTGTATAGGTCTTCTTTCTTTCAGCTGATTTTAATTCAGTTTTAGAATTTACTACGTATTCAGAAAACAGACTAAAATAAGATCAAATAAGGATCGTAGTCTTTATAACGATGAATGAAAGTGTGACCATCATTTCATGTGGGGTTGATGAAAAGCTGAACATGTCTTGTTATATGAGATGTTGTGGATCTTTTGGGGATCTGTCAAGTCCCTGACGGTCAGAGCTGCTGGTCACTCTTCTTCTCCGTCTAGTCTTCAAGCCAATCTTCGCTTCGGCTAAAATATGCATCAACCCGAATGCGGAGGCAGAGCTGAAGTCTCCGAAGGTGAAGCTGCAGCTGGAGGTCCAGAACATTAGTATCGAGATGACCAAACCTCAGGTGAGGCAAGACACATCCTGCTGGATAAATCAGGTGGAAACAGGTGAGACTACCTTTACCTGTCTGTCCTCCACAGTACCTGAGCATGGTGGAGGTACTGGAGTCCATTGATCTAATGGCAAAGAGCGCCCCTTACAGGAAGTTCAGGCCTGATGTTCCTGTCAGTAAGAACGTCAAAGTCTGGTCGGTTTGCTGTCCTGCTCCATTAGCTCAGACCCAGATAAAACCAGGACCAGACCAGTTACATTATGGTCTCCTGCTACCTTCAGGTGGAGGTATGCTTTCAACAGCATCATGGAGGTCCACATCCGACGCCTTAGCCACATGTGGTCCTGGTCCAAGATTCAGCAGCACCGGGAGAGCCTGAAGGTCTACAAGGCTGCCTACAAGAGCAAACTGCTGAGTCAGAACAAGCCAGGGCCAGACACCGAGAAGCAGATCCAGGTGAGGAAACAATAAGCCACGCTTAGCGATGTGACTCATATTGCTAAGCAACCAAACATCCCATAACACCTGGATATGGGATGGATGATTCTGGTCTATGAATCCACTGCAGCCCTCTGATATTGGGTTAAATGTTTGTGAGGAAACTTCATCCATCCCATCTGAACTGGTGGAGTTGAGATCAGCTGATTGGGTTTCCTGAAGCAGAAATGGAAACTTGAGTTCGGACCTTCAGGAAGCCCATCCCAGCGTCTCATACTCAGTTTCTTTCTCCTCTTTAGGAGTTTATAAGTTCTCACTTCTTCCTACCCCATTTTGAGCATGATATGTTAACTGAAACAAAAAACCTGTATTTTCTCTTCTTTTTTATGCACTTCTTGTTACTGTGCACTATTTTATTTTTATATTTGTATCATGTTCGAATAAATTTCATTTCATTTCATTTCTCAAACATGAAATGATCTCTTTCCATTTCAGTCTTTTATTGGATAAATCAAGATGTTTTTCTCAAGATGTTGGTCAACGCGTCCTGAAATGTTCTGTATAAATGTTTTTGGTAAGACTTTATTTGAAGGGGTGTGCATAAGACTGACATGACGCTGTCATAAACATAAAGAAGTCTTTATGAATGTTTATGACTGTTGTCATGATGTCATTCGGTAAATAATGTCTAAAAGTTGCATTAAAAGTCCATTAAAAATGCCAACTTTGCATGATTTTGTAAATAATGACAATTTAATGCAACGTTTCAATTCACTCCAGCATCCATTCCAATGGATCCTAGTTATGAAACAGATTATTTTTTCAAAGTAATTTAAAAAGGTTCTAAGAAAGTTATTGACTTGGGGCATTCACCTCTCTTGGCCCAGCAGGGGGCGACAGTCTCCTGCGTTGATTCATTGACTTTACAGCAATTCTTCTCAATATTCAAAAGAAATGCAGCCATTAAAAATGAAATGGTTCTAAATGACTATGTCTGAAATTAAATGATTAATAATTAGATCTGCTGAATCTTACAATGGATAAAAGGAAGCTGAACTAATAATAAGTAATAAATAAAATAAATAAAAAACACTAATTGAAGCTGGTCTCTGCTGTGCTTCAGGATCTGGAGAAAACCCTGGACGTGTTCAACATCACTCTGGCCCGTCAGCAAGCCCAGATGGAGGTGATCTTGTACAAATGAAGGTGATGATGTGTGTTCTCACAGGCCCGGCTTGATTTCATGGTTCTGCTCCTGCAGGTGATCCGGTCGGGCCAGAAACTGGCTGGGAAGAAAGCCGGAGGCCAGAAACAAGGAGGAGGCTTTTTCAGCGGCTGGTTTGGGAGGAAGACTAAGAAGGAGGAGCAGGAGGTGGAGGAGGACAAGGAGTCTGAGAGTAAGAGTTGATCTGGACCTTCTGGAGAGACACAAGATTTGGTTCTGAACCGGCAAGTTCTGTTTCAGCTTCAGGTCTGGACCAGCTGATGACGGCTGAGGAGAAGGAAAAACTCTACACAGCTATTGGCTACAGCGGCAGCTCGCACAACCTGGCTTTACCCAAACAGGTAGAGACTCTGACAAGTAGAGACTCTCTAGAGAGTCTGTTTGAAAAATGTTGACTTTCATGACAGGACAGGCAGAGGAACCCTGTGTCAGCGTTGAAAGAGAAAGCGTCTTCTTCAATGGTAGATTGAAAATGGTTGTCGGATTGAGGTTAACAAAGCTGATTCTTGATGGAGGACGAGACTTCTGGGACAATGTCCTCTGGACAGATGAGAACAAACTAGAAATCTTGGACCGTGATGGAGGAATCCAGACATCAGGTCAACAGAGACTCCTCATGCTCTGATGCATGGTGGTTTCAGGAGAGATGGCTGTCTCTGAGCAGACGGGACCCCTACAGTGGATCAAGGTTTTCTAGAGTCTGGTCTGAGTCCATCTGTCCAGCAGCTGAAGCTCGGTCCAAACTGCATCCTGAACAGAACCAGGATCCAAACACAGCAGCAGATCTAGAACAGAATGGTTGAAAGAGAATTGGTGTTACAATAACCAAGTTAAAGCCCAGACCTCATCCTCAGGGATCAGAACCTTAATGAAGTGAAACGTTGTCCTAAGGTGACCCAGTAACCCGGCCTTCGGTGTTTCAGTACGTCGGTGCCATCATCACCTTCCAGCTGCTCAGAACGTCAGTGACCATCAGAGAGCAGCGCGACGTCCCAGAGATCCTCAACATCCAGATGGTCAACCTGAGCACCAGGATATCCCAGAGACCCGGAGCGCAGGCGGTCAGGTGGGAGCGTTTCCTCTGGAACCCTCTGGCCCGCCTCAGCCAGACTCACACCAGCTGCTTCCTCTTGCAGGGTGGAGGCGGCGCTGGAGCACTGGTACGTCACAGGGCTGCAGCAGCGGGGCGCCGTCCCCTCGCTCATCGCCTCCGTGGGCAATTCTTCATCATCACTGCTCAGCGTGGTGTTTGAGTTGAACCCTGAGGAGAGTTCTGGAGACCAGCTGCTGAAGATCCACTCCCAGCCAGTGGAGATCATCTACGATGCAGTAAGCTGGCCTCTGACTTTTACCAGTCACTCAACCAAATTTTATTTGTATAGCACATTTCAGCAGCAAGGCATTTCAAAGAGCTTTACATCATAACAAAACAAAAGCACAAAGTCACGCAGCATAGAATCAACAATCAAATCATCACATTAAGTCGATGCCGTCATTAAATTTGTAATTGATCACATTTCAAATCAGCTCTAACCAGGAGGGTTTTAGTCAAGACTTATAGGAGCTCAGTGTTTCAGCTGTTTTACAGTTTTCTGGACGTTTGTTCCAGATTTGTGGTGCATAGAAGCTGAATGCTGCTTCTCCTCGTTTGGTTCTGGTTCTGGGGATGCAGAGCAGAACCAGAACCAGAACCTGAGGGTCTGGCAGGTTGATACAACAACAGCAGATCTTTAATGGTTGTGGTGCTAAACCGTCCAGTGATTTATAAACTAACAGGATTTTACAGTCTGTTCTCTGAGCTACAGGGAGCTACAGCTGTAGGACTGTAGATCTGGTGTTATGTCTCCGTCTTCCTGGTTCTAGTCAGAACAGCAGCAGCAGCTTCTGGATCAGCTGCAGCTGGAGGATCGATTTGGTGGTCAGACCTGTGAAGACGCTGCTGCAGGAATCAATGCGACTGAAGATAAACGCCTGGATGAGTTTCTCTGATCTGAGACATCAGTCCTCTGATCCTGGAGATTCTTCAGGTGGTAGAAGGCCGACTTTGTGACTGTCTTTATGTGGCTCTGAAGGTTCAGGTCAGAGGTCAGAGGTCATCACTGCTTCCAGGTTTCAGGCTGATCGCTGGTTTTAGTTGTAATAACTGAAGCTGTGCATTGACTCTAGATCTGCAACTCTAGAACTATAACTCTAGATCTGTAACTCCAGTACTATAACTCCAGATCTGTAACTCCAGATCTGTAACTCCAGATCTGTAACTCTAGATCTGTAACTCTAGATCTATAACTCTAGATCAGTGGTTCTTAACCTGGGTTCGATGAACCCCAGTGGTTCGGCGGAGCCTCTGCCGCAGAGGTAAAGACACACCTGTGTAAAGTCGTCATGACACCCCGTTTTGCCATCACTTGCTGCAGAGGATCACGTTACATTGCTGAGCCAATCAGAGGATCACGTTACATTGCTGAGCCAATCAGAGGATCACGTTACATTGCTGAGCCAATCAGAGGATCACGTTACATTGCTGAGCCAATCAGAGGATCACGTTACATTGCTGAGCCAATCAGAGGATCACGTTACATTGCTGAGCCAATCAGAGGATCACGTTACATTGCTGAGCCAATCAGAGGATCACGTTACATTGCTGAGCCAATCAGAGCTGCGGGAAGGAGTTCCACTCTCAGCAGGGATTTGAACGTGTCTTTAATTACTTCAGTGAAGCTCAACGTTTTTACCAAATTCTATAGTCTAAATCTGCTCCTTAGTCGCATCTTTTCGGGGTTGGTACTGCCTCTAGTGGCGTGGGGGTGGTAACACAACTAATTTACATTGATTTACATTAATAAATCAGAATACCGCAAATTATTTTCTGTGTCGGGGGGGTTTGGTGAATGCGCATATGAAACTGGTGGGTTCTGTACCTCAAAAAAGGTTAAGAACCACTGCACTAGATCTATAACTCTACATCTGTATTTCTAAATCTATACCTCTAGATCTATGACTTCAGTACTATAACTCCAGAACTATAACTCTAGATCTGTAACTTTAGAGCTGTAACTCTAGATCTATAACTAGAGATCTGTAATGAGATCTATATATCTAGATCTGTAACTGTAGATCTATAACTGTAGATCTGTTACTAGATCTATAACTCCAGATCTGTAGATCTAGAACTGTAGGTCTAGAGCTCTAGAACTATAACTCTATATTTGTTACTAGATCTATATCTAGATCTGTAACTCTAGATCTAGAACTCTAGATCTGTAACTGTAGATCTATAACTGTAGATGTAGAACTAGATCTATATCTCTAGATTTGTAATTGTAGATCTATAACTCCAGATCTATAACTAGATCTATATCTCTAGATTTGTAATTGTAGATCTATAACTCCAGATCTATAACTACATCTATATTTCTAGATTTGTAATTGTAGATCTATAACTCCAGATCTATAACTACATCTATATTTCTAGATTTGTAATTGTAGATCTATAACTCTAGATCTACAACTACATCTATATTTCTAGATTTGTAATTGTAGATCTATAACTCCAGATCTATAACTACATCTATATTTCTAGATTTGTAATTGTAGATCTATAACTCCAGATCTATAACTACATCTATATTTCTAGATTTGTAATTGTAGATCTATAACTCCAGATCTATAACTACATCTATATTTCTAGATTTGTAATTGTAGATCTATAACTCCAGATCTATAACTACATCTATATTTCTAGATTTGTAATTGTAGATCTATAACTCTAGATCGCTCCTCTTTAGGTACAAAAATAATAACTTCAGTTTTGTTTCTGTTCAGGTGGACAAAGTTTTGTCTCATCCTCACATTTCTCTGATCTCAGGATCTGTTCAGTGATTGGATGGGGTCAAAGGTCATCTGGTGACATCATACTGTAGAGCTGTGCATCATAGTTATGGTAGCTGATCTTATTTCCTGTTATAACCTGAGCCAGTGGGAGCATATAGATATTGAATAGGAGGGTCCTAGGATTGAACCTTGGGGTTCCCCACATGTGACCTTTGACCTCTCCGATGAGAAGTTTCCAACTGAAACAAAGAAATCTCTGTTCTTTATGTAAGATTCAAACCAGTTGAGTTCTGAACCGGAGAGTCCGACCCGACTCTCCAGTCGATTCAGTAAAATGTCCTGATCAACAGTGAGGTCCAACAGAACCAGAACGAGCACTGTGGTTCTCCCACAGTCTGTATTTATATGGATGTCATTGAACACTTTGACTAGGCCAGTCAGGGGCGCAACTACATATTATTCAGGTGGATGCGAAAACATACAGTCACCGCCCCCCCAAGACGAAGACACGTGAAAGGTAAAACTCGTGAAGGAGCGTTAGGACGCCGTGAAGTGTATGCGAAGGCATCATCGGGGCGCCACCCCTCCAGACGGGCTTTTGACGCCCCCTCTGGTGCAGCGCCCCTATGCGTTGCATGTGCTGCATACCCATTTTTTGCGCCACTTAGGCCAGTCTCTGTGCTGTGGTAACCATGGAAACCAGACTGGAAGCAGTCAAAGCGGCTGGTTATCATTAGGAAGTTATTTAACTGTTGAAGCTTTTTCAGTAACTTTGCTGATGAATCAGAGGTCAGAGGTCGGCCTGTAGTTCTGCAGTAGTGATTTTATCAGTGGTTTGATAGCTGCTGTTTCCAAGGGAAAACACCTGAAGAGAGCGATGAGTTACTATTCGGATCAGATCATTAATGACAGGCAGGACTTTCTTAAAGAAAAGTGAGGGTCGGAACTGGAGCTTCACTGACTTATCATTTCTTCTCGGGTTTTATCATTAAGTAGCTGGAATTGGGTCATTTTTCCTGCATTTGTTTTGCTTGGGCTCATCATTGGTACTGGTTTTAGAGTGGATGTGTAGATTAATCCTCTGATCTTTTGAATTTTCTCTGAGATGAAGCTGAAAACTTATTGCAGGCATTAGATTGAAGTTCAAGTGGTGACGTCATAGGAGGGTTTGTGAGCCTGTCAACAGTAGCAAATAAAGCTGGAGCGTTGTTAATGGTTTTGTTTATGACATCTGCAAAGAAAGCCTCTCTTGCATGTTTTAGTGTTGGTGGCGCTGCTGAGGCAAATATTTAGATCTGAATAGCAACTTTATTTATAAAGCACTTTAAAACAACCACAGCTGATACAAAGTGCTGCACATTAAAACACAACATAACAATAAAAAATGCATAAAATAAAAACTCTTACAGTTTAAAAACAAACATACAATTTAAAACTGGATCCTGCTGGAGTTGAAAGCCAAGTAAAATCGATGGGTTTTAAGACGAGCTTTAAAAGTGGACAGTGAAGGGGCCCCTCTGACGGTCCATATGGGGCCCCTGACAGAGGAGCCCTGTCCCCTCTGAGCTTCCTGCTGGACCTCGGTTCCTCCAGGAGCAGCTGATCTGCCCTGAGAGACCGATGGGGTATGTAGGGGTCAAGAAGCTCAGAGAGGTAAGCTGGGGCAAGGTCTAAATACTTTGAATATTTTCTGATTAGAGCTGTTACATTTATGACAGTGCAGAATTTCTCCGTCTTCGCCAGGTTCGCTATTGGTTTTTGGGTTCTGATACTAGACGTTCACATAATCAGAACCTCCATCGTTTTGTCAGCTTTTTACTCCTGAGTTGGAAAACTGGAGCAGAGGAAGGTCATCAGTAGGTCAGAAGAGTGTTTTCACTTTCCATAGAGCCTCAGCTCTGTGGTTCTGCCGCCTCAGCCATCTGTAGGCTGGACAAACAGTCCAACACCAGCCCTCTGAGGTCTCTTTCCCAGCTTTCCGGTCCATTCAGAACCAAGCGACGGTTAAAGCATCAGGGCGCTGGGCGGGGCTGTAGTCCGGTTATCCTGGGTTCGATTCCTGCTTGAGGCTCTAGTGGTAAATTAAGACCACTAAAAATCTCAGTAAAGCATTTGTAAAAAATGGATTCAAACAGGGTGACCCAGTTTCTCTTCAGTGGCATCAGAACCTGACTGCTTCAGGGGAAGGAGTCCTCAAAAGATTCATTTCAGCCAATCAAAGCCAGACTTGGGCCAGTCAGCCAGTTAAGGAATCTTTCTGTGTGACGAGAGAACAAACTGTCTCACTTCCATTGGATATAATTATGGCAGTTCAGAGCCTTTTAGCAGAACACTTCTGGGTCTTTAGATTGAAGGGACCTGGAGGAGAGCGGCTTCTGAGGGTGAAAGGTCAAGTCTGAGCCAGCTCTTCACGGTGTGTCCGCTCCATGTTGGCCTGCTTCTCCTTGTTGTGGAAATTTCTTTAACAAAGTGAAGAAAAGCTGTTTCAAAAACCAGAGAACCAGAGGAAGAATTGATATAATCTTAATCGGTATTTATTTGAATGTTTCTTAGTGTTGGAAGACTCTAAGCCCAGAGCTTCATAGGGATTTTGGTCATCTACTTGGTTGCAAAACCGATTGCAAGCATATGCATCTTCTTTCATAAGGGAAATGGAACATTCAAGGTGCAAGCAAAGAAACAATTGAAATACTTTATTGTAATACAGAGGCCAGAGAAAAGGCTTAACAAGACTGTCCACATGCGTTAGTAACCTTCAGTAACCATAGTAACCTTAAAATGTTCCACTGCATCCTCCAGGTGACTGTCAACAGTATGGTGGAGTTCTTCAAGACGGGGAAAGGCGTGGACCTGGAGGTCCTGACGTCGGCCACGCTGTCCAAACTGGAGGAGATCAAAGAGAAGACCGCTGCAGGTGAGACCAGCAGCAAGACGCTGGATCAGAGCAGCTGGCTCCACCATCAGTCTCTGCTTGGTTCTGGTCTTTGCAGGTTTGTCTCACGTCATTGAAACACGGAAGGTCCTGGATCTGAAGATCGACCTGAAGCCGTCGTACCTGATCGTACCAAAGTCCGGCTTCTACAGCAGCGAGTCAGACCTGCTGATCGTGGACTTCGGTAGCTTCCAGGTCAGCTTCGTTTGCCTTTGAATTTGTTGAAATGTCTCCATGTTTCCTGAGTTTTTAACATCTTTAGTCAGAGTTCAGGGCTGTTTGGTCAAAACTGAACGCTCCATTCTTGCTGAGGGACGGAGCAACGGTTTAACTCAGGTTGTGTTGCAGCTGTACAGCGTGGACCAGAGCAGTCGGAGTTCATCGTCTCCCTCGTCTCTGGAGGAGATCATGGATCGAGCCTATGAGCGGTACGACGTGGGGCTGAGGAAGGTCCAGCTGCTCTACAGCAAGTCAGGTCAGGGGTCACACAGCAGGTCAGCTTCAGATTCAGTTGATGCAGATGATCTGAGGCAGCAAACTGCTTTCAGGAGAGGCCTGGAAGACGGCGCGGCTGCAGAGTTCCTCGGCGCAGCACATCCTGCAGCCCATGGACCTCACACTACACCTGGCCAAGTGCATGGTGGAGAAGGACGTCCGCATGCCAAGGTAAGACCCCTGGCCCCGCCTCGCTGCCCTGCTGCAATGCTGACGCCGTTTCCTGTGCGCAGGTTCAAGGTGTCCGGCGAGCTGCCGCTGATGCATGTCAGAATCTCAGACCAGAAGATCCAGAACGTCATGGAGCTGGTGGAGAGCGTCCCGCTGCCCACGGCCGGCTCTGCTCCTTCCACCCCCACCGAGAAGGTCAGCTGTCCTAGTCCAATCCCTAACCCACTGCATCATTCACTGCAGATGTTTGTGAAACGGTGATTTATAAAATAACTAACGTGAAAACTGGAGGAGAGTTTAGATGAGAAAAAACATTCAGGGAAACAGGAATAACTTCATTTATTTTGTTCATTTATGTGACATAAAACTGAACAAATATCTGAAGTAGCTTCTGATTGAAACATCTCAGGTGTTGCCGTTGGCGACGATGCGTCCTCTGGCTCAGAGTCTCGGCCCCGCCTTCCTGGACGCCTTCGAGACAGGTGAGCTGCTGCTTCGCTCCGACTCTGGACCCGGACAGGACGCTGTCTCACCATCTGTCCTCGCCATCCGTCTGTCCTCCAGACTCTGAAGAAGACGGCGGTGAGAAACTGACGGATCTCCAGCGGTCGGCTGAGGAGGAACTCATCAACGTTCACTTCAAGTTCGAGCTCAGAGAGGTCAGCTGGTGCTGCTGGGTGGTTGGGCTGAGGTGGCTGCTGGGGTCAGCGTGGAGTGACCTCTGACCTCATGTCTTCAGGTTCTGCTGGAGCTGACCCGGCAGGAGGACCAGGAGAAGACGGTTCTGTCCTTCAATGTCTCCCAGCTCGGAGCCGAAGGGAAACTGCGAAGCTTCGATCAGAGCGTCGCTGCATACCTGCGGCGCGTTGCCGTCGACTACTGTGATGTTCCAGGTGAGCTGAGCTGCTACGTGCTGACGCGGCAGGTTCTGGCTGCTTCTGGTTCTTGCTGACTAAGTTCAATAAAAGTTCAGATTTTTTTCAGGACATTGAATAAAACTTTTCGCCCTTTCTGCCTGAAGTGAAGTTGGAGCCGAAATATCAAAGCATAGAAAATAAAATTTCTCAGTTTCATGACGCAAAGTTGGAACAAAGACGAGATCTTGGTTTTGGTCGACCCGATTGTTTCTGCGGCCGGTTCGGAACAAGACAACTGTTTATGGTTCACATCATGAAGCTGTTGGTTCTGGAGGTTCTGACCCGGTTCTGCTCTGGGTCCTGTTGGACAGAAAAACTCTTCTCCCAACACTAAAGTCAGATGTTGTCTGACACACCTGGGTGTGACCTTTGACCTCACCCTCTATGGCTCAGTTAAAGTCCTGATCGTGCTGGCCACGCCTCCACGTTCGGCTCACCTGAATGTCTGGAGATGCTGTGCATCCAGAGGAGCTGCTGACCTTCCTCAGCTGGGAGTCTTCATCACTTTAAATGCGATGAAGACTCCAGGGTCTTCATCACCTGCTGCCCCAGAAGAGTCCGGGTTCAGAACCGGATCTTTGGCTCTGGGCTCTTGTGAAGCGGTTCACTGTCTCAGCGTTGGTTGAATCTGGTGTTTGACCTTTCAGGGGGCAGCGGTCCTCTCCACCTCATCAACTCCTCCCAGCAGCAGGACTCCAACCTGCTGAAGGTGGAGTTCATCAAGGTGAGCTGACCAACCCTCAGGTGTGCTTGGGCTGATTTACTGTGTGAGGAGCAAAGGGCTCGTGGGGGCTAACAGCTAAGTGGGAGGGGCTAGCTGCTCTGTTTGTGTCGCTGCAGGCCGACCCCAACGGTCCCAGTTTCCAGACTATGTTCAGCAACACGGAGCAGACGCTGAAGGTGGGTTTTAGTGCTTCACGGTTTCCAGGCAGGTGCCGTTGCTATCCAGGTGTTACAGGTGGTTCTGCTGTTCCAGGTGGAAGTTTCCTCTCTGGACTTCCTGCTTCACACCAAGGCTCTGCTTGCGACCATTAGCTATCTGAACAGCGCCGTGCCACCACGGCTCAGCACCACGCGGGACCAGGACGCTGAGAAGCAGGTCCAGAAGACACAGCAGAGTTGGACAGGTGAGTCTGGATCACCTGATGGCTCCCAATAAACTATAATATCATCAACCAGTTTATTTTACTATTAAACTCATATTAAGGTCCATTCCACCCACAGGTAAACCCTCAACTATTCATATGCCAGGCAGGTCTAAAATAATGGTTTAGTTTGAGCAACATTATTCCTCTGTGGAGAGATGGAACATTAGCTGTTAGCATGGACAAGTCAAAGGTCATCAGTGCTTGCCCTGTGTTTCTGCCAGCTATACCACCCCCGCTACAGAGACTTGCCTATCTCAGCTCTCTGAACTCACTTTGCAGCTGACGCCTTCACCTGAGCACAACGGAGGGCACGCCAAGCCGCATCGCTAGCTCAGCGAGTGTGAGCTCACTGCAAACTTTCAAAAGCGCCAAAACCAAAGTTGACCAAAGATGAACGAAAACACACCTTTCTTCTTGTACAACACCCACACATGCTGGGTTAGGTACGCTGGCTTGTGGGAGAACACAAAACACCTGGGTGGACCTAGCCCCGCCTTTGAGGCTCAGCTCCTCCCCCGCTCAGCTCCTTCAAACTAGCCAGCAGCAATTAGCAAACAGCTGCTGAGATCATCATAGGGGCTGCTGCTCAGACCAACGCTGGTAAAAACGTGAAAGGCTTAATAGAGGAGCCATGTTGGGATGACTTCCTGGAGGCGGAGCTTCAGAAAGAGCAGGAGATTCTTAAAGAGACAAGGTGCTAAATGAGGAAGTCAAACTCGTTTTGTCATATTTAATATGTGTAGCATTTTTGTACCAGCTGAATGTAACATATTCACTGGATTTCTCTATAAATTGGCACTAAAAACATAAAACTTCTCCTTTAATCCCAAATGTTTCATCAACCAGAAAATCATTATAGTTAATCTTTTCCACAAATCACTGGGAATAAAAGTTTGTACAGCACTGATCCTCGGTTTTCCCACTGCTGCTTTTTCTAACAGTTTCTTCTTCCACTAAGCTTCCGTGTGTGTGTGCTGCTCTGCAGAGTCTAAAGGCAGTAAAGATGGCGGCGGCATCTTCAGGTTCAGGCTCTTTGCCATGTTGGGCTGCTTCCATGTTGAGGTGTGCGATGACCGTTGCAGCATTGCTGACATCAGAGTCCAGGGTATGAATCACTTCCTGTCAGCTGACTTCCTGTTGAAGGACTGATCTAACCTAAGCCGTGTCGCCTCCTCTCAGGTGTCGACGCCTCGGTGTTTATGCAGGCGAAGGAGACGGAGGTGTTCGCCCGCCTCAGAGACATCATGGTGACAGACGCCAACCCCAAGACCGTCCACAGGAAGGTCAGCAAGACACGGGGACGGGACGCCATCTGCTGAGGCTGCAGCAAGCAGCAACAGGAAGTGGTGTAACCTTCTTCCATCCAACAGGCAGTGTCCATCGTAGGCGAGGAGGTGTTCAGCTTCAAGCTGTCCTTGTTTCCGGGGACGACGCAGGGAGACGGATACAGAGACATGTCAAAGGTGGACGGGAAGGTCACCTTGAGTCTGGGCTGCATCCAGATCATCTACCTGCACAAGTTCTTCATGTCCCTGCTGGTCAGCAGCCACAGCAACACACACACACACACACACATACACACAGGCGTAAATCCCATTTCATTATTGCGGGGACCATAAACAGGGACATTTTTTAAGAACAATTTTGGGGAGGGTCAGCAAAGTTACAGTAAAATGTGGTTTAATTTTATGTTTTTATTGTGTTCAAGCTGCACCACCAAAAATGACTAGTAAGTAGCAATAAATAACCAAAGTGTTTTTCTCAGTAAACAACCTGCTGAGACCCGCAGAGTCAAACTAAGAATCAAATGTTGCTTAGATACAAGTTTGGTTCAGTCACTGATCTAATCTCTGCTACACCTTTACAAAAACTTGAGGCTCTAAATAAAATGTTTTAATAAGTAACTCCACTTAATAAAATTCCTCATAAAAATTTATTTATTGCAGTGGCTCTCAATACAAGTCATATGTTATTTAAATTATAACCTAAGTTGCTTTAAACTTATATTTTTGATGGGTTTTTCATGTCCTGGATGGCTGAGAACCTATAAATCTGTTGGAATTGAATATCTAGTAAGTATCATAACTTAAACTTAAAGGTCAGCACCAGAGTTTTCTAGAACAATATTCAGATTTTATTTTGTGGTTTTAAAGGCTCTACGTTGAAGATGGTAAGAAATAAAGACGTAATTTATTTTGTTTTACTGCCAGCTGCAGTCGCCCCTCTGCTCTCGGCTCCCATACTGAACTGTCGGCTAATGCTAACGCTCAGCCGCTCAAATTTCAAACTCTTCTCATTAAAGTAAGAGTTAGAGAGCTAAATATAACTGAAATATTGTCTACCTTCTACAGAAAAAGGAGCCAAGTCTATGAAAGCAATGTAGCAGCTTAGCCAGTTTTGATTTCCAAGACATAAGGAGGCAGTTTATCATCATTCAGCCAAAGTAATTAAATAACGAACTGTTTATTGTCAATGTGCTTCTTCCTATCAGCAGTGAAAGTAAATAAAAGATGTTTCATGTCTTTTGCTTTAGGTATTTACTTACTGGAGGTTTTTTTGTTAGTGCTGCAGAGCCACAGCTAGCTAACAGCTAACAACTAGCTCCTCCCTTAGCGGCTCTAGCGGTGTCTGTGCCACTCAGCAGGGCAGCTGTTGCTCCTCCTACTCTTTGGACTGAACCATTGTTCTAACAATGATGGGGGGACCTAAAAATTAATTCTTATGTTTTTCTTAGATGAATAGCAGATTTACTTTGTTCTTTGTTTCTATTGCCTTTTTTATATTGATATTGTTTAAATACAAGCGTTTCTTTCATTATTTCTTTGGGGTGGACAATGGACCTTACCAAGCTCCGCCCAGAAACGCCCCCTAAAATCCCACGGCTGCATGGCTCAAACAAAGCCTCGGAGCTTAGTGTCTATGTAAACATGGCGTCTTTCATTTCGACTGACTCTCTGCAGAGTATTTCTTAGTCGATTAGTGTAGCATTTCTGCCACGACAATGGACAGGGGAACCAACAAGTTGTTTTGGACGACATAAAGGTGTTTGAGCCACGCGATGCCTCCAATATTGTGTGCGTCACAACGAAAAGCTACCGGTCGATGAGAAAAACAGCAGATCCTCACACCCTCAGCATAAATATACTGTGGACAAGATCACTGATGCCTGTTGTTCTTGCAAGACTGTGTAAGTCGGCATTCCTGGTTTTGAGGGTTACTTTTGAAATCAGTGATTTCTGTTGGCAAATGTTTGAGTGTGCCTAGGCCTGACACTCGGTGCTAGCGTGGCTAACACGATTACAGTTTAATAAAAAGCCTTTTCAGGTAAAATAAAATCTTTAATGTATGTCAGAAACGGTACACATTGCATATTGATCTGTTCAGCTAACGTAAGACTGTGTAACAGACAGGCTTCAAGGTGTGGAAGTTGTATCGGTACTGCCGTTATGCTGTACTTAGCTAAAAGGTTTTCATAATGGATGTTTTTATTACTGAAGCTGTAAAGCAGAATCTCAAATGGATAAACAATCACTCAAAATATCCCCATTCACTAAACACAAAGAAAGCAAAGTAATAATACTCACACCAGCACACACTCATTTGTTCTTATTGATCCAACGGTTGAGCTGCAAATGCGGTCGTCCACAATCTTTGATCCAAGCAAGGCATCCCGTTTCAGATTTTGGAAATCTGTGAATTTTAGTTCCACAAATACGATCAGGATACCTGACATCGCCTGAACAGATTCCCCACTGACAGTGGAGAACCATTCTTTATCGAGTCCTGACACAAAAACTTTCTGCCGGTCTGCTAGTCCACAATGTACATGGACCTTAACAAGCTCCGCCCAGAAACGCCCCCTAAAATCCCACGTGGCTGCATGTCTCACAAACAAAGCCGCGGAGCTTAGTTTCTATGTGTAAACATGGCGTCTTTCATTTCAACTGACTCTCTACAAAGTATTTCTGAGTCGATTAGTGTAGCATTTCTGCCGGATTTTCAAAAAATATCAGCCACGACAATGGACAGGGGAACCAACAAGTTCATGTCATCTTTTTTGGACGACATCAAGATGTTTGAGCCACGGGATGCCTCCAACATTGAGCGCGTTGCAGCTAAATGCTACCGGTGGATGAGGAAAACAGCAGATCCTCACACCCTCAGCATAAATATACTGTGGACAAGATCACTGATGCCTGTTGTTCTTGCAAGGCTGGGTAAGTCGGCATTCATGGTTTTGAGGGTTACTTTTGAAATCAGTGATTTCTGTTGGCAAATGTTTGTGTGCCTAGGCCTGATACTCGGTGCTCGATGCTAGCGTGGCTAACACGATTACAGTTTAGTAAAAAGCCTTTTCAGGTAAAATAAAATCTTTAATGTATGTCAGATACGGTACACACTGCATAAGCTAACGTAAGACTGTGTAACAGACAGGCTTTCAGGGTGTAGAAGTTGTATCGGTACTGCCGTTATGCTGTACTTAGCTAAAAGGTTTTCATAATGAATGTGTTTATTATTGACTTTTTTCAGACTTGGGGGTCATTGTTCACACATTATAGGCCTCCTTAAGACTTTACAATATTTCAAGCTTCAAAATTCAAAAGGGATCGGGAGGTGCTGGTGCCTATATCTAGCTAACGTTCCGGGCGAGAGGCGGGGTCACCCTGGACAGGTCGCCAGTCTGGCAGGGCCACTCAAAATATCCCCATTCACTAAACACAAAGAAAGCAAAGTAATAATACTTTCACCAGCACACACTCCTTTGTTTTTATTGATGTTACGACGGTTGAGCTGCAAATGCGGTCGTGCACAAGCTTTGATCCAAGCAAGGCATTCCGTATCAGACTTGGGAAATCTGTGAATTTTAGTTCCACAAATACGATCAGGATACCTGACATCACCTGTACAGATTCCCCACTGACAGTGGAGAACCGTTCTTATTTGAGTTCTGTCGCAAAAACTTTGATTGTGTACATTCTGGTCTGCTAGTCCACAATGTACATTAGCATGTTTTTACTACTGTAGCTTGTGTTTGTGAGACGGTCACGCACGTGGTAGCTGCGCTGTGACGTGAAATGGGCATTAGCCAATGAAACTCGTCCCTTTGGTAAGGTCCATTCTAGACTCTTCCAAGATTGGGGGGCCGCCCCCCACGGGATTTACGTCTACACACACACACACACACACACACTGACCCCTTCAGGTTCGGTGTGTAAACCAGGAGGTTCTGCTCTGACCGTTGGACTTGATGAAAAAAGATCAACAGGATTTAACCTGGATCGGTTCCCATGGCAACGCCGCCAGTCACCGTGTCTCTGTGTTGCTTCGCTCTGATTGGTCGGTTTAAACGTCGTTGGTTGTGAGACATTATGTGAGACATTAGTGAATGGGCTCTTTGCACCTAAGGCGTTGACGTCACATCTCCAGGAGCTAATGCGGCTCACTGTTTTCCGCTTTGAGTTACCATGACTGGTAGAAAAGACTAAGTCGTATTTCAGATGCAAAAAAACAATACTATTAACATTGTTGTCTTCCTAATATAATGGGCTTTTAAGTTTTCGTTAATTTCCAAGCGATCCTGAATTAAGAAGATGGCTTGTAAATATCTGTCGCTACCAGCTAACGCCGCACAGCAAAGTTTGCAGCCTTCACTTCACTCCGGATCAGCCTAAAACTACCGGGGATACGGATGGTAAATAAAGGAGCCTCCCTGAGTTATTTCCATGGAATCACTTCTGTATTCAGCCTGAAAGAGTTTATGGGAACGAGAGAGCAGACCAGAGCCAGACAGCCGAGCAACTGATCCGCCTGAACATCCTGCTGTAAACACCGTCCTATCTGAGCTCTGAACAAGAAACATGCAAAGGTAATAAAACGAAATAGCACGGAGACATGAAGCAACGCGGTCATATTTTTCTAAAAGCAGCAACTTTGAACCTGAACAGCTGAACCAGATCTCTGACACCAGAGCTGCGCTACTGTCAAGCTACGACGCTTGTTGAGCTTCGTCAGGCTTCGGAAGCTAAAAGCCCGAACCGGAACCTCCCCGTTAGTCTCTGACACTAACGACAATAAACACACATAATATACTTGAAAATAAGATAAATACATTGTCCATTAGAATGTTTAGATACTTAAATAGCACATTTTACAAGAACAATGTCCGAGAATATTGCCTACTAGCATAAGCTAACGTTAATGTTAGCCACAAAGTTTAAGTAAAACTCATCTTCGTATCACTAAATGCATAACGAGGAGAACATCTTAAAACCTTTCTCCAGCTGACTTGTTGGGGCTTCGGATCGATGTACAAACCTTGGCCAAGCCCTGCAGCACCTAATGTAAATGATATTTGTATTGGATCGGAAACAATTGAGCCGCTTTACCCCGAACGCGGAAGCTGAGGTGCAAAGAGCCCATAATCGGGCCGCTTCTGTTCGCACAGTGGAATCAGATTGTTTGGTTTGTCTCTGATTCACATAGGGTCACAAGTATACATACACCTCTACTAATATTTGACTAGATGTTTATGAGTAAGTTGCACCTCAAACAAACCATCAACCAGCTTCTGACTGATATCTGAGCTCGGCTGCTCTGAACTGGGACAGTTCACATAAGCTGGTTGGTTTCCAGTAGCACCAGCTTCTAATCATAGTACATGCATTTCTGACCGAGTTGAGGTCAAAGGTTAGGGCCTGATTCTGCCATTAAAGCTAGTTGAGATGTTTGCTGGACCATCTGCTGGAACCTGCAGGTGGTTCAGCTTTACTTCATCCAGGTTGTGCAATGCAGCCACACAGCGTGATGCTGCCACTACCATGCTTAAGGTTTAAAAGCCTCACTTAGCTTCCTCTAAATATCTTGTCCAAGCAGCTCCATGTTTGTCTCTTGGGATCATCAACAGCCTCTCTCTCTGAACATCAATCAATCAATCAATCAATCAACATGGTGAAACTACTCTCACTGCAGAAAATTATTCTGGTCTTCTAGCAGCTAATGGTTCCTGACATTCTATTACTGAACTTACATTTCCAAATGAGTAGTTAGTTTGGGGTCATTTGGGGTCATGGGTGGGGGGTGGGGCAGTAATGGGCAACAGGAAGCAGTAGCGGTGATGTCACTTCCTGAGCTGAAGCAAGTGATGAATGCAGCCTGCAGACACCTTTCAGATTTAGATGCAGCTGCAGGTTAAACCCTGAATGTTTCGTATCTGTTCTCTGTTGCATGTTCTCCTCACCTGTTGTCTCTAATGTCTTCTGTCTTGTTGGTGTGTTTTGTCCTTACAGGCTTCCTTTAGCTTTCAGTACCTGTCAGCTGATGAGGTACAGCATCCAGCATGCAGCTCTGAACTGCATCAAACCTCCTGCTTTACACTGCTGCACCCTCAGCTCTCCTGTAAACTCATCTGGTTTAAGGTCCCTGTGACCTGGTTTACCCTGTCCTGAACTCAAGTTAACCTCAACCCATTTGGACTCACAAGGAGAACCCAACATTAGCAAACTGGAAGCATCTAACCAACCTGCGTGCAACATCTGCGTGGTGCAGATGTTGCACCAGGCAGGCTTTGTCATCATGAACACCTGCAGTTCGTAACACGACTAAAGCAGAAGTTCTATTGGACCTCTAAGGTTCTGATAAGGGATCTGACTCCAATCTGCTGTTTCTTTCTGAAGGTCAGGAGGTGGAGCCAGTTAGATCCAAAGCTTCAGAACCCTAACTCCTAAAACTGGTTGGAGATTTGAACAATCCTGAACCTGCTGTTAGAGAAACCTGGGCCGATTGGTTCTGATTTGGTCAGAACAGGAAGTTCTAACAACAGTAAATGCTAGAGGTGTGCCGATCAGGTTTTTTCCTGCCGATACCAATACCAATCACCCATGAGGGCCGATATACCGATCACATAATTATTATTTATTTATTTTTAATCATAAGCACTACCGGTTACATTATGTGGAAAAAGGAACCATGAATTCACCTTAATTTAGAAAAAAACTTGTTTTTAATAACTTTTTCCAAGAAGAAAACTAAACAAAACAGGCATTGTGCAAATTGTACTGCTATTGATATACTACCTTTAACAGACTGATAACATATGAAGGCTCTGAAGAGGCTAAATAATGCAAAGAGCCAAAATAAAACCTCTCAACATTGCCAAGAAGTTCAAGTATAAAACTTAACATTCAAAGGCAAAAACAGGATCCATTACAATAAACAATCCAGAGTTACTGAATGAATCCTTCCTGTTAGCATGGCGGCTAGCTGATTACTGCTAGCTCTGATTGGCTGTTTCTGACTGAGCGGAGTAATTATGCAGAACAGGGAGGAGATGGATTATTTTTTTAGAGATTATCTGTCTCATGTTAGGACAGCGAAAGTTTTAATACGTTTGTAAAATGTATTTTTAGGTTAAGATGCTGCAGCTTTAAGCAGGTTCGGTGTGAGAGTCACTACCAGGTGGAGCAGAAGCGAAGCTCCGTCTGTCAGATATTACTACCTGTAGCGTAGCAGCGGTTCAACAGGAGAGCAGAACCAGCGTCTGACATCGCAGCTCGAAGACTTAAATAATTTTGCGGGTTATTTGTTTAGCTTTCTGACCGTCATGCTAATCCGGTGAGTGTTTGTAGCTGTGCGCTGCTTTACCTGCTATCTGATCCTCCGTATGTCTTTTTACTGCAGTGAGCCTCGATGTAGCCAAACTCCGTCAAGTATCTCATTGTTTTTATGCCATATTAGCTTCGTTGTGTTGATGCATTTTGACCTGCTTCACCCCACGCAAACTTCCCCTTTCACTCAGTGCGTTATAGTTCCACATCGCTTAGGATTTGTTGCTGCGCGTTTGCGCAGAGTGAAGGAAAGAGGAGACCAGCTGCACAGGCAGGCTGGAAATGAGATGATCGGTATCGGCAACAAGAGCCAATGATCGCCGATCACCGATCATGCACTTTTTCACGGAAATCGGCCCGATTATGATCGGTGACCGATCGATCGGCACACCTCCAGTAAATGCAGATAACTGGGGAGTAGTAGGAGAAAGTGGCAGAGTCAGTGGTCAGTTTGTCCCCAGCAGCTTAACTGCAGAGACAGATCAGGAAAACCTCAGCCAGTCCATCAGCTTCATCAGACAGGAAGGTTTTAATCCTAGTCTTGAAAGTATCCAGGGTGTCGCTGAGACTAAAGCATCTGCCTCCCATTATACACCTGGAACCTCTAGGAACCAGCAGGCTGGTACCGAGGGGTTCTGGTAGGAACACCTGGACCAGTTAGATCTCTGATGGAGCTGATTATTAGGGACTTTATATGTGAGAATTTGAGATCATAATCTGGATTAATAGGGAGCCAATAAAGGGAAGATAAAATAGTAGAATTATGATCAGTCTTTTTCACTTCCATCATAACAGTAGCTGCAGCATTTTTGATCAGCCCTTAGCTGCTCTTTGTGGAGTCCAGCCCTGAAGGAACAGATGCTTGGATTAGATTATCACATTCACTGCTGGATACCATGTTTGTAATATTTCAGAGATGCAAAAAGAAATCACTAGAAACTTCTTAATATGGGATCTAAATGACACATCCTGGCCCAAAATAGTACAGAGGTTCATTACTTTATCATGGGAGGTCAATTTATTCCAATCCAAATCAGTGACTGACTAAACAGGTTATTTTTAAAAGGTTCTGGTGCAAAAACAACAAAGTTTAGAGTCTTCCAGGTTTTAAGACTGGAGCCCACCCAACGGATTGGATTGATTAGGATTTCTGGTTGGCTACATCGGACAATCCCATATGTTTACTAGTGAAAGCATCCCAAGCACTGAACCTTACCCGTTCTCCACCAGTACCTCTGATGCTTGAGGAAGTTTTAGCTTGAAATGGATTCTGTTGGGCAAAGCAGACTCAAATGAGTCTAGATGTTCTACTTGTTTGTCAGATCTAGTGCTTGGGTTGATTTATTGAGCGAAATTTAGAGTCGTCTTTGTTTAACCCTGAGTGTACCGCCACTGGTCCTGGTGCCTCCTGTGGTCCTGGTGCCTCCAGTGATCTTGGTGCCTAAACTGGTCCTGGTGCCTCCAGTGGTCCTGGTGTCTCCAGGTACTTCATGGTGCCTCCACTGGTCCTGGTACCTCCTGTGGTCCTGGTGCCTCCACTGGTCCTGGTACCTCCTGTGGTCCTGGTGCCTCCAGACCCATTGGACCGTGAGTTGTTCAGACTGGAATCTCTAGTGAGCGCAGCAGGAACCGATGGAGCTCTAAATGAATGTTTTCCATGCCTGACTACACCAAGGCCTCATTTCTCTACGTGTGCTATGCAACTCACTCAGCTGCCATCATTAACCTCACCTGTTCACTGCCATGCCCCCTCTGTCACATGACCACTGCCTGAATGACCTCACTTCCTTACCTGAATTTGTTCCTCACCTGTTTCCTAAATGTGGAGCTTCCTTTATGAACCTTCAAACAGCTTTTATTGCAAAGCCAACATTCAGTTTTAGCATCTTTTAGCTCAGTGACTTTTTATTGTGTCTTCAGAGATTTAAAGCCATTGTTTCTTAGCTGTTTTCAGAAGGTTCATATTGCTGACATCATATTTATTAAACGGAACCAACCTGAATACTCCATACATGCAGTGAACGCCTCAGCCAAACACAAGGCCTCACGCTCTGCTGTCTGTGTTCCAGATGTTCATTGACAACTTTCAGACGGCTAAAGAGGCTCTGAGCGCTGCCACTTCTCAGGCCGCAGAGAGAGCTGCATCCAGCGTCCGAGACTTTGCTCATAAGAGTTTCCGTCTGTCCACGGACATCAGGCTGAAAGCGCCCCTCATCATTGTCCCTCAGTCCTCCACCTCCCAGAATGCCCTGGTGGTGGATCTAGGGCTGATCACGGTGGAAAACAGCTTCGTTTTGCGGCCAGGTGAAGGGTTACCTCTGCCGGCCGTGGTGGAGAAGATGGACATAAAGCTGACTCAGCTGAAACTCTGCAGGTATCGATCCACTCTGCAAGGAAGTCAATCAAGAAACATCTGCAGAAAACCATTCAGGAACTCTATTGTCTGAAAGGGTTATCTTCTCCCTGAAACCTTCAATTATTATAGACTAGCAGCTAAACGGTCAGTTAGCACTTAGGAGCTACACGGTCAGTTAGCACTTAGGAGCTAAACGGTCAGTTAGCACTTAGGAGCTACACGGTCAGTTAGCACTTAGGAGCTACACGGTCAGTTAGCACTTAGGAGCTAAACGGTCAGTTAGCACTTAGGAGCTACACGGTCAGTTAGCACTTAGGAGCTACACGGTCAGTTAGCACTTAGGAGCTAAACGGTCAGTTAGCACTTAGGAGCTAAACAGTCAGTTAGCACTTAGGAGCTACACGGTCAGTTAGCACTTAGGAGCTAAACGGTCAGTTAGCACTTAGGAGCTAAACAGTCAGTTAGCACTTAGGAGCTACACGGTCAGTTAGCACTTAGGAGCTACACGGTCAGTTAGCACTTAGGAGCTAAACGGTCAGTTAGCACTTAGGAGCTAAACGGTCAGTTAGCACTTAGGAGCTACACGGTCAGTTAGCACTTAGGAGCTACACGGTCAGTTAGCACTTAGGAGCTACACGGTCAGTTAGCACTTAGGAGCTACACGGTCAGTTAGCACTTAGGAGCTAAACGGTCAGTTAGCACTTAGGAGCTACACGGTCAGTTAGCACTTAGGAGCTACACGGTCAGTTAGCACTTAGGAGCTACACGGTCAGTTAGCACTTAGGAGCTAAACGGTCAGTTAGCACTTAGGAGCTACACGGTCAGTTAGCTGTATGGTTG
The DNA here is from genome assembly GCF_051168715.1 of Poecilia mexicana. NCBI lineage: Eukaryota > Metazoa > Chordata > Actinopteri > Cyprinodontiformes > Poeciliidae > Poecilia > Poecilia mexicana. Next base: position 22,055,271 of record NW_028263392.1, read on the forward strand.
GGCTCAAGGACTGCAGGTTTTAACTCAGGATGTGAAGAAACTCTTACTTCATAAAAAGCACTTCTGTACATTTGAAGTTCAGGGACTCTGGAGAGGTTTTGTTGCCAAGTTGCCTTTCAGTTAAAAAGGTCCAGACGCTGAGCAGTCAGCACCTTCTCCAAACCAGAATGAAGCTTTCATGATTTGGCGTGTGGTGTTGCTCCAGGGTTAGCTTCTCCTGAATGTTTATGACTTTCAGAGAACACCAATGTTTTCTTTCTCTTAGTGCAGGAACTTTGGGAAGTGGCAACCTGAAATATTTCAAACTATTGGAGTTAAGCTGAGTCTGTAATGAAGCTGGAAAAGGGAAGTTTCTGGTTCTACCTCCTGGAAGAAGCAAATGTGATTTGATGTTCCTGTGGTTTCAGAAAAACGCCGGAGCTCGACTTTCCGCCCAAAGACATCGAGATCCTTCAGCCAATCAACGTGGAGCTGCTGGTCACCAGAAACCTGGCTGCTTCCTGGCTGACTGAGATCCCTGCCGTCCAGGTCCAGGGCATCCTGCGCTCCCTCAGAGTGAGTTTCTGTGCACCAATTAGGACATCGTCCTCGTTAAGACACTGACCTGTCTCCCTGGACCTGCAGGTGAGTCTAGGGGAAGAGGAGCTGGGCGTGCTGATGAAGATCCTGGTGGAGAACATCGGAGAGGGAAGTAAAGACTCCGGCACCGACGTCAGGTTGGCAGCAACCGCAGGTACGTTTGGCTCTAGGAGGCTCACCCTAACCCCCAGCTGCATCACTGTGAAGTACGGTGGAGGATCTGTGATGCTGTGGGCCTGTTTCCAGAGACCTAGGAACCTTGATAGAGTAAAATAGGTCAGTAATTGATCTCTAACCAGAGATCCAGAGCATGGAGCCAAGTCAACTCAGACAGTAGCCCAACCTTCCTCCATGGTCTTCTCTCTCTGAAGAGCAGCTGAGACTCAGGACCATCTAGAGTAGCGGTTCTTAACGTGGGCAGTACCGCCCCCCAGGGGGCGTTCAGAGGACGGCAGGGGGCGCTGGCGGACATTTTTACAAAAGGGGGGCGCTGGGATGCCTTTGGGGGGCGTTTGGTCGAAGGTAAACTTTACACCTTAAATGCACAACAATGCCAGTTTAGACTTTGAGCAACTTGGTAAAACTGTGTTGTGTAACATTAATCCATGCTTGGCTGCAACAATATACATGGCAGCTCTTCTTCTATTCAGTGTTTGTAGCTTCTGTTAGCTTCTTGGCGCAGCTCCGTTCCTGCTACTGGTAGCTAAAATCACCTCACTGTGTATCCCTCTGAAAAATGAACCATTTAAATAAAGAAATCCCTCCATGGTGACACCTCGACAGAGAGCCTTCATTTTAACACCGGAGCTGTAAGCAGTCCGGTATGAAACGGGGTGATAGAACAACACAGCACTTTTAAATTTCAATAATCAGAATGCAGAAATTGTTTCCGTTGTTTAAAAAGGTTTATGTCAGTCTGCCTTTTCCCCATCGATACGCTTCCCGACCGCCCTGCACCTTAAGGGGTTAAAAAAAAAAGACGTACACATCGCGCAAAACTCTGAAACAGGAGAAGCGGGACATAAAACGGAGCGACGAACTAGATGTGAATTATGGCATAAAAACAGAGAATCTGACGGTGAACAGTGAAAAATCAACACATGATGTGAAACATGACGATTAGGAGGCGCAGCAGGTGATGAGTGAAGATTAATGATGGTCAATAAACGATAAAATAAATGTAGCAACAGAAAAGAGACTAAAGTGGACATAGCAATAAACCAGGAGAGGATAATAATAATCAAATGAAACTAAATGGAAATGAATGAAGAAGAAAATGCAAGAATAAACTAAGAAACTAAAGTAAATACAGAGGAATGAACTGGTATGGCAAGACCTTTCGATCAATAATTAATACAGAGACTGTATGGCAAGAATAAACAGACACTATTTCCAGATAAAAGGTAAAATAATATTGTTGAAGTGCCATGGGTTTGTTGAGACCACATCTAGTACCGAGAATAAATATATCTGACAGATCATAACAGTAAAGAACTGATCACTTATTTATGTTTTAAATTAGATTTGATATATTTATTTCTTCAATATTATTTTTCATGTCGGTGTTAATGTGATGAGGCTGACGACTCCATGACACTTTCAGTTTGACTCATTAGGATTGAGCTATGATTAATGTAGTTACAGTTCTATCCATGTTTTAATGCTGCAGAGCTCAGTCGGTTTGCAAATAGTCCAAAGTTTAAACTGGCATGTTGTTCATCTTTTATCTCCTCATTTTGTGCAGATTTAACAACTAGAAAATGGCACAAAATAAGAATATTTTGTCCGCTCTGATTGGCTGCTGTCAGGCCTACAGATTTTAACTTGAATGTTCATTGCATTTTTCATAGACGCCTGTGAAAATAATTTCTATTCTCAGGGCTTTTTTGTTTTCTGGGAAATTATTTTTTATAAATACAGAAACAAGCATAAAAATCAAAACATCAACAATAGTGATAGTAATATTAATAATAAAATAATCAGTGCAAAGTAGCCTGCAAATTCTTTGGTGGGGGCGGTGAGGGACCTGGATGAAGGCTGGGGGGCGCTGGCCCAAAAAAGGTTGAGAAACACTGATCTAGAGCAGTCGCCCCCAATCCCCAGGTTGTGGACCAGTACCGGTCCGTGGACGTACTGGGACTGGGGTCCACAAGAAATAATTAAATATTTCTGTTTTATGTATCATCTGAGTCTGAAGGATCTTTTATTTTGAAATTCCTTTATCTGGATTCTCTCAGGTTATGTCTTGCACACCAATGCAAGCAAAATGAGTAAGAAACAGATCAGATGTCTTTGGAAAGTTTCTTAGCAAAGGGGAAAAGGCCCAGAGAAGAGACAGGAGGATGGATTTATCCCGGACCGGTAGGTGAGTCAAACATTACAAGCCGCTCTGAGTAACATGGCGACCGGCTGCTAATGAGGCAATGAAGCTTCAAGCTGCTTCACCACGTAGAGACCAAGCAGGCTGTGGATATAAGCAACACTTCGGGTGTCGTTGTCTCCATCACTCCCTGATGGACCGTCTGGTTGCAGAGAAACAAGCTCAGGGCTCCGTTAGTCAGAAGGGGGAGCTGCAGTTCAGGGGAACTAGAGGAATTCTCCTGGAGGAACTGGTTCAGTTTCGAGCTTCAGATTAGTTAAGATTACTTAAAGACCTAAATCTGAGTTTACCGCCACAGGGAAGGCGGAGCTTAGCGGGCAGCCCGAACCGGAGCCGCGACGGTCTGATGGTCAGACGGCCTCTGCTAGTGAAGGACCGCCTGCAGACGACGTCGTCAAAGTTCTGGTTGACTTTGAAGTCAAAGAGGTGATGGATTGACCAGGTCAGAGGTCACCTGCTCCTGGTCGCTGCTCCACCATTCTGCTTCCTGTTGCAGGTGTTGCTGTCCCTCAAGAAGCGGCTTGACCAGCAGGAGGCGCCGTTCCTGGTGCTCCAACTCGACCAGCTGGGAATCCACACCAAGGTCCGGATGTTCGACCTGTGCGCCACCACCTACATTAGACGGGTTTCCATGAAGAGCCTAGAGTTCAAAGGTCAGACTGGAACTGGTCACCGGGTTCTACTGGTACCTGCCCAGTAGAACCTGGTCATGCTTCAGGTTTCTGTTGTTCCCCTGGTTCCAGACGCCGGCGGCGACCCGCTGTGTCTCATCAGCTCCTCGGCTGAGTCCGGCGCCGAGCTGCTCAAGGTGGAGTTCTGCAAGGTAGAAGAACCCGACGATCCTGATGGGCTGGTTCTGATTCTGTTCTGGTTCTGGTCTGAGTCTCTCTGCTCCGTGTATTTCTAGGCAGACCGCACCGGACCAGAGTTCTGCTCCGTCTACAAGAACACGGAGCAAATAATCCGGGTGAGTCCGACCCGGGCTGACGAGGCATTCAGGGTCCTTCCAGGTGTCGGATTTAATGAACTTTAGACCAAATCCTGCTGGACAGACAGTCTGTCCAGCCATCCGTCTGTCTGTCCATCAATGTAAAATCTCAAAACTCTTGACTTCAGTCTTCCTTCTGGATCAGTGCTTTACTGTGTTCCTTAGGTCTTCAGGTCTTCTGCTCTGAGTGTCCTCAGTCTCTCCTGAGGACTTCAGGGTTTGTCTTGGTGTGTCCTCAGGTGATGTTCTCGTCTCTGGACGTCCTGCTCCACACCCAGGCTCTCCTGTCCGCTGCCAACTTCCTGTCCATGACTCTGTCGTCGTCCAGCAGCGTGCCACCTGCAGAGAAGGACGTCCGGCAGAAGACGGAAGACAAGATGGCGACTTCCAGGTCCGGTCAGTATCTGTCCATGCAGCCTGAGCTGAACCCGCGGTACGTTCAAAGCTAATCTGAGGCCGCGATGTGTCACACAGGTGTCCCGGTCTCACATGCAGACCCGGAGGTGGTGGACCTGAAGGCGACGATGACGCTGGGAGCCTTCAACATCCTGGTGTGTGACCAGACCTCCAACATGGCTGACATCAGAGTCACAGGTGAGGACCGTTAGCCTGATGCTGCAGCTGCATCAGGCACATCCTCTGACCTGTGATTTCGTCCTCAGGGTTGGACACCTCGCTGCTGAGGCGAGGCGATCAGACACAGATATCGGCCCGGCTGCGGGACGTCGTCGTCCTGGACGTAGATCCCAGGTCCGTCCACAAGGAGGTGAGAGCGGGTCGCCTCAGGTTGCAAGGATTGAACCAGATTCACTCCATAGAGGACTCTCCTGCTACGACCACAAATACCAAGAAGTTGCCAATGAAAGTCTGACAAGTGTGGCATGCATCTATTTTCATCCTGAAGAGTCAGAAAGCAGAAGCTCATCTGGCTGCAGAGCCTCCGTCTCTGTAGGCGGAGCAGTCATCTCCGTCTCAGCAGCCATGTTGGTGACAGCAGAGCGGCCCCTTGTGTCCCCTAATGTCTCTGTGGTCTTCCCTGTCCTGCAGGCCGTCTCCATCGTGGGAGACGAGGTGTTCAGCTTCAGCATGAGTCTGACTCCCAACGCCACCGAGGGCGCCGGCTACGCCGACACCTCTAAGACGGACGGCCAGGTGAAGCTGAGGGTGGGGTGTATCCGGGTGGTCTACCTGCACAGGTTCATCATGTCTCTGCTGGTGAGTCTGGAGGACAGAAAGACGTCCTCCTGTTTTCTCTTGGACCGGTTAGCCTCATTTTCTAAGCTTTTGTCTTTTTTCCCTCAGAACTTCAGCAACAACTTCCAGGCAGCAAAAGAGGCGCTGAGCTCGGCGACGACGCAGGCTGCAGAGAAAGCCGCGTCCAGCGTCTTGGCCCAGAGGACGTTCCGTCTGTCCTTGGACGTCTGGGTGAAGGCTCCCCTCATCATCATCCCCCAGTCCTCCACTTCCCATAATGCACTTGTGATGGACCTGGGTCTCATTACGGTGGGGAACAGTTTCTCTGTGCTGCCGGCGGGAGAGCGCCCCCTGCCTGCTGTGGTCGACAACATGGCTGTGCAGCTGTCTGAGCTGCACCTGTCCAGGTGAGCCGACCAGAGTCCGACCGGACCGGGTCTCCGCCTGAGAGAGGCCTAAAGAGCTGACCCGCGTTGTCCCGCTGTCCTCCAGAACCTGGTTGGACTCCGGGTCCGAGAAGCCGAGCGTCGAGCTGCTGAGGCCGGTGAACCTGCAGCTCAGCATCAGGAGGAACCTGGCGGCGTCCTGGTACCACAAGATGGCCGCCGTGGAGCTGGATGGAGACCTGAGGCCCACGGAGGTATGGGGCCAAGCTCGAGGTCAGAGGTCAGAGTTCAGGTCAGGGTTGCCTCCAAAACAGACCCACATAATCACTCCTCCACCACCATGCTTCACAGCATCAGGTGTTTCTGCTGATATGTGGGTCTGGTTCTGTCCGTCCTGGTTCCCCCCACCCTCTCCTGAAGGCTAACAGGCTAACTACTCCAGGCTAGCTCTGCAGGTGAGAAGAGGCCCAGGTTCTGCTCCTGGTTCTGACCCGGTATCTGTGTGTGCAGCTGGAGCTCAGCCAGGACGACCTCAGGGTCACACTGCAGATCCTGACGGAGAACCTGGCAGAAGCCGGCGGTCTGAATGGCGGCGCCGCCCCAAAAGAGGTCCGCCTGCAGGTTCCAGCGGCCGCGGCGCCCCCTGCAGGTTGGACAACCGCAGGCGAACCCTGAACCGGGCCGGTGTGGGTCGCATGTGGAGTTAAAAGTCACTTGTGTTCTACCTGCCCAGGTGAGCCTGGGAAGCCAGCTGGGAGAGGAGAGCGAGACGAGGATGAAGCCGTGGAGACGCTGAAGTTTTCCTTCAACGTCCAGTCTCTGGGTCTGGTTCTGTACCACGACGACCCGAAACAGGTGAGTAAGGCTGGATCCGGTCCGGCTTGTTCCTGTCTGGTTGGTCTCACTGTTGCACCTGTTCCCAGCAGCCCGCGGGCCTTGGCCACCAGCAGAACCTCAGACTGGGCCAGCTGGTTCTGCGTCTGATGAAGGCTTCAGGACGGGTCCAGTCCAACGGCAGCATGGAGGTGAACACGGTTCTGACGGCGTGCACTCTGGACGACCTGCGGGCCGGACTGAACCGGGTCACGTCACGGTAATGATCACATGACTGTCTGAACAAATGAGACCCCAGACAGAACCGGGTCACCAGAGGTCCAGACCCTCTCCTTGGAGGTTCTGTAAGTTTTCTTTCCGCCCCAAACGGGACTGGAGGAAAGTCGTGTTTATCCAGCGCCAAGGTTCTGTTGGTTCTTCAGCCTGACATGTTTTTAAGCTTCAGGTCCGATTCAGCCGGCGGCAGCTGATTTGGTGTTGGGCCCGTTTCGTCTTTAGGAGTCAGAAACCATTTTCCCTGTAAAGACAGAAGGAGGTTCTCGAAACCCAACTCAGGCCTTCCTGTTTGGGGCGTTTGAAACCGGTCCGGACTCCGAGCTTCGGTCCGGTCCTCTCGGAAGACGCTGGTCAAGTTCTGCTGTTTTTAACCAGATTGAGTCGGGAAGACGTCCGTCAGTCCAAACCTGGTTGGTCCGTGGAAAGTTCTGCAGGTTCTTGGTTCTGACATGTGGAGCATTTTCTCCATCAGACCCGGTTCAGGAGTTGCTCCAACCTGAACTTGTATCCATCTTGTATTGGCCGCTGGTTCTGGAGTGTCGGCTGAATTGGACCTGGCTGGACTCTGCGTCTGCATCTCTCCACTGGAGGTTCTGGTCCAATGTCTGGAGAATCACCCTGTACTGGTGGAAGTCTTCAGGGATCTGTTCTGGGGTCACTGAGGTTTATATGTTTCCTTTGGGTTTAATTTGTCAGAATTGACTCAGATCCACGTCCAGCTCTGGGCTGCGGCTGTTTGGGTGTCTAATCTCATCTAGAGTCAAATCTGGTCCACCGGGCTTCAAACGTAGCACATAACAGTCAGATCAGGCTTCTGCATGTCGGTGTTCCAGCTAAATCCTGAATATACCCAATTTGGTTGTCTTGGCCCAACTCGCGATAATGACTAACGGAGCCCTGAGCTTGTTTGGTGAAGCAGTTTGAAGCTTCATTGCTTCATTAGCAGCCGGTCGCCATGTTACTCAGAGCGGCTTGTAATGTTTGACTCACCTACCGGTCCGGGATAAATCCATCCTCCTGTCTCTTCTCTGGGCCTTTTCCCCTTTGCTAAGAAACTTTCCAAAGACACCTGATCCGTTTCTTACTCATTTTGCTGCTTGTGGCTCAGTGTTGGTGCGCAAGTAACCGAGAGAATCCGGTTAAAGGATTTTCAAAATAAAAGATCCTCCAGACTCAAATAATACATAAAACGGAATTTTTTAATTATTTCCCACGGACCGGTACCAGTTGGTTGGGGGCCACTGGTGTACAGTATATGCTATTTATATTCTTTGATGCTTGTTAAAATTGGTTTGCTGATAACTCAGAGCCTCCTTGAATAGAAAAGCTTTGACTTTTATTCTGACACTCATTAATGTTTAGAGTCTGATTGGACTATATAATCAAAAACCACAATGAAGAACATAAAACTCAACTTAGTGGAGCAACGTTACAGTTTGAGGCTGAAATAAAAATGTTTAGCTGGACCTCATTGCTGCTGGTCTGTGTCCCTGCAGGATGGTGGGACAGAGGGACGAGGGCGTCTCCCAGGCCATGGTGGACGTGACGCTCCGCCAGGGTCCAGTAGAACGAGACCTGGTGGCCGTCCTGCAGAAGCTCTACCTGTGTGCCAGCGTGGAGTTCCTCATGGCAGTCGCAGATTTCTTCCTGCAGGCTCTGCCTCCGAGTCTGGCTGCAGCCGTTCCTGCTGCCCCGAGCAACAAGCTGCCACTGAAGCAGATCGCAGAACCACGGAGCGAAACTAAACCTGGTAGGACCCAGTAGGACCCGATAGGCCTGCCTTAGTTTGAGTCACTTATAATGAGAGGAAGCTCCAGTCGTCACAAACCAGTAGAGAAAAACAGCCGATGAACCTTAAAGTCTAGAGGAAAACTTGGCAGGGAGGGCCCTTTGAGGCCTCTGGGGCCCTCTGAGGCCCTCTGAGGCCCTCTGAGGCCCCCTGGGGCCCTCTGGGGCCCCTTGAGGCCTCTGGGGCCCTCTGAGGCCTCTGGGGCCCTCTGAGGCCTCTGGGGCCCTTTGAGGCCTCTGAGGCCCTCTGGGGCCCTCTGAGGCCCTCTGGGGCCCTTTGAGGCCTCTGGGGCCCCCTGAGGCCTCTGGGGCCCTCTGAGGCCTCTGGGGCCCTTTGAGGCCTCTGGGGCCCTCTGAGGCCTCTGGGGCCCTCTGAGGCCTCTGAGGCCTCTGGGGCCCCCTGGCCTCCTTGCATCAGGGTCCTCAGGCTTCCGGACCCTCAGGCCTTTGGGCCCTGGCCCCCTAGGGTTCTTGGGCCGAGTTCATGAGTCGGGTTCCCAGCGCCGCTCCTCCTGACCCTGTGCTGTCTCTGCAGCCACGGCGCTGACGACCCGGCTGCGGGCGGTCGTCGTGGACCCGGAGGTGGTGTTTGTGGCCGACCTGATGAAGGCGGACGCGCCGGCGCTCGTCGCCTCGTTTCAGGGCGACTTTAACCTGCTGGTGGAGGCGGACGGATCGCAGAGCGTAAGGGCCAACCTGAGGGAGCTGAAGGTTCTGGCCGGCCCGTTCATTCAGAGCAAGGAGAACAGAGCCGTGACCACTGTAAGTCCTGATCTGCAGAATCAGAACCAGAGCGGGGTCGGTTCCTCTGATCCAGATGTGGCTCGTTGTACCAGGTGCTGCAGCCCTGCTCTGTCACACTGGAAACCAGAACCAGTCGGACCCGGCCAGCCAGCGGCTCGGTGACGGTGGAGGATGTCATCGTTAAGGTTGGTTCATGGAGTTCAGCTGAAAACGTCTCTGGTTCAGTTGGTCCAGTTGAACTGACGGATCTCATGGACAGGACGTCCAGTCAGGACCGGCCCACTCACTGCTGCATTGAAACATTAAAATTCATTTAACAGATTTTTCCTGTTTCTTTAATCAGACATTTTGACCAAAAGTCAAAGATTTTTATTCCTGATAGGGTCACTTGGTGTGATTCTTCATAAATTTCCTAAGGAGAAGTGAATGCAACCTGATGGGGGGCAAAGTGTTGCAGTGGTCTAGTCCAAGTCTGTCTGAGCTGATCTAACTGCGAAACAGGAAGTGCTGAACTGTCATCCAGCTCAGTGTTTGCTCACGCTCTGCTCAGATCTCTCCGGTCATCCTCAACACGGTGATGACGATAACGGCCGGCATGACGGCGAAGCCGCCGGCCGAGCCGGGTCGGGCGTCTCCGGTGGAGCTCGGTGACCTGTGGTCCGTCATGAACATCTACAACTGCAACTTCTGGTACCTGGGGGTGGACCAGGCCACCGAGATCACAGAGAGCTACCGGGAGTCTGACGGCAGCACCGAGGGGGAAACCTTCACCGCGCAGGTCAAGGTAAACCGCACCGGGCTGTCTGGAGCTTCGCTCAGGTGAGGGCGGAGCCTGTTCTTCTTCATGGAGTCTTCCGCTGTTCCAGGTGGTCCAGGTGACGCTGGAGTCGGGTTTGGGCCATCGGACGGTCCCGCTGCTGCTGGCTGAGACGTCCCTTAACGGAGTGGCCAAGAACTGGTCGTCTCTGCTGCAGCTGCAGGCCGACTTGGTGCTGGAGGTGATGCAGAGCTTCATGCAGCCAGATTAGGAACTTTTATTATGAAAAACTTCACAGTGATTCAGTTCGGACAGAGATGAGAACTAAAACACGTTCCTTATTTGGTCACCGTGTATGCAAAATGAAGTGGGACTGAATCAACTTTAGCAACATTGATTTCGTTTCATTACATTCACAAAAATACATCTTTCTAAGTTTGACCCAAAATTTTGAACTTCTGAGTTTTTATCGGATCATTAAAAGAAGAAAAAGCCTCAGAACCAGCAGCCTCCACCTTCAGTTGTCCTGCATCTTGTAGATTTCCTTCACCTGGCTCCAATATCAGCTCATTAGAATTACAATATTTTAGGAAATGTGCAGGATTTGTTTTAGTTCTGATGTGCTTTATGTGTACAAAGTGAAGGCACGATGAGCGGGTGCTTCTACCTTCACTTTTCAGTCTAAGCTTTGTTTTCTAGCCATTGACAGGAATTTAAATATTGTTGATCTATTTCTGAACTACTTTTGTCAGCTGGTTGTGTTTTTACTTGGAAAGGTTAAGAAGGACCAAACAATAAACAACATAGACATTAGCAGAGCCAATGTTAGTGAGGCAGATTAACTCCAGAGGAAGTCACAGGAAACCACTGATCTAAAGAATTGGACTATCAAAATAAAGCTCAGCGTTAATGTCCAAAGAGAGGAGGAGACTTAATCTCATTGTGTTGGCTAACTAACCCCATCCCTTTCAAAATAAAGTTGAAAAGAGTCTTCAGAGTAAAGGTCTAGATCTCAGCAAGATTGAAACCCAAAGGATCCCTGCTGGTCTGGGTTTCAGTTCCAACGATGATCCAACGAGCAAATGAATCAGTGACCTGGTTCCTTCAGTGTCCTTGGGTTAGGGGTTGAAATGTCGACGGGGCAGGAAGTCCAGAGCTTCACCTTTCACTAAATCTTTTTCCTGAAGCACATTAAAACATTTCTAAAGTCCTGAACAGTTGAAAGAATAACATCCCACATGACCTTTTCCTGCTGATCTGGGTTTCAGTTCAGTCCAATGATGTTCAGTTTGCTTTGCTACAAGGAACCCTCAGATTCGAGTTACTTTCTTTGCTGACAGTCTGTTTGTGTTTGCAGGTGAACTATTTTAACGAGGTCCACGCCGTGTGGGAACCGCTAATAGAGCGAGTGGACAGCGGCCGGCGCCGCTGGAACCTGGAGCTGGAGGTAACGGATCTCTCCTCATACTGAGCACGACTCGTTTAGCTCCACCGCCCTGATCGGGGCTCAGATCAGTCGACTATGTTGAGAGTTTGATTGGGTGATTCTTTTTTTCCCGCACAGATTAAGAATAATCCAGTCATGGACAAGAGTCCTGTGCATGGAGATGACTTTGTGTTTCTTCCTGAACCTCGAACTGCCATCAGCATCTGCTCCAAAGACACCCTGAACATCACCATCTCCAAGTCCAGCCTCAGCGTCTTCCAAAAGCTTGCAGAGGTACACCTCGACCCTTCTGACAGTCCAGCAGGGGGTGCTGTTTGGCAGGTCTCCATTTGAAGGTGGAAATGCCCTTTAATGCTGTTTGTTCTCCTTCAGGCATTCAGTGAGGGAGCAGCCTCAGCCTTCGACTACACTCTGAAGGAGAAACCTCCCTTCACCCTGAGAAATGCTCTAGGCATCCCAATTATCGTGCAGCACAGCGCCAACCTGAGGCCGGTCGGATCTGTGGCACAAGGAAAACTTCACGAGCTGCCGGTGGATCAGAGCATGGACCTGATGCACTCTGCTTTTGAATCCACAATCAGAGGGAAACTGTCAGCTCTGCAGCGTCAGGAGAGCGGCCTGTTTAACCTCACCATCGGTCTGAAACTCCCTCTGATCGCTGCCTTTCCTCTAAGTCCTGACAGTTTTAGTGACGCTGTCTGTCTGAACCTGCAGTGCCTTCTGGGTACAGCGAGATCTCCAACATCGCCGTGGATAATCCTGGCAGACGTCTCTACAACGTGCGAGGTCCGATGCTGCAGGAGGCGGTGTCGGTGCTGCTGCAGATTGATGCTGCTGAAGGCAACAAGATCATCACTGTACGCTCCCCCCTGCAGGTCAGAACCCAAACTCTCCCCACTTCATTGTAACCAACACTTGCTGTTGGCCGCCCACCGTCTCCATCTGTGTCTGCAGATTATAAACCACTTCACAGAACCCTTCACCATCCTGAAATACTGCCCAGCATCCAGAACCCTGCAGAGCATCGGCACAGCGGAGCCGGAACGGGAGTTTCATGTTGATCTAGAAGCATACAGGTGGGGCTCTCCGAGGGTGTAGCTGGTTCTGTCGAACGGCATGGAGCTGAACGTGTCCTGTCGTCTCTTTCTGGCAGGTGCCAGCTGTTTGTCCGTCCAGCGGGTCAGCTGGACGGGCTGTACGGTCCGTCTTCCAGCTGCGTGGCCTGGAAGGAGCAGGTCCACTGCAGCTCTGAGGTCCAGTCCGTGCTGCAGTGTCCTGCGTCGGACAGCAACCTGCTGCCGCTCATGGTCAGCACGCTGGCCGTCCCTGACGACCTGCGGCACATCAGCAGCCGCGGTGAGGAGGACTGGGACCCCGCCTACATCCTCCACCTGCATCCAATGGCAGCGCTGTGCAACCTGCTGCCGTACACCGTCAGCTACATCATGGAGGTAGGCCGTCCGTCTGCCTATTGATCGATCCAACGAGCAAATGAATCAGTGACCTGGTTCCTTCAGTGTCCTTGGGTTAGGGGTTGAAATGTCGACGGGGCAGGAAGTCCAGAGCTTCACCTTTCACTAAATCTTTTTCCTGAAGCACATTAAAACATTTCTAAAGTCCTGAACAATCTGCAGAGTGTCAGTTGAAAGAATAACATCCCACATGTCCTTTTCCTCGCCCCTTCACAATGACCTCAGCAGGCCTTCAACACCTGATTGTAATCGGTTTTTAAACTCTCTACGGATAAAGTTGCCAACATCAGAGCCAGTATCTCGCCGTCTGGACCCTCGACCTCTGACCTCTGACCTGTGGTCCTCTTTACCCCATAATGAGATCTCTGGTCTTTTGAAGCATATGCCGCTGTCGGCGAGTCCACTGGATGTTTTCCCAACGTCTCTTTTTAACGATATTTTAACTGCAGTCAGCTTGATAAATTCGTCTTTGTTCAGAATTTGTTCCTCGATGTTTTAAAACTGCTGCTAAAAAAGCCCAACCTGGATTCCTCTCTGCCTGAAAGCTGCAGACCATCTCTAAACTTCCTTTTGTGTCCAAGATCCTGGAGAAGGTTGGAGCGCAACAACTGAACTCTTTTCTTGAGGAAAATGATCTTATGGACAATTTTTAATCTGGTTTTCGTAGACTGCACTCCACAGAAACAGCATGATTAAAGGTTTCTACTGATGTGTTGATGGCAGCTGATTCTGGAAGCCTCACTGTGTTTGTTGTTCTGGACCCGACTTCAGCTTTTCACACTGGATCTCACTGTCCTTATCAACAGACTAAGATCTTTCTGGTATTTGTGGCTCCGTCTTAAACTGGTTTAACTCTGATTTATCCGACAGGTCTGTTCCTGTTTCTATGAACAGTGGTCACTCTGATGCTGGGAGGCCCCAGGGTTCAGTTTTGGGCCCACTGGGCCTTATTTTAAATCGCTACGGTAACGTCTCATACCATGTGTATGCTGACGATATGCACATATATTGTTCATTTCCATCCTCTGAATGTATAAATTGACTGAACTCAGTAACTGCCTGTCTGGCACTAAAATCTGTCTGAATGACCTCAGGCAGGACCGAGACGCTCATCGTAGCTCCTGGTGAGAAAATCACGGAAATCAGGAAGCATCTTGGGTTTTTAAACCCTTGGAACAAAAGTAGCCTCAGAAATCTGGGCGTTCTGTCATTGGACAATCATTGCAAACTGTTAGCTGGCAACTGATTTTACCATTTAAGGAATATTTGGAAGCTGCGAGCTTTTTTATCACATGATGAGTTAGAAAGTCTGTCCATGCTTTTATTTCTTCTCGCTCAGACTTCTGTAACGGCCTCTTAGTGGCTCTGAGTGGATCCTCCACGGCTGCAGCCGGGCTTTGAACCAGAACCCACAGAACCGATCACATAACTCCGGTTCTGGCCTCTCTGCTCTGGCTCCCGGTGTGTTGTAGGACTCACTTTAAAATTTGGTGTTAACTTTTAAAGCACTTCATGGTGAGGCTCCCAAATATAAATTGGACCTTCTGCAGCCTCTCTGTCCGTCCAGGTGGAGCCCCGAGGCTCTGGAACGTCTCCAGTCGACTGACGCATTTAAAGTCTCAAGACTTCAGACTGGCTTTTGGTTCATTTGGTTCATTTTAGATTCTTTTCTTATTGATGTTTCCTTTGTTGTAAAGCACTTTGTGATGTTTATGTCTGAAAGGTGCTATATAAATAAAGTTTACTTACTTACCTTTTACCGTCATGTTTGGGTTAGAATATGTTAGGTTCCCTTCATCCAAGAAAAACGGGTCATGAAATCTGACCTGTGTGTTTTGTTGTGCTTGGTGTCCCACAGAACTCGGCTGAAGTCTGTGAGATTCAGGAGGGCAGCACCTCAGACCTGCTGAACGCCCGCGTGTCGGGTGAGATCATGTCTGTGGCGCTGATCCAGTACCAGGGCCGGGGCTGGCACGGACACATCCAGATTAAACAGGAACTGCCGGAGTTTTTCGCCGTGTGCCTGACCTGCGACACGGATGCGGCGCTGACGGTGGACGTGAGCGTTCACGTGATGAAGACCGCGAGCCGCGTCCTGCTCTCGCTCTTCAGTCCGTACTGGATCATCAACAAGACGAGCCGGGTGCTTCAGTACAGCTCAGAGGACGCCGTCTTCAAGCATCCGGCCGAGTACCGAGACGTCGTCCTCTTCTCCTTCAAGAAATCAAATCTGTTCACCAAAAGCAAGGTGAGAGTTTCATCAGACCGCCTTAAAGAGCTCAGAACCACGAACCGATTGTTCAGTTGAATGTGAAGACTTTTCTATATTTGTTCCTAAGTTTTTCTCTCACAGGTTTAGTGATGTGAAAACTTATTTACCCAACATTTATACTGCAGTTAGGGCTGATCGCTGATATTTACCTATATGAATACATCAGACGTCGCCGTAACAGATTATTTTCTGTATTTGACCTGTAATTTTAAAGCCCGACCGTCATTTGACAGGTTCACACCCTTGGCTGGAGCTCATGGCAGATGTTATAGACTTTAGGGTTAGTTCATCGCAGAGGCAACTAAAATCAGATAATAAAAGATCCTTTCTGAATATCATCTCATGGACTCTGAACTAAATGGGTCTTTCTGACCGGAGCTGATGGACCGGACGCTTTGGAGCGTCTGGTTAGGAAGCGCTTTACAAACCTTTGGTTGAAACGGCGCCTTTAATTCAAGTCTCCATTACAGACCAGAGAAAACTAAAGAGATGCAACGTTGTGTTAATTTATAGTCTAAAGAGGAGCTGCAGTTTATCTTGAGGAAGATAAACGGCCTCGACATAGGCAGAAGTTGATCAGACCGTAAGATGCAGAACCAGAACCAATTCAGTCCTGTGGTTTTAACAAATGGAGCCTCCTGGTTCACGTTACCCTGAGGCCTCTGGTTTACATATAGATGTGTGTGTGTGTGTGTGTGTTTCTCCACCATTTCGATCATACCACTGGCTTTTCTTTGCTTCAGTTAAATTTCACACAATCCTTCACTACATCACCAACACACAGCAACAAGGGGGAAATAATCAGCTGTCAATATCGGCCCAGTTTCACTTATCAGATTGATCAGCCCTAGGTCAATCAGTCACTGGACATATTTCCTCCATCACTGGATGGTTTTCATCCATCCATCAGATCTGCTTTTTCCTAAATCAAACTTCGGCTCCCCAGATGCTGACCGGCTCAGTTTTGGTTTTTCTGCCTGAGCCTCCATCTGGATTTGGGTCTTAGCATCTTCTTCCTGCATGTGAATTGGAATTTATTTCATAAGGAACAGTGCGTATTAATCAGCATGACTGCGTTAAAACAATGTGTGGTCGCTTTGCAGCTGCAGCTCTGCATCTCCACCAGCTCCTTTTCTGACGGCTTCTCCCTGGACACAGTGGGGAGCTACGGTTGCGTCCGCTGTCCCTCCACCAACATGGACTTTCTGGTACGTCCCATTGTCTCCTACTGGTTTTAGCTCCGAGTGGCTCTTCTGTGAAGTTCCTCCTGTCGCCCCCTGCAGGTGGGTGTCAGCATCCAGATGAGCAGCTTCAACCTGACCAGAATCGTCACCTTCAGTCCGTTCTACACGCTGGTCAACAAGTCTTCATACGAACTGGAGGTGGGAGAACTCCTCAGCCAGACGGCCACCAGGTGGCACTACGTTCCGTCCACCGAGGTGAGGAGAACCGGCAGCAGAACCCGGTCCGGGTCAGAACCTGGCCTGTTTCGATCTCCTGCTGTTGTCTTGCAGTGCCTCCCTCTGTGGCCGGAGAATGGCTCCAACAAGCTTTGTGTCCGAGTGGTGGGATCACTGTCCCACTCCAAGTTCTTCTTCTTCAGTCAGCAAGACAACGGCACCCTGCTGAGCATGGACATGGTCAGTGTTTGTCTCTGGACCTTTGACCTTTAAAGCACTTCCAGTCTTTGACCTGAGAGTCTTTGCAGTGTGGAGGGATCATGGTGGACATCAACGTCTCCAATCACGCCACCATCATCAGCTTCAGTGAATATTATGACGGAGCCGCCCCCGCCCTGCTGATTAACCACACGCCCTGGGCCACCATCAGCTACAGGCAGAGGTCACACACACACACACACACACACACACACACACACACACACACACCTAACCGTAACCCTACCCTATCACAGGAAGGTTAGACAAAACGGTCCAAAGAAACCAGGTTGCTGCAACGTATCAGAAAAGATTAACATGATGCTATCCGACAGGTTTCTTCTCTCATCTGTACTTCCATAACGCTGTGACCTTTAACCTTCTGGGTGGTGTAATTAGTGTCCAGTGTGAGCATGTGGTGCTCTGAACAACTGGCTACATGTGACAGTTGCGGCCCGGCTCAGATGACCGCACCAAGAAACTGAGGGAACTTGACACCAGAAACTATTCTAAGACGTTTAGAGGCTTTTATTATTAAAATGAAGTCTAAGGGAAGGAGGCGGCAGCCCAGGAATCGCTGCACCGACGTCTGGTCCTCCGTCAGGCACAGATCCTCTTCAGACATTGACCAGCTGCTCTGCTCCCAGGTACGGCCCGGTGACGCCTTCATGTGCGGTCGGTCCATCTTTGGCATCAAGCAGAGGAAACAAATGGGGAGACAGTCGTCTTGGAGGAAGAAATGTATTCAGAAAAAGAACCCAAATGATTGTTATGATGGGTTATTATAGAAACTTTTGAAATCAGATGGAAGAAGAAACAACAGCAAAACTCACACACTGAGTGGAAATGTTTCTAGTCAGTGTGACGGGAACTGGGGAGATCGGGACTGAACAGCTTCAGACCCAGCAGAAAAGATGCTGACCGCAGGAAAGGCTTCAAAGGAGCAGAATGATTGGAGTCTGGAGTGAAGGAAGAAGGTCGTGTGATTTGATTTACTCCCTTCCAGAATGACGGGCGCTTCAGGAAGAAGAGGCCGATGAAGCGATGCTCCCATGGTTTCTAAATCTTTCTCTACTAACTGGCTGATAACATTTCAACCACTAAACACCAACCAGGTCCTCTGTAACTGTGGCCCGTCCCCATTGCAGATAAATTGGCTCCAGACTGAACTTGACGCTCGAGTCATTTTTTTCTCCTCACCCTGAAACTATATTTCTGACTCCTGCAGTGGTTCAGAGGTGATCCACAAGCTGGAACCCTGCGAGGCCCGACGCTTTGTTTGGGACGACCCTGCAGGAACCCGCAAGCTCTGCTGGAGCTGCAAGGAGCATTCAGGGGAGCTGGACCTGCTGCAGGTCTGTCTGCACACATCTTCATCTGTTTCAGGGCCTTCTGGACGGTAGACATACGGTTATGTTCATAATAATAGCAGTGTGTTTCAAAAGGTGGGTAAATCTCAAAATTTGCCAAATAAATTGTATTTTAATAAGAACAAATGCATCGAGGACTCTGCACATTCGATTTCAAAACAGGACAATCAGAAAAAGTAGCTGAACATAATATTTTACGGAAAATCAAGAGATATAATAAAAAAATAGCGGTGTTGACATCTTTCTTCATAAACTCAAAAATATACTGTATAATCTAGGAAATCCTTGAAGATTTAACTTTCCTGTGAATCATAAACTAAGTTTAGTCGATCAATTCTGGCCAGCAGGACAACCGTTCTACGTTCCACAGTTAAATGTAGCTTCAAGACATCTGTCTTTTTTTTACTTATTTTTTATTGAACGTTTCTGAACAGATTCAGTGGAGAGGCATCAATAATTCATCTTCATATACAATGTTAAACATCCATGTCCATATTTAACTGGTTATAAAAGTGGCATCCTCCTTACAGCTCTAATCGCTCCATTTTCCCATTTTACAACAAACTGGTCCTCCTGCAGTCTCAGTCTACGTGTGATTTTCTCCTCCACACCGCTCAGCCACCGCTCAGCCACCGCTCAGCCACCGCTCAGCCACCGCTCAGCCACCGCTCAGCCACCGCTCAGCCACCGCTCAGCCACCGCTCCACCGTAGGCGGATCTTGTCTATACCATAAAGTCATATTACCTTTTGAATGACGTCGTGTGTGAGGCAGCCCAGGCAGAGTGTTTTACATGATCTGGGTATTCCATACCCCAATATGTTTTTCAAAATGAGACAAACATTATGCCAGTATGTGGTTAGCTTTTCACAGGACCAGAATGTGTGTGTGGCCTACATCAGTCTGACCACAGAGTCTCCAGCATGGCTGTGAACTGGAGACCATCCTGGTCCTGATCTTTGGGGTTATGGAAAATCTAATCATATTTTTCCAATTAAATTCCCTCCACACACGGGAGCAGGTGGCTGTGCACTGCACTTTACAGATTTTAAACCATTCCTGCTCTCTTATGTGTTCCTTCAGTTCCTCTTCCCATTTTTCTTTAATAGTAGATGTCTCCCTGCCTGCCATCCCTGGTACAGTGCTGAAATAACTCAGAATTTATTTCCCTCATAGGCCTCATGAAATATCTCTATTTTACTTACGCTGGTTTTTATCTCTTTCTCATAATAATCTTTTATTTGCAGGTATCTATACTGGTCTTGATCCTCCAGTTCATATTTGTCCTTTAAGCTATTAAAGCTCAGCAGTTTGCCCCTTTCAGCCAGTTTACACATTGCTGTAATACCTTTATCTCACTGTTTGAAACTTATAAATTCCTGGTTTGAACCTTGGGTCCCAAGCAAACCAGCTCAAACTCCTTGTTTCCTTCTCTAATTTATAATGATCAATTACTGTGTTCCATATTTCTATTGTAGTTTTAGTTATTGAATCTAGCTTGTTGCTTAATTTGCATAAGAGTTTTTTTTTTATGTCCCATTAAATTTCTAGCTTCTATGTCTTTCCTACCCATTTCCAGATTCTTCCATTTTGAAACATACTCATCATTGCACCAACATACCAGAGGTCTAATTTGTGCGGCCCAGAAATATTCTTTTAGGGCTGGTAAACCCAGAGCTCCTCTGGGGAGGTTTATATCTGATCCTGGGTTTCTTCCCGTTCCATATAAACCTTGAAAGCAAACTCAGTTTTTTTAAAATACTATCTTTATTAGGCATTTTGAGATTTATACAGACAAACATATAAATAACAATCGAGAAAAAAAAGACAAAACTTTCACAGCACAGCTACCAGAGTCAGAAGAGAAAATTTGGAGGCATGTAAAGAAGTCACAGCATTCTCTTGACAGACACCAGTTGAGCTACAGACTCAATGACATGTCGTTTAGGTTCACTTTGTTAATTTAGAAATAATTAAGAACATTTTCCCATCTTCTTTTAAAGGTATAAAATGTTCCATCCAGACAGTATCTCAATCTTTCTAATACAATCACTTCAGAAAAAAGGTTTTCCATAGCTGGATCGATGGGGCATCACAACCTGTCCATTTAACCATTATCACTTTTCTGGCCAACATTAATAAGAATTGCACAGTCTCTTTGTGAGTACCCAGGTGAGTGGGTATGAGTCCAAGTAGACAAAGCACTGGACCAGGATGAACTGTTTGTCCTATAGCAGAGCTGATTTTGCGACACACTGCCTGCCAGAATGCCTCTATAATTTTACATTCCCATAGGCAGTGAATTCTAGTTCCTGTAGCTACTTTACATTTAGGACAGTTTGGAGAGCTTCCTGGTGTGTACTTGCTATATATATATGGAGATATGTATACATATTATATTGCATTTCTTTATATCAGTTACATACTGAGATTCTGGAAGGCAGAGTCAAGATGTCTTCCCATGCTTCTGAATCAATTGTGCTTCTCAGAGTTCTGCTCCAGGTTGATCGTAAATTCTCCAAGTTATCTTTCCTTAGCGTTTGTAACTCGGCATAGAATCTTGACACAAATCTCCCACGTTTATGACAATCAAGAATAGCTTTATCAAGTAAATAACAATCCACCTCTAATGAGTCAGTTTTTGCCTTAACATAATGCCTTAGTTGAAGGTATTTATAGAAGTCCCTGGAAGCAATACCATATTGGGTAAATTCTTCAAATGTCTTGAATTTTCCGCTATGCCACAGATCATGCATCCTAGCAACGCCAGCATCCCGCCATGACCTAAGATCAGGACCAGCGCCCTCTACTGTCAAATCCGGGTTGTCTACCAGTGTTGTCAGACATGAAAAGTTTTTATTCTGTCCAAACATTTTCTTCAGAATATTCCATGCTTTAATGGTATTAGTAATTAGAAAATTATCTTTAGCCATGGCTGGGAGTTCTCGTTGTCGTTTATTTAACAGATTTATTGAGTGGTAGGGTTTACAAACACTTTCTTCAATCCTTAGCCATGCATTAGCATGCTTTTGGGTAGCCCACATTGAAAACTCACTGTTTTAAAAAAAATCATTTGGGTTTTTCAGATAAATCAGAATGTCATCTGCAAACAGCCGTATTTTATGTTCTTCCCCTCCTATCTCCACCCCTTTTATTTCCTCTTCCTGTCTAACCACCTGAGCTAGTGACTCTATAAACGATGCAAAGAGACTCGGTGAGACGCAGCATCCCTGCCTCGTTCCTCTCCAGAGTAAATCTTCCTGACAGATTGCCATTTATTTTAATCCTTGCAGTTGGCTCCCAATAAATTGATTTAATACAACTTATAAATGTCTCATTAAATCCAAATCTTTCTAAAACCTTATACAATTGACCTGTCGAAGGCTTTTTCTGCATCCATACTTATCAGAACTGCCCCCTCCCCTCTACCTTGCAGATGATCTATGATATTTAGAGTTCTCCTTATATTGTCTTGTGTTTGTCTTTCTTTAATAAAACCAGTTTGATCCTCATCAATTAAATCCTGCATTAAATTTTCCATTCTTTTAACTATGATGGAGGAAAACAGTTTATCGTCTACATTTAGTACCGATATCGGTCTGTAGTTGTGGCAGTATTCTTGGTCTTTGCCTTCCTTTGGAATTATGGAAATAATGGCTTCCTTCCAAGAAGGAGGCATCTTGCCGTCCTGAGACTTTAGTTAAACGAGTCATAAAACTGGTGTTAATTCTTCTTTAAGGGTTTTATAAAAAAGAAGCCCCTAGAGTGTAGGGGTGCCCAAGTCCAGTCCTCGAGAGCTACCATCCTGCAACTTTTAGAAGTACCCTTACTCCAACAGACCGGGATCGGCTCTACAGAGGCCTGATAACGAGCCATTCATTTGATCCAGGTGTGTTGAAGCAGGATGCATCTGAAAGTTGCAGGATGGTGGCTCTCGAGGACTGGACTTGGGCACCCCTGCCTTAGACCATCTGACCCTGGTGATTTTCCTGTTTTAGTCCTGCCAATTGCCTTTGTTATCTCTTCCACTGTAATTTGACAAGTCAGTGTTGCATTTTGTTTAGTGCCTATTGCTGGTAAATCCAATTTTTCCAAAAAGTTTCTCACCTCTAAAGAGATCTCTCTTTAAGCTTAACCAGTCTGAACTTCCTGTGTGACTCTGATTGGAGGAACAACTGAGAGTTGACCATTAACCTTTACTTTGTCATATGAGCATTAGATCAAAATAATAAATTACTTTTACCAAAGTTTCTTCAGTAAACAGAATGAATACAACCACTCTCACAGACACAGAGAACCTAAAGCAGGAACACATTGGGAACCAGTTGGTTTGTATTTCCTGGTTTTGCATCATGAGAAGCATTTTTTTACGTCAGCCCACAAGTTTTCTATGGGATTAAGGTCTGGGGATTGTGCTGGCCACTCCATTACTTGAATTCTGTTTTTCTGGAACCATGATGGGTCACCGTTTTGCCGAAATGCCCATTTCCAGGACATTTCCTCTTCAGCATGCGGCAACATGACTTCTTCCAGTTTTACTCCAACTGGTCCATGATCCCTGGTATGTGATAAATAGGACCAACACCATGAGAAACATCCCATATCATGATGCTTGAACCACCGTGCTTCATCATCTTCACTGTGGCCTGAATTCAGTTTGCAGGACGTCTGACAAACTGTTTGTGGCCCTTAGAACCAAAAGGAACAATTTTACTTTCATCAGTCCACAAAATATTATGCCATTTCTTTTTAGGCCAGTATGTTCTTTGGCAAACTGCAGCTGCTTCAGCACATCTTTTTTTAACAGTGGGACTTTGCAGGGGGTTTCTTGCTGGCAGCTTGGCTTTACATTGACGTGATGTGATTGTTGCAGCCAATCGCAGATCTTCTCTGATCCTCCTGGAGCTGATCATTGGCTGAGCCTTTGCCATTTTAGTTTCAGACTGAGCCATTTGAATAGTTGTTTTTTTTTTCTTTCTCTTCTTTCTGGTTTTGGGTGCCATTTTAAAGAGTTTGAGATCATTTTAGCTGAACAGCCTGTCATTTCTGCACTGCTTTATGTGTCTCTCCCCTCTTTTATTAATTCTTAATTGGGGCCTGCTATGCAATGCATGGCAGGAACCTACTGTTCTACTCCCAACAAGCAATCTCTTTATTTATTTTTCTTCCATCACCGTTAATGCGACCGTACCGCTCCGTGCACCCCCACAAAAATGGTATCAAGACGTTCAGCTTGATCCCAAGAAGGGAGCTATTATTTTTGTGGGATTCTGAGTTAAAATGACGACATAAATTGAGAAAAACGAGATGATGGAGATTGAGTGTCTCACAGAATCAGTAATCTTTCTTTCTGAAACACACACAGCAGAGGTCTGACTCCAAAACTCTGTTTAACTCCCCCTCACTTTCACAAATATCGCCCTATTGACCTCAAAGTTGGTCATGACATAGATACACATGCCTGCTCCCGTAAAATATTTTCAAAATTTTTCTAGGGCTTATGATTTTTTGTCAGGGTCCTTGAGACCGACTGTCTCAAAAGTATAGAAACTCTGTCTCCAGCATACTGTCTGACAGAGAGAGCCAGCCCAGGTGCAGATGGTTAATTACCATAGCAACGGGGCCCAGACAGAGCCAGCCCAGGTGCAGATGGTTAATTACCATAGCAACGGGGCCCAGACAGAGCCAGCCCAGGTGCAGATGGTTAATTACCATAGCAACGGGGCCCAGAGAGAGGCAGTCAGCAGTCTCACAAACAGGCGCAGTGACAGGTCTCAATGCATTGTGGGAAGAATACATATTTCCTGTGACTATTCATATTTTGCTTACGTAAAATTATTTCTCTGAATTTTTGAGTGTGAATTAAAATCCTTAGTATGAAGGTTGAAAAACTTCTAGAAATAAACAATTACTCACGGTCCAAAATTTTTATTTTGGACCGTGAGTGAGAACCACATGTGCGAAGCTTATAGTCGTCGGTCTCAGGCTGAGTTTCACAGTGCATGGGGTTCAGACACTGTAGTGTAGTGGTGAACCCAGTCAGCTATCGCATTATGGTGATGGACCTGGTGGTGAACCATGTCAGACCTGTACAGATGTGTTTTCTGTGGCTAAAATGCTAGGTCCAAATCAATGGGCACACTTCTGCAGGCCCCATTTAAATTTCTTCAGGAATTTTCTAGTTAAACAATACTCTTCTTCTGAACAGTGTCATGAAGCGATTCCTATTACTCTTTGTTCAAGAACAAATGCACGTCCAGCAGCATCAGTTGCCTTGATCTTACATAAGGGTCACCTGCTTAACACCTATTTATTTCCTATAATCAATGACCTCTCTGATTGAACGCAGGACTGCTACTTTTTGAACACGCCCCTTTCAGTAAATGATTCAGTTTCACAGAATCAGCAGCTTGAACATCAGGCCTGTTGGGTCTGCTGGTTTTCTAACCCTTTACTAAACTTCTAGAAACGTACTGAGGTGTAGAAGTTGAAAGTCAAACAAAAACAGTGAACACAACTGTACGTCATTATAGTCTTACCTGAAGCTTCTGCAGCCACAAAATGAGCAAAGTCCTAATCAATTCACGAGACAGTATGTATTATTGAGGTTGCTACATGTTTTTGAAAATTATGGCCGAAGCAAAATGAAAAATCCGTCAATCTCTTGAAGACCCAGAGGTGTTTGCAACATGGAGCTAACAGAAAATACTTTGTGTCTTGAGAGTTGCTGGAAGGTCCAGCTGCTGATTTGAAGACGAGTTCCTCCTGTCTTCCAGTAGCTAACTCTGGGCCCTTCAGTCCTTTCTGTTCCACAACCAGCTGCCTGTAAATGTGGATGCCGTTAAAACCTCCAGCACAGCCGCTTCATAGAGCGTCTCGCTTTGCCTCCTTCAGGATGATGTGAGTCAGTTTACCTATGATGGCCAGGCTCAGATCCACTGGGTGTCCTTCCTGGATGGACGGCAGCGGGTGCTGCTGTTCACCGAGGACACTGGCGTGGTCACCAAGGCTCGGCAGTCGGAGGAGCTCGAACAATGTCAGCAGGAACTGAAAGTGTCTCTGCAGAACCTCGGCCTGTCGCTCATCAACAACGGCAACCGGCAGGAGATTGCGTACATCGGCATCACCAGGTAAACTCCATGATGTTATCTGACTGAACAGTGGAGGCACAGATGCCTCCAGAAACACATTAAAAAAACTTTTGAATCATTGTACGATAATTCTTGAAGTGTTTTTAAAATAAATATGGTAATGCCACAACAAATATCCAGGCACTTTAAGCCTTTTCAGTCATTAGTTAGTCCTGAGCGTCCAGCGCTGCTGATGGAGTGACTCTGCTGCGGTTCTGCCTCACAGCTCCGGCGTGGTTTGGGAGTTTAAGCCAAAGAATCGCTGGAAGTCCTTCAGTCAGAAGAACATCAACCAGCTGGAGAAGGTTTACCAGAGTCAGCTGAGTGGGAAGACGGAGGGAGGCTGGGTCAGACTGGACAGCAACCTGGAGGTCAGAGGTCACCACAAGCAACTCAGTCAGGGGTCCATATGTATTTATCTGACCCAGACTTCTGTCTGACGAGATGACTGTAAGTTTATGATGTCACCCGTTGCTAGGTGAACCTCCGTCCAGCTGTCATGATGATGCGGCAACCCCATTCGTGCCCTGTGAGGAGGAACTTCCTGTCTGGGATCCAGGTGGAGTTCAAGAGGTCACTGCACCAGCGCAGCCTGAGAGCCCAACTGCACTGGCTGCAGGTAAACGTTCACACACCTGGACACACACTTGGACTGAACCTCACTCTCCTAGACTCAAACACTGGTTTATTGGTTACAGGTGGACAACCAGTTGCCCGGTGCGGTTTTCCCCATCATCTTCCATCCAGTCCCTCCACCAAAGTCCATCGCTCTGGACTCAGGTGTGTCCTTCTATTCCCATTAAGCCTCAAACTTACTGCAGAGAGTCTAACTGAGTTCTGCCTCCTCAGAGCCGAAACCCTTCATCGATGTGTCTGTCATCACAAGGTTCAACCAGCACAGCAACGTCACCCAGATTAAGTAAGAACCACAGCAGGGAACCAGGTTCTGTGAGCGAGACCTGGATTCAGGTGAGTCTTCTAACCTTCCTGTGTGCTTCAGGTACTTCATGGCTCTAGTTCAGGAGATGGCGTTGAAGATCGACCAAGGTTTCCTTGATGCTGTTGCAGCTCTGTTCAGCCCAGCTGCTAACCTGCAGAATGATAGGAAGAAGGTGAAGAAAAGCAGAAACTGGATATTTTCCTCAAACTTCACAGATGAGATGTTTCTTTGAGCTGTTTGTGTTTCAGTCGGGACTCATCGAAGGAGATCTGAAGCGCCTTCAGGCCGAGCCGACCGACGCCTCTCTGTCCGACGTGTCGGGACTCAGCTTCTTCGAGCATTTTCACATCTCACCTGTCAAGGTAACTTCAGTCCTGCTCTCTTTGCTGGATGAGACTGAATTCATCTAATATGTTATGAACCTCCAACCTGAGAGTTGTTTCTGGAGGCTGTCCAGACGGCTGTGCAGAAAGCCCTCACTGGTCCCGCTTTGCCTTCCAGCTCCACCTCAGTCTGTCTCTGGGCTCCAGTGATGGTGACTCTGTCCAGGAGAACCCCATTACTCAGTCCCTGAACCTGGTGCTGAAGAGCATCGGTGCTACTCTGACCAACGTTGACGATATCATCTTTAAGTAAGTATCCTCTGTTTGCGCAGAAATGGCTGCTGAAGTAGTTTCTTTGTCTGGATGTTGATTCTCCTCTGTGTTTCTGTCAGACTGGCCTTCTTTGAAGTGAGGTACCAGTTCTACAGCAAAGAGAATCTGATGTGGGCCGTGGGCCGACACTACTCTGAAGAGGTAACATCGTTGCCCTTCCTTAGCCTGATCCTCTAACTGTCCAGCCTGGGATGTTGGGTCGGCTCCTGCCAAAGTGTGTGTTGTGAACTTCTGGACTTCTGATCTTTCTGCAGTTCCTTAAGCAGATGTATGTTCTGGTTCTCGGCCTGGATGTGCTGGGTAATCCGTTCGGAGTGATCCGAGGCCTGTCCCAAGGCGTGGAAGCCTTCTTTTATGAACCATTCCAGGTAAAACATCTAGTTTATCGCGAGATCCACATGAAACCCGACCCAGGTGGAGGTTCTGATGGAAAGGGGTTCTGTGTGTTTGCCAGGGAGCCGTTGAGGGTCCAGAGGAGTTTGCTGAAGGTTTGGCGATCGGGGTCCGCAGCCTTTTTGGTTCAACTGTTGGTAAGAGCCTTGGAGAAAGATGTTGATTTAACTTGTGACGGCTCCCGATTTCTGTGGTTGGTGCTTCCAACATGGGTGTTTCTCCTGTAGGTGGCGCTGCAGGAATGTTCTCCAAGATCACAGGTTCCATGGGTAAAGGCCTGGCTGCCATGACCATGGACAAGGAGTTCCAGCAGGAGCGCCGGGAGGACATGAACCGGCCAGCGAAGGACTTCAAAGACAGTCTGGCCAAAGGAGGAAAAGGACTGCTGAAGGTCTGGAGAGGAACGGTTCTGGTTCTGCTGGACCAGCAGTGATCTGATGCATCTCAGTAACAAACCGTGTCTCTGCAGGGCGTTGTTGGTGGGGTTACTGGCATTGTCACCAAACCAGTGGAAGGTATGTGTTTGATGGCTCCTATTTGTTGGAAACACAAAGTTCAAGTCATTTTCAGGAGAACAGAAACAAATTTTGGATTTCTGACCCTAAATAAAAGAAAATACAAGTTTTATGAAAGATTAAAGCTTTGAACTGTTCTCCATGAAATCCCAGAAACACTTGTTTTCTGATTGACACCTGACTCATTCCTGATCCGGATCTTTTAGATCTGGATTCTGGAAACCCTTCAGGTTCTATAAAACCATCTGAACTTCCAGGGTCACGACCTGTTAGATGATGTAATCTTCTGGATTATTTGATCCAGATTCTGAAAATATAATATCCCCTGTCACTTCAAATAATAGTAATAAATAAAACAGCAACTTTAGAAGCATTAAATGATTTAATCTGTTTTGTAGGTAAAAATTCAACACTGCAGCACTTTTTATTGACTTGTTTATTCAGCTGATTATGAAATGTTACTGAAAAGTCTCTCTACATCGGACTCTCTCCAATCAGTTGGTTTAAAAACAAATTGTCTGGCAGGTCTCAGTGGTCATCCTTCCACCTGCCTTTAAGTATCCAGGGGTGTTCCACCAGGTTCTGTCCTAGGTCCCCTTCTTTTTATAATCTATATTAACAGTTTCAATAAAAATCTCCCAAATGCTAATTGTTGTCGCTGTTTTATGCTGCAATACAGTTAAAAGTTCACCAAGCAGCTTTTGATGAGGTTGTGTGTAATCTAAAGTTAGTTTTAAACACTCAGATATCTAAAGTAAAGTTTATTCCTCCATCATTACTGTTGAGGCACCGGATCGAGGCTCAGAATACATTTTTAGGTTTTGTAATTGATTTCTTTGTTCCCCACAGCTTGTCAAAAAGTTCAAGTTGGGTTTTTATTTCAGAATTCGATTTTATCATTTGAGGCTAGGAAACGTCTTGTTGCTGCCACTTTTTGCCCATTTTCGATTATTGTGCCGTGAATTTTATGCTTGTATGTTTGAGCTGCATTCTGGGTCTTATGGAGCGTTTGGCTTTATCACAGGTCGACGGCGTTCCTCTCTGCTTTTATCCAATAAGCCATCTTGGGTTTTACTGCCCGTCTCTCTTGTCCCTCATTGTCACAACATTCCCAGGCAGTTATGGATGATTTAACTTTATCAACTGTTTCTAATGTTCACACTGAAAATCCTGCAGAAAAACTTTAAGTTGAATTAGATGGTTTTTAAGGCCTCGGCTTGTAAATAAGGCTTTTTTTTGTAAATGCTTTAACATGAATTTGTATTCTAATCCTATTTTCACTGCCTGTGCTGTTATTTTTCTTATTTGTTGTATTTTCTTTGGGTTTTGATTTGTGATTCTGAATGTTGCTGCCAGTCCTGATTTCTCTTGAAAAATAGATTTTTAATCTCCTTGAGATGGAGACACCTGGCTAAATATAGATTACATACAACATCAATCTTCTTTAGCAGATCCACCTGACCGTGTTCTGTCGACCCATCAGAACCTCATGGATCGGGTCCAGATCACTGAAACCCTCCTGATTATTCATATCTTTGACCCAAAACTCTTTGCTTCATTTTTAGCAGACCCTCGAAACCAAACCGCTCAGAACCGGTTGGTTCTGAGGCAACTGACTCACACCTGGTTGCCATCTGAAGCCAGCCTGTGTTTCTGTCCGCAGGGGCCAAGAAGGAGGGCGCGGCCGGTTTCTTTAAGGGCATCGGGAAGGGCCTGGTGGGCGTGGTGGCGCGGCCCACCGGCGGCATCGTGGACATGGCCAGCAGCACCTTGCAGGGCATCCAGAGGTGAGATTCGTTTCCTCCGGGAACTTCCTGTGGGCGTCTAAATGTTGTTGCCGTCTCTAATTTTCACATTTTTCTGCTTTTGTTTTCTGTCTGCTGTGGTTGTTGGGATTTCTGTTCTTTGTGTTCTTCGCTGTTTGGGGTGTGAGTATCCCACCTGAACTGTTGGAGCTGTGCTCTGTCCATCGCTGCTGTTCAATCAAGTTGCTGTTTGACTTGATGGAGCTGAGCTTTAACCAGCTGCAGATGTTTGCATGTTAAGTGATGCTGCACACCGACAGTAAGTCACAGCATCGTGTTTTGTGCACCGGGTCCAACTCGCCGCTTGTGGCTCCGCCCCTCTGTCAGCATGTTGTTTGGCCACGCCCCCTGAGGAGAACTTCCTGTCCCGCCTGCCGGAGCACAACGACAACTGCATGAAAACTTGTCGGCGCCTTTTCTTCTTCGTTGACTTCCCTACGAATTAAAACCATCGCCATCGACTGAAAGGAGGCTGAAGTGCTCCTGGACGACCCGATGGATGGTCCGATGTTCACTGCAGTCAGAACCGGTGTTGGTCTGACCTCAGGGGACGGCGGTCCGACGGGTCTGAATGGTTCTGATTGGTTCTGGGTTGCATGGTTCTCACTAACAGCTGCTCTGTCTGTTGCCGTTTTGCGGAACTACTAAAAGTTTTGGTGCATAAATGTTTATGGAGCTTCTGAGGAGTTTCTGTTTTCAAATTAAATCTTGAGATTTTGTGCAAATGAATTTAAATGTTGATAAAAAATAATGATGATGTCAAAGTGAACAAATTCCCACTGAGATCAGATGGAAGGAGCTGAAATAATGTCTCCTCTCCTGGTTGGAGGGGCCATCTGTCATGTGACCCATAAATAACCTGTTGAAGTTTCACGCTGCCCCTGCAGAGGCCCCACCAGGTGAGCCTTACCTGAGAGCAGCAGCTGCAGCATGACTGGGCTCGGCTCAGAGTCTGGATCAGAACCGTCAGTCCGCTTGAGCAGGGCTGCGACTCCACACCACTCTGAACCGCTCATTCAAGTGTGTGTGTGTGTGTGTGTGTGTGTGTGTGTGTGTCAGAGCGGCCGAGGCGACAGAGGAGGTGACCAAACTCCGGCCGGCCCGTCTGATCCGGGAGGACGGGATCATCCGACCTTATGACCTGACGGAGTCGCAGGGTTTCGACCTCTACCAGGTTAGACTCTTCTCTGTTTCCATAGCAACAAGGCATGTTTTCCTGCATGAGGTTAAAGGTCAGAGGGAACCTAGAGGAGCAGACGGTCTGATGTTCCACACCAACATCTGGTGTGTACCGACACTTTAACCCTTTTACGCCGGAGTTTCAAGCGTCTGCCTAAATAAACGTTCCTTATTTTAATTGTAAGTAGTTCTTTAAATGTCCTGTGAGATGATATACTTACCCATGTATCGATAGCAACTGGAACTTTCAATATCCAGCAAGTTATTTTCGCAATATGCCGTCTATTAAACGAGTGCCCCCCGGATTAATTACCTCTCTGCAGCTGCAGCTGTGAAGTTGCTGTATTAACCCGATACTTGCTGGAAAGGGCAACGCCTCCCCTTTCAGAAACCGTTGGAATTTTTCAGATAGCGCTACGTGTGGCGGAATTACGGTACTGCAAATTTGGATGTGTCGCCGGCGACACATCCCGCCCAGAAGGGTTAACCGGGTCAAAAGGTTCCTTCTCCAGAAAGTTTTTAAAGTTAAAAACTTTGAAATAAACCAACAAACCTGAAGAAGAATCCAGTTAGAGGTCCAGAAAAACCACAACAGAGCCGTTCGCTTCAGAGGAAACCCGAGGAAAGAAGGTTAGGATTGTAGAGGAGCTGCTGCTGGACAGGAAACTGCAGAAGAAGAAATTCTTCTAAATCAGCCCAGCAGCTGCGAGGACACAGAGAGGAAGAAACTGGAACTGCAACTCTTCATGTTAGTCTTTGGCAAACAGAACATTTTAGATTCAGAAAATCTAATTCACCAAAAAGTCTCAACTTTTCCAGTTTTGAGGTAAATCTAAGACAATGATCAGTTGTCTCAATGCAGGTTGCATCAGCCCAGATACGTTATCTAATAATATCTACTGTGTTGTATTTATAAGCTACACTGAACAGAAATATAAGCCCCGTGTCAAATGTCAGTTTTATGAACATTTGGGTTACGCAATATCTAGAGAAACTCAAACTATATTTTCAGTAATTACTGATCTTCATATCGGCATTGATATCGTGGTTCGGCCGTTTGTAGCGGATTGACAGTCATGATCGGGGTCAGGATGAGGAGTCTGATTCTGACCCAGTCGGCTTCCCGTAGCGGTTACAGACAGTCTGAGGTCTGATGCGTCTGTTCAGACCGATCAGCTGTGTCGCTGGTCTGAGCCGATCCTCCGATGGACGAGCCGATGTGGCGATCTGGAGTCGGTCAGACGAGATGAGGAGGATCTGCAGTCTGTTGGAAACCAGCTCTGAAACGGCCGGCGGTCCGATACCGGAGCTGCTGCTCTGCTGGACGTCCTGCATCCAACACGCCAACGGCTCCACAGAACATCTGAGGCTTTATGACTGGAGACATCATGTGACCTGTTGGGGCCTTTTATTGTCCAGTTGTTTTCATCTACCCAGTGGACATGTCCCACAATGCACTGAGTAAATAACTCACTGAGTGATGCTCACTGACAGCAAACTGGACTAAACATTATACACAAACCAAGAGAAATATTAGTTTTGAACAAGAAAATGTCAGCAAATGCTTATTTACAATTAACTCCACATGGCAACAATATCTGACGGGCCTTTATATTTCTGCTCAGTGTATTTGCTTGCTGAAAAAGTTAATCAGGGTTCTACAGAACCTTGACCTGGTTTAGAAAAAATATGTTTGAAATATTGAATCACAGTGAGAGAAACTTTAGTAATAATCTAGAAAACTCATAAAAATACTATCACTAGTAGTGTTACTGCTACAACTACTAGTAATAATGTTACTACTAGTAGTAACTAACAATGGCAGAACCTGTAAACCACCCTGTCAATGTTTCCTCTGCATTTCTGCTCCCATGTCCTTCATCTCCCCCTCCTCTTCCTCGGCTCTTTTTCTCATCGTGAATCACTGGCTTCACTTCACCAGATCAGAGGAAATTTGAGGTGGAATAATTCTAACCTTCTTCTTCTTCTTCTTCTGCTTCCTTCCTGCAGCCGGAGGAGGACTTGGCTGGTGATGAACATTAACCCCGTCAGTTTCATGGTTCTTTGATATAATCCTCGTTAATCTACAGATATTTATAAATGTTGAAATCTGAATATTAAATGGAGATCAGATTTCCATGCATGCAAACCAAACATTTTTACTCCCATCTTGTTTTTTCTAAACTCTCTCTGCTTTTTACTTTTGGTTTCTAATCATTTGTAGTTCATTTAAAGCCAGTGGAGAGGAGCCAACTCTAGACTTATTTTATATAAATAAATTCATCATGATGTTGCTTTAAAGTATTAGATGTTAATGTCAGGATCTCCACACGGTCGTATTGGATCGAAACGTTAACCTTCTTGTGAAACTGGCTCCGTCATCAGTTTGTGTTCAAAGTTTAATAAAAATATGTGAAACTTGTTTTCTTCTATCAAGCATTTTGTCATCCCATAATCCATAAAGTCTTGAAGCTCCTCCAGCTCCAGAACTCTGAACAGGTTCTGCTGAGATCTCTGAAGGTCCCAGCAAAGTATTTCAGTTTGGATGACGGCTGGACTTTGACTAGACCAGGGGTGCTCAAGTCCAGTCCTCCAGAGCTGCCATCCTACAACTTCCAGATGCATCCCTGCTCCAACACACCTGAATCCAAAGAACGGCTCGTTAGCAGGCCTGTTCAGTCTGACCCTGGTCTGTTGGGGTCAGGATGCTTCTAAACGTTGCAGGACGGCGTTGCAACATCTTGGTTCTTTTTTCTTATGGCCATTCTGTTCTTCATCAGCAGCTTTACAGACAGACTCTAGAAAACTTTGGTCTGTAGAGCAGATCCCGGTCCATTCGGAGGCTGCAGCCCCGATCATAATACCTCCACCACTGTGCTGTTTCTGCTTTTCTCCATCTTGTCCAACGTCTCCTCTCTGGTCTCGTCTGTCCAGAGGACACCGTCTCAGAAGCCTCGTCTCTTCTAACCTCAGTGCAGTGGCCAACTTGTGCCTAGACAGAAGAGGCTTTCAGTGTGACATGACCTTTGACCTTTAACCTGCTAACTGAGGCCTATAGAGCTTTTGGTTTCTGGTCATTTCTCTGAGCTTCATGCTCTGACCTCTGACCTCTGAACCTGCTGAGATGTCTGAGAGTTTCCCTCTTTGGAGGATGATGGACTCAAAGTAGTTCAGAAATGACCTTTGACCCTTCCCAGGCTGATGAGCAGCAGAAGTTGCTGACATTGTGTTGCAGCACCTGCAACCTGTAGAGCAGCAAAACTGGTTTAGTAGAGACGCATTGACGATCGGTTCGTTGACGATCGGTTCGTTGACGATCGGTTCGTTGACTATCGGTGCGTTGACGATCGGTGCGTTGACGATCGGTTCGTTGACGATCGGTTCGTTGACGATCGGTTCGTTGACTATCGGTGCGTTGACGATCGGTGCGTTGACGATCGGTTCGTTGACGATCGGTTCGTTGACGATCGGTGCGTTGACGATCGGTGCGTTGACGATCGGTGCGTTGACGATCGGTTCGTTGACGATCGGTTCGTTGACGATCGGTTCGTTGACGATCGGTGCGTTGACGATCGGTTCGTTGACGATCGGTGCGTTGACGATCGGTGCGTTAACGATCGGTGCGTTGACGATCTGATCAGCTGCTCCTGTTTGCTCCCCCTCTCTGCTTCGGTGGAAGCAGCAGAGTGAACTGGGCTGTACTGGTTGGTTACTGGGAGATGAACTGGTTGAGGTAAGCTCAGTCTTCAGTGACTCTCTGCCTGTTGCTGAACAGCAACAGGAACTGTTTTGCAGGAGTGTTTGTGTTTCTGTGTCTGCAGAGGATCAAACATCTGGACGGTGAAGTGTTCAGAAGCTGCAGTCCGACCCCGGGCCACAGGAAGTCCAACATCATCGTCACCAACAGGTGGAGCCGCCCGAACGGCCAGCAGCACACAGAGCCTAGCTCGGTAGCGCTGTGTGACGCAGTTCTGCTTGTCGTTGTTTAGGCGCGTCTTCTGTGTGAAGGAGATCGATTTGCTGGGTCACCTCACTACTGACTGGGAATGCTGGTTTGAGAACTTCCACCGTCCTCCGGCGGTTTCCGGATCAGAGCTCAGGATTTACTGCAAGGTAACGGTGCTGCTGGCATGTTGTTGCTAAACCTCACCTCTCCACTGAACTTCATGTCTGTGCCTCCTAAGCTTGGAGTCTCAGCTGGTTGAACTTACAGATGGTTGGACATTGCAGCTTCTGTTTAGCTTCAGGGATCAGGGTTTCTCAGCTGTCCAGCCCTGAAGGTCGTCTGTTCTGTTAGGAGGCCAAAGATGCAAGATCAACATAAGTTTGATCTCACAGCATCTCCAGCAGATGTGCAGCGTGACAGAATCGATGGAATCTGTAAATCTTTCACTGTGGTAGGGATTGCCCGTGTTGATGCTTGATTCTGTGTTTCTCTCATCTTGTCGAACTGAAAAGCTGAGACTGTGTTTGGTCGCTGCTGTCCTCTCTTGGACGTGGCCCCCTGGTTGGTCCCCCGTCCTCCTTCTGTCGTCCATTTGTGAAAAATCTGGGTGTGATTGTTGATCCTGTGTTAAATTTGGTTAGCATGTTAGCGCTGCTATCAAAGCCGGTTTCTTTCAGCTGAGGACCTTTGCTAAGATAAAGTCTGATTTTGCCGTTTAGATGATTGTAACTGTTTGTTCTGAGGCTTTTAGCAGAGCAAACGAAATGCTGCAGCTCGTCTGCTGAGCAAAACTAGGAGGCGTGAATCTGTGACCCCGGCTCCCCTTCACTGGCTCCCTGCTGCCTTCGGATCACATTTAAGGTTTCATTGATGGTTTTTAAGAGTTTTTGGGTCGTTCGTGCTGAAGTGAGCTCTAGCAGCCCTACAGCCACCCGGAGCCCTGAGGTCGGCTGCAGCTTTTCCCGTCCGTCCCAAAGCAGACGGAGCCTCTCTGTGGATCGTCTCCCTCTGGCTGCTGAACTCCAGACTGAAACTCGTCTTTCCTCCTTCAACTCCGGCTGAAGAGAAAAGGAGGAAGGACATCGCTGCAGCTAAAACTCAATACTGTTTGCTTTTCATTCATGCCATTAGCTTTTGGTATTCCTGCCAATGTTATAATCTTATTATTGTTTTTGCTAAACTTAATTTTCTATTTTATCGTTAATCTACCTGTGATTTTGTTGTGAAGAACTGAGGCTGCTGGAAATGTGCTACAGAAATAAACTTTAACTTCACTTATTATTAGCTTCATGTATGTTAATTGTGCAACAGAGAAGAGAAACATCCAAATATTTAAGAAACACTGAGGTTAGATACAGACACAGTGACATCACTTCCTGTCTGGAGGTTCCATTCCCTGATTGGTTCCTGTCTCTCTTGTTTCTTTCAGGAGATCCATAAACTGATGCTTCCTAAAAACCAGGAGCCCGTCAGAACGATCCGGTTCAAAGACCCAAATTCTGCCCAGGTCAGTTTAATCCCAGAGGAAAAATCTTTAACTTTAAAACATCCATCAGTTCTGATTCCGTTTTACCAAGAGCTGATTCACAAGACGGTTTAGTAAAAGATTCAAACAATCACAGCAGGAACAAATGTACCTACAGAAACAGGGTTATCAGAGATTTAAGGTTAGTAACATATGTTCATAGAACAATGAAGAATCTAGTTCAGTTTAACATTACATGCACGTGGTGACGGTGGACAGGAAAACTCGCCTTTAACAGCAAGAAACCTCCAGTAGAACCAGAACCAGAACCTGACTGAAGCAGCCGTCTGCCGACTGAAGGTTTGAGAAAACCCAGCAGACAGAAAAGGAAACGTCTCTGACTCAGGAGTACTTTCTACATAGAAGAAAAGCAGAGCAGCAGCCATTAAGAGTCCAAAAACAGACCAGACACAAAATGTTACCAAGTATTATTGGTCTAGTTTTTAGTCCAAATGAAATAAGACAAAATTAACTTACAAGTAACTTTTCAGCAAGATGTTTCTGTAATATGATGAAAACGTTCCAGTTTTTCATCTGCATAGTTTTTGAGAGTTGAGGTCAGATGCATCATCTATAGAAGGAAAACGTTCAGGTACCAGATCTGAACTGAACACCAGACCAGGTGTACCTTCTATGGAAAGAAAAAAAGACAACCTGAAAATAAAAGTTAAAATAACATCAAATAACACAAAATTCTAGAGTAGTAGGAGAAAGTAGTAGAGTGAAGAGAAGTGGTCAGTTGGTCCTGCAGCGGGCTGTAACAGCATGACTACACAGGTAGCTCAGGATAACCTCAGCTTCATCAGAGACGAAGGTTTAAGCCTCGTCTAGAAAGTATTCAGGCTCTGGACCGAACCGTGTGGTTCTCCACTAGGACAGAGCCTGTGGTCAACTGGATCAGAACAAGCACTAAGATCAAACAGAACCAGAACCGGTCCTTTATCTGAGGCCAAGAGAAAATCATCAGGAACTTTCAACAGTTTATTACTATTTATATGCTCACATAATTCATTAGCAACCATTTCCTCAAAGATTTTAGATCAGACAGAAACATTAGACATAGATCTGGAATTTCTAAGGAAACCAGATTAGATGTAATTTATTAAGTCGTTTCTGAATGAAGGGTTTCAATTCACAACGCACATTTAGTTTAATTTCTGAAAAAAGTTTTCCTTCCAGTTCCATTATTTGCCTTTTTTTATTTTTTACATCAAATCTCAAAGTTTGTGAATGAAAGACAGAAAGGTGCAGTCCTCAGAGGGGTTGCCATGGAGACGGATCAGGAAGTGTGTGTCAGTGTGATGTCTGGTCTCTCACCAACAGAAGCTGCATGAAGCCATCTGGGACGCTCAGGACGCCCAGAAGCAGCACCACATGGTCAGGCAAAAGTCCCAGCGCTTCCTGAGACTCAGCAAGAAGCAGTGATGTCACTTCCTGTCTGTGGCTCTCCTACGGAGCATGGTTACTGACATTATTGTAAACTGAGCAGTTTCAGAATAAAAGCAGGAAACGTTGGGTGAAGTTTTCTGTTGCTGAACATTTTAATTGTTCCATACATTCTTAGTTAAAATTTATTGAACAATTATGTTGAAGTAAATGATAATGTAAATGTTTTTTTATTTTATTTGTAGTTTGTGGGTTATTTTTCCCTGCTTTGTGCCTGCAGGTTTCAGTTCTTTATGCCTTAAAATGAATCCATCAAAGCGCTTTGCACTAAGATATTTGCATCACCACTGCAATAACTGATGCTTACTTTGTCATTTTTATTGAAATAAACATAAATGTAGAAAACTTTCCCACAAATTTTTAAAACAAGGACTGAATAAACTTGAAAGTGATTTGTTAATGTGAGTGTCCAGAGTTTTTGACATCCTTTCTTTGAGCAGTGATGTTTTCCTGCAGTGGCCTGAACGTCTTCAGGTTAAAGCATTTTGGGGTCCGTTTGTTTCTGAATCATAATAGACTAGTTAGAAATAAGTAGAATATGCCAACTTGTTGTAAAAGTGCTTCTCATAAATCATGAAAATACACTTAAAAATAAACATTAAATCAGGCTTTTTAATGTTTTTTATTCATTCTTTAAACTTTGAATATAGTCCAACAAATATTAGTTTAATATTTGCTGCTGTTAAAAAAAATCATAATGTGTCGCATTGCAGAGTTGAACCCATTGTAAAAATTGATCAGTCTGTGTTGAACAGTCTGGCTGACTTAACAGTCTAATGTACCAAAACCGCTGTTTTTAGTTAAAGTACAAAAACGGTACTTGAGCCGTTTTTGTTCAGCTTCAACTGTTTTGTTGAACGTCACGAGGTAGAAGATTTAGGTAAGAAGCTTTCCTAACTGTGAGCAGGAAGAGACTTTTAGTGGCGTCACTTCCAGGGTGCAGATTTAGAAAAAGGAGGGGTTGGTTGAACAAAACTGAAGTCATTTGGCTGGAATATATTTTATTCCAGCCAAATGACTTGAATAAAGTCATTTGGCTGGAATAAATGACTTATTCAAGTCATTTGAATCTTTTTTTATAGCACCTATGAAAAAGGTGCTATTTTATAAAGTATGTATTTTTCTCATATTTCTTTTGTTTGGGTTAAAGTAAACCTAAAAGTGTTTATATTAGCAGAAATAACTTGCAGTTATTGGCTATTTTTATTTGTTTTCTATTCAGTGAAAACTTAACATTGGTCAGTGGGGACATGCTCATTTGGCTGATCTCTGCGCTTCAACAAGCCATAACATTTTTCAAAACATGATTTTTAAAATATATTTGCATGTTACATTACCAAGACATGGATATTTATATTTCTTGATTTTCTCCAAAAATTGTGGTTTGCATTACATGAAAATCTTTGAGATCAACCTGTGGGACACAAAATGCACCGAATTCAGAGAATGACCCGGTCAGTCAACAGACGAATTCTGTTTCACATTAAGGTCATTTTATTTATTTAGCACATTTTCAGCAACAAGGCAGTTCAAAGTGCTTTACATGAATTTGAAGGACATAAAACAATAAACCAAAGGAAAACCAAAGGAAAGAGAAAACAGAAAAAAGTATAAATTAGATGTCGCTAAATGTTGATATAGAGTTGCGTTTCTCCACGGGGCGGTAGCGCCCCCCAGGGGGCGTTCAGAGGACGGCAGGGGGCGCTGGCAGAAATGATTACAAAAGGGAAGAGTTTGCTTGAAGGTAAATTTTACACCTTATATGCACAACAATACCAGTTTAGACTTTGAGCTACTTGCTAAAGGGTTAGAATTAGACCTTAAATTTGTAACATTAAATCGTGCCTGGCAGCAACTGTATCGATGGCAGCTCTTCTTCTTCTTCTTCTTCTATTCAGTGTTTGTAGCTTGTAGCTCCTGCTACTAGTAGCTTCACCGCATCAGTTCAGCGTCTCACCGGCTGATGACGTTGCTGTGATTCACTTTGTCTGCTCTCTGATTTTCAAATATTTTATGTTTTATTGAGGATTTTTGTACACATGTTTTGGCAGTTCTGTCATGTCAAAGCAGCAACTTATATTAAGTGTTTTATACTTATACTTAATGCTGCACATTTTCATGGAAGGACAACAGAAAAGTGCATAAACATGTAATGAGTAAAATCATGATACCCTCACTGTGTGTCCCTCTGAAAAATAATAAACAATCCTTTTATGTTTGGGTGATACCACGATAGACAGCGTTAATTTTATAGCATTAACACAGATGCCCGGTATGCAACGGTAGTACCAGCACCTTTAAATTTTAATCATCATAATTCCGGGATTTTTTCCGCTGTTTTAAAAGGTTTACGTCAGTATCCCATCGATACGCTTCCTGACAGCTCCGCACTGTAGGGAAGAAAAAGAAAAAGAAAACGATGCGCAGGTTGCAGGAAAACCAGAGCAACAAACTTTATTTGAATCAGGATAAGACAATAAAGAGCTTCTGAGTGGCAAATCTGGTAAATCACATGATGATTAAGCGGCGCAGCAAGTGATGACTCAAGATTACAGAGTTAGGGTGGGTGTCAATAAAAATGATCAAATAAAACTAGTAACAGGAGAGAAACTAAAGAGAAGATCATACTAATCCTAGTTGCCAGAAATGTTTGTTAACACCATTCTGAATGTCAGAAATGGACTTTAAAATTTCCTTCAGCATTACCCAGAATGCATTGCATTATGGGGCTTCATATTTTAGCTTATAGTTTGCCTGTTTTTACTGGAATCCCCAACAAACCATATACAATTGTGATAAGCATGAGGTCCTCTGTCAAACTAGATGACTTAGAATTAGCTTAGAGACATGTGGAAAATCAGCACCATGACTCACAATGGGGTGTGCCCTGTTGAACTGCTCCCCCTGCTGGCTGTGCTGAGTAAAAGAGACGCTTGCAGCCCGGCTTTAGGAAAAAAAATAAAAATTATTTTCTTAGAAATAATTTATTTAATTTAAAATAAATTAAACAACTATCACTGTTTCTGAAATATTCAAAATGTATGTGTTTTGCCGCGGTTGTAAAGCAGGTCTGCACCAGTTACCACAGTTCATCTTTTTATTTAAATCTAAAACTCCTCTGTGAGGAAAAGGCTTTTTTAATGTGGTCATACCTTTCTTGGGACCACTTAAAACTGAGCATTCTAGAGGTCTTGCGGTGTATGATGGCACTAGAATGGCTCTTTGGTCTAATTTCAGGGAGGTTGGTTTGAATTTTAGTAAATGTCTTGAGATCTGGAAGACAGCAGGTTGCTACAGTTGGTAGCAAACTAAATGTTTTCGGTGTTTTCCCTTCTGCCAGACACTTCCAGAGCGTAAGTAAATAATGGTCAAATCGGATTTTTTTTAAGAAGCTTTATTAGAAGGGCTTTTTTTTAAGGAACAAATTAATTTGGTTAGAGTTTGATAGTGATGGTTGGAATTTAAACAATTCTAGTACATGGGAGAAATTTCCTACGGTTTTGCTGGTGTTTCTTTCTTGTTTGTTTTTTTTTCTGATTGATTTTTTTTTTACAAAATTACATGAAAACTGAGTGTGGATAAATGCTGCCCTGTTATTTTTTATTACATTTAAATTTTTTTTCTAATTGATATTCTTCAGAAAAGCTAACATTTCAAGTTCTCAGATTCTACCACGTGACAACAGAATTACGCTAATGTCAACACTCAAAATATCAAATGTAAAACAAACACAAACAAACACACACATCTGGTTCTCCCGAAGCTCACAGGATCACATTGGCTCCCGTGGTGTTTTGTTTTTGCTAACGGCTTTTCACCTGCACGCCTCACCTTATCTGATTCATTATGGAATCAAATGTGGTGTGTCAAACGGGTTGAGATCGATTTTTTTTTTCCACTCGTTTTAGGATTTTGTGTGAAAAGTGAATCATTCAAATCTTATATATGCGTTTGTGTGCGTGCGTGTGTTTCTGTGTCTTTGTCTTTCTTTGTGTGTGTGTGTGTCTGTCTTTCTATATAGACTTGAGAAATGTCCCTGTTTTTTCACGCTCGTCAAATCTTTTCCCCGTGCACTAGTTGGACGACACGGCGGCGGCCGCCGCCAGCTGGATGGCGCTGCTGAGCTCCACGCCTGGCAGCAGTCCAGACCGAGTGAGTGTCCACGTATGGACGTTACATTTGTTTTGCACGTCGTAAACCAAGTCTAAATTTTTCCGTTACCTGCTGAATTGTCTCCAACCTTTTAGGGTGAAGCTCCTGGTCCTTGCATGCCGCCCGCCGCGCCGATGGACCAGAACCAGCTCGTCCAGCAACTAACGGAGCTCCAGAACGCCGTCGCCGGGGTGCAGAGGCAGCTGACGGCTCCTCGCAGCCGTGGGAGCGGTGGGTGGGGGGGCCGTTCCGGCTGCCGATGCAGGCGCGGAGGCGGACCTGCAGCGCCCTCCGCTGTAAGGTAATGTGTCTAACTTTTTCTCATCCAAACAGAAAAAAATAATTCCAGAACCTTTATGGCAATAATCAGTGAGAATGCATCTAATGCGTCATTGTCTCTTGTTGCCGACACCGATCACCTGCTTCTCATTTCGCAGCAGCCTGCTTTTGCAGCTGGTCTCCTCTTTCCTTCACAATGCCCAAACGCGTAGCAACAAATCCTTAGCGATGTGGAAATGCAACGCACCGAGCGAATGGGGAAGTTTGCGTGTTGCGGGGGAAAATCGAAGCAGGTCAAAATGCGTCAACCCGACGAATCTAACGTGGCGCAAAAACAGTGCCGTACTTGGCGGAGTTTGGCTACATCATTGAGGCTCACTGCAGTAAAAAAGACAGACGGAGCGACCGGACAGCTGGTAAAGCAGCGGTCCACCGTGTTTTTCCTACTAAAAGGTGTCAAGTTGACAGGAAATGTCAAAGTGTTACTGTGTAATTGTATGTTACGGGAAAAGATCTCCAGTGAAATGCTATTTAGACCCACAGCTAGTCTAAAAACAACAAATTTGCACTTCTGTTTAATCCAAATTAAACAAATCGGGCCTTCAGTAAACGCTAATCTTTTCAAACGGACCACATAAATGTAACATTTGTTTATAGAGATTATCAATGCTGTTAAATTTTATTCAATTGTTTAGGCACGCGTAAGTAAAAAAAAAAAGATGTTAAATGATTTAACATTCAAATGCCAGATTTTAGGGAGCTGGCAAGCTGACTTTGTAAAACTTCAAAGAACACTCATAGTTAATGTAGTTATTATAGTTTTGTTTTGTTACCGTAGCAGCAATCTGATGCTGTCAATCTTTGAATTTACAAATACAAAATTGGTAAACTGCGATTATGACTTTTTGCTTTTTATGCTGGCCAATTAATCTACTCCCTTCTGCCATGTGTCACTAAATCTAACACAGAAGCTGTTGGAGGTTGTTGAGAACGAGAATCTCAATCGATGAATCATAATTTGTATTGACACACGGAGCATAAAATCAGCCAAGAAAAGCCTTCAGACTTTACTTATTTTATTAACTTTCAGCGCCGAAAGGAGACGCTTTACCATTACATCCGAGAAGAGTTTCTAAAAAAGTCTGCAGCGTCTTGTGAGAAATGGACCTTAGTGTCTAACAGAATCAAAAATGTAACTCTTTACTATGGGCCCTTTGTCTAACAGCGTGTGACTCTTTCTCGGCCTTGGTAAAGCGTCTCAACAAGGTGCTGATGTTTTTAGCAACAAAAGGGACCCCTATGAGTCAGATTCTGCTCCAGGCCTCATGCAGCCTTGGACCGGCCCTGCACGATGAGGTAATCTGCTGCACTGCGCAGAGAGGCGGAAGAAACGGCAGCTTTAATTCAATGCTGCTAATTTGGCCCTGTGTGCGGCCTTCGACCGGCCCTCCAAATTCAACCGAGTCCACCGTACAGTCTCGGGGTAGTAACTTGGTTAGTTTTGGGCCGTTCCAGAGACAGGTCCTTCCTATGTGAGATAGTTGCCATTGCTAATGGAAAAACGAGCTTATTTTTGCTTAATTTTGGACGCTATCGTTTGGGCGTCCAGAACAATTTTGACTTGTTTTTTGGCAAGTCGATGGGAACCGTTTCCAAGATAAACCACCAAAACAAAAGTATTTTAAAATCAGACCTCAAATTGATGAATCTAAACAGGACTCTCTTCCCACAGAGGTCGTTCTGGGCGACTTTGAAAAAGTTTCTTTGGGAGCAAGGAGGGGCTGGAGGAATCGCTTTAACAACGCGCAGCAGGCCAGGAGTCACGCCGGCAGGTTCTGCCGGTACCTGCTGGCAGACCTGCCGGCCCACGCCGGGGGCCAGGACCTGGCCTTCCTGGACCGGGTGGAAAAGGTCTGTGGGTGAGTACAGTGCTCCTACTTCCACAGAACCGCTTGGCGTTCAATTGAAGCAGATGGAATACAATTTAAAGTGCAAATGACAACATTGACCTTTGTTCTGCAGCTACCCGGCCTATCTCAGACGGCAGGGCTACGCCTCCACCACCATCCACAAGATGGTGGTGAACATTTCACTGTTTTTAAAATATGTCAGGGACAGCCGCTTGAGGGCCAGCGGGCTGTCCCGGACATGACTCTCTTGGCTCGTGG
Organism: Poecilia mexicana; assembly: GCF_051168715.1. Lineage (NCBI taxonomy): Eukaryota > Metazoa > Chordata > Actinopteri > Cyprinodontiformes > Poeciliidae > Poecilia > Poecilia mexicana. The sequence goes on from NW_028263392.1 coordinate 22,099,549, forward strand.
TACAGTTAAGGATGGCACAGAGCCGAGCTTCCCAAAGCCAGTAGTTTGGGAAATTTTTCTTTGAAAACTTTTGTAAATAGTTCATTTTGTTATTTTTCTAAATAGTTTTCTTTTTTATATATATATTTTAGTGCTTTGTTTTTATTTTTCCCTTTTTTTTGTAAGTTTCCTTTCTTGTAAATAGTTTGTTTTTTAGTGTTTTTTGTAAATAACTATGTTTTTGTTAAATAATCTTTATGCTTTAAATGAATGAACGGATGAAGCGGAAGAAAATGGATGGATGGATGGAAGTTGAGACTTGCAGGTTTGAAATAAAATTGTGCATTTGTCCACTAGATCAGGGGTGTCCAGAGTCGGTCCTCGAGGGCCGGCATCCTGCACGCTTTAGTTCTCTCTGTTGGTAGTGAACAACCTTTTCAGCATCTCGATGTTAATGAGCCATCATTTGATGCAGGTGCGTTAAACCAGGGAGAGAACTAAAACATGCAGGATGCCGGGCCTCGGGGATCGACTTTGGACACCCTTTACCAAATGGACCGTTTCCCAGAGCAGCCGAGATGTCAGATCTGGTTTTACCAAGTCTCCTTTGCTCACATTTGATCCCAGGCAGAAGAAGTGGAGGTGATGAAGAAAGATTTTCTTTCTTTTTAATTCAAACACTCGTCACAGGTAGGGCTTCAGTCTACTGGTGACACTGGGAGAACTCCAGCGAGTTCTGGGACCTCCAGGTACAGAGGCTAAGCTAAGGATAAAAGATAAATGATCCAAAAGTGCAATAGAAAATACTGACATTTTTCCTCCACATCCTGTAAAAAACCAGAATGTGAATAGATGTGGCTCCAGAAGACCGCTGGAGCCACATCTATTTATGGATGCTCTGTTTGACATGTGTTCTGATTTTTGATGATTCATGGTTTAATTTAATTCTCTTTTTGTTGTGGTTTCCACCTCCCAACACCCAAACCCTTATCTTTTAGATCATTGGGAGCACACAGAGTCATGTCCACAACACCAAAGAAGTGACTACTCTTTGCTTCTGCAGGTGCAGGGTTTCCCCCAGTGTATTATAAGCCTGGCGGCCCGCCATGCTTTGCTAGCCCCACCGCCAGGCTAAGCGTAGCTCGTTTACGTTTCTAAGAAAATAATTTTTATTTTTTTTCCTAAAGCCGGGCTGCAAGCGTCTCTTTTGCTCTTAGCATTTCACTAGCAAAGCAGATTTATTCCTAAAGGGTAGGTTTAGAATAGATAGGTTTATAGTTTAGGTAAGTTTATAGTTTAGGTAAGTGCTCCGCTGGTCCCGTGATCAGGCCTGCTGATTCGAAGTAGGGACTTTCAGGAGTAACCTTTTCGAAGCCGAACTCACGACGGCTTAGCGTTTCGTAACGCATCAGTACGTTTTGATCAATGCACGCCTCTCGTGGCATACGTGTAATTAAAGCCCTTGCCATTTTCCTTTTTTTCTGGTGCTTTTTTCCCCTTTTTCTCTTTCTCCCTGTCCTCTTGCTGTTGTGTACCACAGGAGAGCTGACCGCTGCGTCATACACTGCCCCGATATGCAACGAGCCCCAGAGATACATCGCTACACATTTAGCGAGGCGGTGCATGGCAGGTCAGTCTGACGAGGCCAGAAAAGGGAAGTTGGCGGCAGCCAGGGCGTCGCAGAGGACCTGGAGCAAAAAGGGTCGGGTGTGGGACTACTGCGAAATACAGCAGTGGTGTCCAGAACCGGTGGGAAGATACAGCCTTCTCCAACGGCTTCTTGACCACAAATTTATAGTATTGAACTTGCCAGAGGAGAATGAGCTTTCGGCTCTGAGGGAATCAGCAGAGGCTGCGATAGCACCTCTCTCTCCCAGGGAAGAGGAGCAGGAAGCTGCAGGGGTGCAGGAGGCATCTTCGAACAGCAAGGATGGAGAGGGGTCCAGTCCCATGCACAGGCAAGTCTCTCACAAGCCCCTTTTCTCTCTGTCTTTCTCTTTGGCAGTTGTTGTGATGTATCTTCCTGGCCTTTTTCTCTGTTGCAGAGCCACCACAGCCAAAGGTCTCCGCAGGGCCCCCAAAGAGATGGGGCTATATAACATATAGGGATGATCCCATTATACGGCGCTTTGTGGAACATTTACAAGATAAATGTAAAATCGCAAACACGAAGCAGGAGGTAAAAATTCTTTGAAAATTTTGCACGACTTCTTGTCTTGCAAGAGTCCGGCAGGCCGTTTAAGGCTGCGGTACACACAGGTTCACACAGGTGTGCGTGCGTGCGCGTGTGTGCGTGTGTGTGTGTTGGGGCGTCCTTCCCTCAGATTTCTGTGGTGTGCCGGTGGGTGGCGTACCTTCAGCCGTCCCAGGAGGCCTCCAGAGTGACTGCGGCTTTCCTCCAGAAACCAGAAAAGGTGGAGGACTACGTCAAAAAGTTGCAGTTGGCAAAAATTGGAACAACCAGCATCAGACAGTATTTGGGAAACATGCTGCGGTTCACCCATTTTCTAAAAGAGCTGTGGGGGGAAGAGGATGCTGCCGTCTGCGACGCATTTTGCCAAGCGCTCAGGTCCGGAGCCGCAAAGCTGCGGGAGGCGAAGCAAAGAAAAAGGCAAGAGACAGCAAAGCTCCCGACCTTCATCTTTTTATCCAAGCAGCCGCTGGTGTTGACGTGAAATAATGTAACTGGTTTTGTGATTTTTCTCTTGCCGTGATGCAGTTCCCACCCGAAGCTTGTTATCGGCCGTCAAACTGTCCTCGCAGACTGCCAGCGCGTCCTGTTGAGGGCGCAGGAGGAGATGGAAGGGATCATTAAAAACATAAAGGAAGGACGGCATGTCACAGAGGTCGAAAAAACAAGGTTTCACTATTATTGTGAAGCAGTCCTCATCCTCAAGCTGCTCCTGAGCCCTGGAACAGTAGAGAACCTGACGGTTAGGAAAAAGCCTTCCTCTGAGTCTGGAAGAATTGCCATTGTAGTTTTTGTGA